>NC_092260.1:20464698-20509698 GCF_036320965.1 Panulirus ornatus | reverse complement strand
AGGCCAATGGAAGAGAGTTCGTAAAAGAATGAGGCGGTGGAGTCACGGATTCTGAGGAATAGGTTTTAAGAAATGGTATTACAATCTGAAAGTATTTCTAACGAATCAGTAATGGACAAGGAGAACCTACAGTGAACGAATGAGAAAAACGTAATATATCAAAAATTTAACGTATATATATATATATATATATATATATATATATATATATATATATATATATATATATAGAGAGAGAGAGAGAGAGAGAGAGAGAGAGAGAGAGAGAGAGAGAGAGAGAGAGAGAGAGAGAGAGAGAGAGAGAGAGGGAGAGAGAGAGAGAGAGAGAGAGAGAGAGAGAGAGAGAGAGAGAGAGAGAGAGAGCGAGAGAGAGAGAGGGAGAGAGAGAGAGAGAGAGAGAGAGAGAGAGAGAGAGAGAGAGAGAGAGAGAGAGAGAGAGAGAGAGAGAGAGAGAGAGAGAGAGAATGATTGATAGACAAATACTCAACAAAATCTGGACTCAAAAGTATCTAACTACCCTACCCCAATTACCGGATAGAAATGAATATACTTTTGATGGCGGATTTGAAAATATGAGATAAAGTTCCACTAATGGACAAGATCTGACGAATATCCTCGAACAATGAAGATTTGGGTAATATTCGCTTATGATCTGGATTAACTTGATATCCATGAGCAAACTCGATTTAGCTAATGGCTCGTCAATAATGCTGATTTGGTTCCCTAGATTCTGGAGGATCCGGGATGGCTTCTTAACTTGATTTTCCATAATCAAGTTGAAGCTTTAGAACTTCAGAAGTTCCTCGCCGTCAGAGGGAATTAAGAGAACCATACAGCTTACGAACTAAGCTTATAAAGGACTATGAGGAAAGCTTTAACTGTCGATCTTGTTTTCGTATCAAACGAAATCAACGAATGACACTCAAAAACACTCAACGTTGAGTAAAAGGAACTGGTGATTTAACAGAGAGAAAAATGAGATTTCAGAGGAAAATAATGATAAGATTTTGATAAGCTAAAGACTGCGGCTGTTAAGATAAATCAAATCTAAAGAAAAATAGTTCCAAAAAAAATATATCAAGGACAAGGACAATGTAATACACCGAGGGATGAAGGCGAATCAAATGAGCATAAGAGGAAGCCAGAGTGGAAGGGCCGAGCGGAGAAGTTGAAGAAATAATCTAATTTGTATTTCCAGAAAAGAAGAGCCGAGTGCTGGGCGACGAGGGAGATAAGATAGAGTCTATCTCTTCTTACAACTCAACCCTCGGTCTCTCTCATCTCTATTTCTATCCCTATCTATTTCAATCTCTACCTCTTTTGTTCTCCCTATATCTTTTACCCCTTCTTACAACTCCTCCCAGTCTCTCTCATCTCTATTTCTATCCCTATCTATTTCAATCTCTACCTCTTTTGTTCTCCCTATATCTTTTACCCCTTCTTACAACTCCTCCCTGTCTCTCTCATCTCTATTCCTATCCCTATCTATTTCAATCTCTACCTCGTTCGTTCACTCTAACCCATCAGTTCCTCTACCCATGTAGCTTAGTATCCACCTCTCTTATTCTCATTCGACCATATCTCTCCCGTCTATCTAACCCTATTTCACGTCATCTCTGGGAACCTGCGCCGACCTACCCCTTCCAGTACGTGTCAGGTTTTCATTTCTATGGTGAAAAAAGAGAAGAATGAAAATAGAGAACAACGCGCACGAGTTTAGTCCAATACATCCCAAACGTTTACTAATGTGCGCTAGTCTTCGACTGTCACCTCAGTAGTATTAGATAGACCCTAGTCCATTCTGGAGATGAGAGTCGTCGACTTCTTCCTTAAAAAAAAAAAAATGGGGAGGAAATCTCCCTCTCAAGTTCTGATCTTTGCATGTATTAGAACTCTTGATTTTCAGGCACCTCGCGTAATGCGAGACTTTCACATTCCCAAAGGTTACCTGATGGGGGAGTCCCCTTCCCATCCTTTTCCCCCAGATCTTTCATAATCCCAAGGTACAACTCTGGTCACAGCTGGTCCTTACCGTACTGAGCGTCAGATTGTTGGTTATGTGGGCTTCCGGTATGTCCGTGGCCTCGACGGAGTTGTTGAACACCCAGGCGAAGGTGACGTGCTTCGGGTGGGCGTCTACTTCACACGAGACGTGAACCATCTCATGACGCGCTATGCCATACACCCATCGCTGCTCCGGCCGACACACGGGCGAGTCTGGAAGGGAGGAAGGAACACATAGTGAGACTCGAGAATGGAAAATCTCTGGACAACTCAAGGGTGTTTAGTTTCAATATGGAGGAAAGAGATACCAAGCAGTATGTTAAAACATGAGACATTCATCTGTGAAGAAGGCCAGAGGTAAGGCAGTGAAGTGGTTGAGTTGGTCAGGTTCTGCATTTGGCTTCGAGCGGAAGGATTGACTCTTTGAGATAGAGAATAACATGGAAAAAAAAATAATGGCAAGAGTAATTAATGACAAGAAGAGGAGAAAAAGGTTGAGAGATGAGGTGTATTTGAACAACGTACTATATTGCTAGATAAAGGCTTATATCTCAGTCTTTCATACCAGCGTCCAACGGTGTGTGAACGAACTGGATGATATTAACTTTCACACTGAGGAACACTGAGAACGTGTCTCTCTGGAGCTGCTTCACATAAATCATTCAGACATACACGAAGTCTGAGCAGACACGGGAATGCAAGACTCATTTGGCCATTACATTGGCCAAGGGATGATTGTGGTGAAAAGGGATCAAGGAATGGAATACGTGGGATAGTGTGAGAGAAAGAGGATCCTTACGACTATAAGGGTTCGATGGTGGCGATTCCTTCGAGGATGTGGGAATTATGAAGACGATGCTCGAGTGGACAAGGAGGATAAGGGAGGGAATGGGTATACAATACGTGGAGTTGAATACCAGGAATTCTTTGTAATATATGGGATACAAGGCATATGGAGAGAGAGAGAGAGAGAGAGAGAGAGAGAGAGAGAGAGAGAGAGAGAGAGAGAGAGAGAGAGAGAGAGAGAGAGAGAGAAGGGAATTTTGGACGTGGAACACCGGAGCTAACTTTTTTGTTCGATATGGAGAAAATCATGGAACAAGACGGATGAACAAGGACGCGGGAATGAACCACTCGCATGGACACGACAAGCGACTAAGTCGTGTATGGTTAGTGAAGTCCTACAGGAGTGACAGTAAAAATCACAGAAGCGGAAAAGGAAAAATTATATCAGAATACACAAAAGACAAAAATTTGGACTAAAAACCTGCTCAAATCAGGAAGGGGTCACCACAGGACATCAATCTATCAGGGAATAAGGTCTGTGTCTCTCTCTCTCTCATCAAGCTCTGACGACGACGAAGAACCTGGTAGCTGACTTAGGCTCCCTAATTCTCACATTAAAATTCATGACGTATTAACTCAGTTTTCTTGCTGTGATGACACTCTTATGTGATGGCTGAAATAATACTCCTGCTGAAGCGTATTCGCAATGGTGCAACTTTCTGCATAAGTTAAAACTTCTTTTCATAAGTTCATATTTTTTTCGCTTATATATTCTCGAGCTCTGAAAACTGCAACAATTCATATAATTGAATCAAGATTTCTTTTCGCAGTTCTCAAGTTCGCTCCAGAAAACTTATTGTGATATATGACCGCTTAAGGAAACAATTTCAAATATGCATTCCGCTCACTTTTCTTAAGAACTAGGGAGAAAATTGCTGATACTTATCTCTATTTCAAAATGGTGCTTTAGAGGGTTTTCCAAGATTCCAAGTCCAGCAGACGGAGCAAAAGGTAGCATAAATCTTCTTATGTTAAAGATAAATGCTTATCTCGCATTCAGAATCGCAACATTGTTTTTTTTTTTGTGAAATACGCTATACCAGCGGGCGTTAGACATCTTGAAAAAACTTTGTTTCTAAATTCCTTTCTATGCAACTTGTTTTTTTTCTATTTCAGCAACATTCACGTCCACGAGTGCATTTTTTTGGAACATCAAAGAAGTACCTGCTTCTTTACCTGTTACTATAATGGCTTTATATGCAGCGAGATTGTGTATGGTATTAGTGTGGTCTCAGAATTATCTTCAATACCTGATGAAGTTGTTCAAGATTTTGCAAGTGTTGGTTCACTAACCTGCCGTTGTCACCCTGGCATGCATACGACAGTTCTCATAACTAAAGCCCAAATAACCCAATAACAAACCTAATGTTATTTGAATGCTGATCATTTTTATCATTCGTTTCCATTATTTGACATCCTTACCTACCGTACCCTAATCTAACTTAACTTACCCCAAACCAAATCTAACGTAATTCATCCCAAGTAAACCTAACAACCTAGCCTAACCTAACTTACCCCAAACCAAACCTAACGCAATTCATCCCAAGTAAACCTAACCTAACCTAACATAACTTACCCCAAACCAAACCCTAACGTAATTCATCCCAAATAAACCTAACCTAACCTAACCTAACCTAACCTAAACTAACCTATCATACTTCAGCCTAACCCAACCAGAATGATAAAGTTCTAGTATCGTAATGTTAGCTATTTCGTTGTATGAATTCTTACGGTCACGTCTCAGTCCTTCCCATGTGCTATGCAACGAAAGATACAGACATAGATTCCCAGTGGGACAGATGCTGTGCAAGTCTCTCGGTATTTTGAAATATGAACATGACCAACGCTGGCAGTTTTGGTTTATTCGAAATATTTTCGACGGTAAAGCCTAGCCCCCCACATGAGGCTGTGTGTGTTCAGCGACACATGGAATTATGTCAGTATATTGAACACCATGAACATGAAACACAGTAACGAACAAAAGAGAATCAGCTTTTCAGACGCTGATAGTGTTTTCAAGATACTAGAGACATTCAAGAAAGAAGTATATATAAAATGCAGGACCTAAAATAATAATTCATGAAGTAAGAAAAACACCAAATATTATTCAAATAACTGAATCAAGCGGGGTCATGAAAATTCTCCTGCCATGATATTAAACTCATGAACAGAGTGTTTCTTCTTCTTCTTCTTCTTCTTCATGCCAATGCATTATGAGATTTGCGGGGCAGCTGGGAGAACATATGAGCCAGTCAAGATTCGGCCCCACAGGCGCGGAGCGTCTCAGTGTTGCGCTAGGCGGTATTGGCCGGGCAAGGAATGTGAGGTATTTAATATTGCGGCCCAGAAGCATGACCAAGTGGAAAGTTTGAAGAATCCCAGTGTGCAAAAGTTATTGTTGAAGAAAAATGCGACACGCGCACACAGAGCATCCGCAAGAAAGAATTCATTTTGAAGTTTCCCCCCCCCCCATTTTTTTTTTTAAATGGTTTGTCTTATATTTCTTTCTGAAGGTAATGTTCTCTCTCTCTCTCTCTCTCTCTCTCTCTCTCTCTCTCTCTCTCTCTCTCTCTCTCTCTCTCTCTCGACTCTTATGATTTCTTCACGAAAATGCTATTGTTTGATGGAGTCATGAGTGGAGGATAGATTTTCGAATGACTGCTGACTTCAGCACAAGAAAGGTGAATATAACCATGGGATAATATGACTCTGATGCCAATTATTGATTTCCACGATGAAGAGTTGATCATAAGAACCCGGTCAAAATTCTTTTCCTTGAACTTGAACTTCGATTCTCATTGAGAAGCTGCATGGTCGGTGAATCATGAACAGACATGAAAAACGATAACGAAAAAAAAAAAAAAAATAATAATGCTTTTAAAATTCTAAAAATATCGACAATGGACTGGATATTGGCCTTTGATGGCAGACTAATAATGACGACAAAGAAAGGATCAATCTCTAGTAAGAGAGTCGAAAAAAAAAAATTACAGGTATAGTAGAATGGTTCATTCAAAACTTAGATGATGAGAATGACGATGATATCAGTATTAAAGACGTGCTAATCTCTCTCTCTCTCTCTCTCTCTCTCTCTCTCTCTCTCTGTGGAAGCAAGGGAGTAATCAAGAAAACAACATCGGTGTCTGAGACTCACACTTGACGTCGAGTACGATGGGTCTGGAGACGCCCTGGCCCTCGTTGTTGGTAGCCCTGCAGGTGTAGCCGCCGGAGGAGTAGCGATCCACCTTCTGCAGCACAAGGCTCATGTTGGCCACGATCACTCCGCCCGTGCTGTTGGCCCGCAGGTGGTTCTCCTGCCACCAAGACACAAAAAAAGAAAAATATTACAGGTGCGTTCGCTGCATACTGGTGCGTTCGCTGAAGAAATGTTGAATCCTATACATTATGAATCTAATTCATGTGGGGTCATCTATGCACTATTGCGTTGAAAACTTACTAGCGTTAGCTCTAGATCATCGCTACTACTATTTCTAACCATTTCTAGATTTATCTATTGTATTCAGCACACACTTACACCAAGGTAAGCTTCGGTAGACTTGACAAAGGGAGTCTACAAAGCAGCTGGTCGACAAAGAAACCTGCTGGCGCCAGAGGTAATGATGACAACCACATCAACTCCACAGCTCTCCTACTCTACCGTTGCTCTTGTGAGAAAACCACAAACCACCAACACCAGCAGTAGTGCTCCTAGCGACTGTGGGTCACCAATGGTGGAGAGATTCACCATCGGTTTCTCTTACTGATTTGGGTGGATACGGAGGGCCCACCCTCAGCCAGCCGATCAACTGCCCCGCTACATACCAAGTACTTCCTATAGGTTTCGCAACGCATCCTTTCCTCACTTACCATCCCAGGTTAAAGGACCTCTTTTTCTATGGACATCTCTCTCCTACATACGCTCACTAGGAAGCGTCTCTGATACCAGTAGATGAGCAAGTGAACCCAGATATGTATGGAGGAACGGCAAGAACCTCCGGTAATCGTAAGCGACGGTGGAGAATCGAACACGAATCGGGGAAAACAAGAGGACAGTGAAGCTTGTTTTGGGCTGTCGTCAGCAGGTAAGCAGAGATTTTCCACCCTGGTTGCAGGCGCCTGTTGTGAAAGCAGTATGTTCTCGCACGTCCTGGAGCAACCACTTCCGCCAGCGTTAATAAGAGTCCAAGGGAGAAGATTTTTTGATGACCATCCCTTTTTAAACTTTGGAAATGGTAACTTGATAAAAAGGCAAAATTTATATGCCGTATGATATGAATGGTCGATGTAAAATGATTACGCTAGGAATGTACTATTACCATGCTACGTTTCCCCGATCTTACGTCACCGTTTAGTAAGTTTAAGTCAAAGAAAAGAGAAAAAAAAAAAGAACTGAAATCATATATGTTATTTTCCATCATCTAAAACTGAAGAAATGTTTGTATGTCATCAGAGATCGTAATTCTCGTGTCAAAACGTCTTTGCTAAACGTGATGAAAAAAAACCTAGATATATATATATATATATATATATATATATATATATATATATATATACATATATATCCTTCCATTAAACTGAAAACCTAAAAAGGACAAATTTCATATTCAACGTCGTAATTACAGTCTGAACAAAAGCTTTAATTTCGCATCAGAGAAAATGCTCTTCAGCCTAAACCATTCACCGAGCCTCACTTGGGGGGTTTTTAACATCGGCCACATTCCCAGGGGATCCTGCAGTATGGTGAAGCCGTATTTCATGAATGATAATTATCTCATCATGTCTCTGAGTGCTTTTTAAAAACTGACGTGCATACATTTGCATGATAAACGGGATGAAAATATCGATAAGCGGACATGAGGGGCTGTATTCCAAAATCAAAGAGAACATTCGACATTTTTCTACGAATGTAAATCAGGGCCTAACATTCTATTTATGTCTTCTGGTTGTAATTAAAAAAAAAGAATTAATATCCAGTATGGTTTTGTTGTCAACGAAAGAGTACATTCAACATTTCTGATGGGCAGTTCCGACAAAACAAATCGCTACTTCTGATGTCATTAATGCAATATCTGATAACTGAAGGAATGCTGAAACTCTTATTCACCTTGCAATACATAGGTTAAAACAATATAGACGATTATGATAAATATAAGTCTGCTTCGATACTCATTTCGGTTATAAGACTTCAGCCGAAGCAATTGTCTCATTATTAATATATCTACCAGTTTGCTGAAGAGGTAAAGGAGTTGTTTACCACACTTACTATTGTCACGGTTGAGGGCTACGCCTAAGAAAGAAAAATGGATGCTTTGTCACCCGGACTCCCAAGAGAGAGAGGGAGAGACCAAAGCTGTGGTGGTGCCACTGGCTGGGTGGGAGGAGGGAGGTATGCCGCCATATGTTGCAGCTGTACTCACATTGTGGTACCAGTGGACGGCTGTGGGATCCGGGACGGCCGTGACGGAACAGGTGAAGAAGACGTCCATCCCCTCCCTGATGTCGTGCAGCTCAAGCCTTGGGTCCAGGGTGATGTATACCTCCGGCACGTCTGATGGAAGAGGGGGAGAGAGAGAGCAAGAGGGAGGAGTTATAGACGCAGTCCTTCTATAAGGGAAAAATAGGACGTATAAAAAGGTAGGATTGAGGGAAGAGTGAGCGGCAGGATGTATATTGATTATCCTTCTACTTTGTCAAGTAACTAAGTGCTGAAGGCTGTTGTAATTAAGGAAGATGAAGCAAAACAATACTGAATCATTACTTAAGAGTCTGTATTTCGTGAGGTTTGATGACGGGTTTATGGAATAAGACGGTGCCAGTGTCTGCTATATTCCACTGTCAGAATAATTCGTGTATATTCTCTATGACAATGAGAAATTTCTCCTTTCAAATTCAACCACATTGTTAGTGAATATCTAATGCCAGCAGTTCATAAGTAGTAGAGTTTAGAGAAGTATGGTCATTATGTATCACCACATATCGTTTTGAAAAATTGAAGAGATCATCCTGAGTGTAAACTGAATAAGAAGACGAGGTAGAAGTGTACTGTACCCTTACGTGGCTGAAGACGTGTGTCAGGAGAGGAATTTGCAGGACAGTGGACAGAAATGGAATGATGAGACCAGGACGGAGTTAAGAAGGTCAATGACATGGTCAGAAATAATACGAGAGACAAACGAAGGAAATCTAGACCATATCATGGACAGAGATGTGAGAAGTGATATATATATATATATATATATATATATATATATATATATATATATATATATATATATATATATATATATATATATATATATATATATTTATATATACATATAAATATATGAAACTTGAGAGGTAAGGAGAAATTAGGAAAAGTCACATATCACGTATATAAGAGATATATTAAAAGTATAACAGAAATGATGGATGACACGACGAAGTTGAGGTAATCTATACGAAAAAAGAGAGGATAGATCATAAGAGATTGAATACCTATCATGAGTAATCTACGTCGTAAAAAAAAGAGAAAATTCTCTTGACTCGGATGATCATATCTTGCTCGCTATCTAAAACGTTACATTGACAATAATGTTTGTGCCAACCATACCACTCTTAGTCCTGCTAGAAAGAATATATGAAAAAGGAAAATACTATTCCTAACACTAATTAACTCCTAGTGGTAATGTAATTATATCTACAGTCATCACTGCTACAGGCAATGCTGTATCAAAAAGCACTACTGTTTTTTTTCTGTCTCTCTAAAAAGTTAGAAAACGTTATCTTTTTTTTTACTGTTAGCAGAATATCTAATATACTGTTAGAAGAATATCTAACATACTGTTAGAAGAATATCTAATATAGTTAGAAAAATATCTAATATACTGTTAGAAAAATATCTGATATACTGTTAGAAGAATATCTATTATACTCTTTGAAGAATATCTAATATACTCTTAGAAGAATATCTAATATACTCTTAGAATAATATCTAACATATTGTTAGCAGAATATCTAACATACTCTTAGAAGAATATCTGATATACTGTCAGAAGAATATCTAATATACTGTTAGCAGAATATCTAATATACTGTTTGCAGAATATCTAATATACTGTTGGCAGAATATCTAATATACTGTTAGCAGAATATGTAATATACTGTTGGCAGAATATCTAATATACTGTTAGCAGAATATCTAATATACTCTTAGAAGAATATCTGATATACTGTCAGAAGAATATCTATTATACTGTCAGAAGAATATCTAATGTACTGTTTGCAGAATATCTAATATACTGTTGGTAGAATATCTAATATATTGTTAGCAGAATATCTAATATACTGTTTGCAGAATATCTAATATACTGTTAGCAGAATATCTAATACACTGTTAGCAGAATGTCCAATATACTGTTAGCAGAATATCTAACATACTGTTAGCAGAATATCTAATATACTGTCAGCAGACTATCGAATAATATATGAAGAGTGTGAGTCTTTCTCCCTCCAACACTCACAGTGTACGACAAGCTTTGTGCCATCCTCCAGCGAGGACTGGAGCAGCCCAGGCGTCTCGGCCCTGCAGGAGAGGTACCGCCCTTGGTCTTCGGGCGTGGCCACGACCACGACCTGACTCTCGGTGACGTTGTTGTTGTCTCGAAGTCTCTCCCCGGTGGACTTGAGAGGCCGCCCGTCCAGCCACCAGCTGACAGTGGGAGGAGGACGCGCGCCCACCACCACGCACACCATCGTCACCCCCACGCCCGCAGAGATCGGCCCATCGACGCCCATGAGGTTGATGGACATGGGCGGCACTGTGGGAAGGAGAGGTGGGTTCAAGGTGGGTTCGCCTACTACGTCTGAGACTGGAGAAAGAGTGATGGGGGTTGCCTACTGTGTGTGAGGGATGTTGTGGAGGGCTTTTGGTATACACGAGAAAAAAAAAAATGTAAGAAAAAAGAAAACGGCGGAACTGTGGTGCTGATATGGAATGGTGATCGACGATACGTTGTTTGAAAAAAGGTGGATGGATGTGTTTACGTGGGTGAGTGGAAATGGGGGTTAATAGACATTATTGGATTATGTGCCGACTGAATGGCGTGCAAAGGAGAGGTTGTTGGATGTAAATGTGCTGAATGAAGTTACATGTGGAATATCTGATCATTTTTACGGTGGATTTAAACGTAGATACTTTTGATGAGCATAGGAAAAAAAAAGACATGACATATATATATATATATATGTAAAGGAAATGCACAGAAAAATAAGTGTTTGTGCGGGACTTTTACTTCCTTCCATACTTGTCATCTCACCATTCCGAGTCAGTCTTTAATATCCTCATTCTATTGCTCCCACTTTACTCCCGCTTTGCCTTTCCTATCATTTTCTTTTTGCATCATTTCATCATATTTGGTAGGTCTATGAAAGCTGATGGAGTTAGCTCTCACTCTTATTATGAATAGATTTTGATTCATGATACATCTATGTATGATAACAGATTGCGCAGCTCCCGTAGGTAATAAACACATGTTTTCGTTAATGATTCAAGGAATTCTCTGTTGACAATAAGTTAATTTCCTTACCAGTGACACCTGCAGTCCTAATTAACAAGGCACACACCTCCTCATTAAGCATCCATTGAACTCCCCTTGCAAAATTCCATAAACTTTTTATGCAACTGAAGGCAAGTTATTTTATATCAACACATACTTTTCATCAGTATGCAAAGCCGGAATAGTAATACTTTCCCTTTCTGTGAGATACATGTCGAATGTATAAATATTTTTCTGCCATTAGAAAATGCATTTCCTCAACAGAAACGCCTGCAATTAATATTCCTTTTTTCCGTATGAGAGTAAAATTTACTATGCTTTAAAAGTGAAGTACAATAACAATGACAAATGTTAAAATGATAACGATGATATATGTTAAAATTCAAGATGCGTCTATAGATGTTCAGAAATCAGACGTTATATAACGGGATTTCCAGAATTACATTACTTTATTTATTCATAAACATACGTATGGAAAGACTGCTGGCGACCGAAGGAAACAAGCCTTACATTCTATCGGCCCCCTTCACAATGACGGGCCGTTCTCTGGTGTGCCATTCATTGCTGACACACGTCGGGTGTGTGTGTGTGTGTGTGTGTGTGTGTGTGTTTGCCTCTCTCTCTCTCTCTCTCTCTCTCTCTCTCTCTCTCTCTCTCTCTCTCTCTCTCTCTCTCTCTCTAAGCGTATGGGTGCTTTAAGTAGTGTGTTTCCGTAATGCAATGGCCTCATTTCGATGCTTCGAAATTAGATCAGGACTTTGGACATGATCTTGTGGATTGTTCGCATGAAAAGCCTCGTATATGAAATCTTGGATTGTCACTGTGATTACCTAACTAACAAGGGTTTCATGGAGAGGGGTAACTTTACCCCTCATTGGATGAAACGTGACCTCATTGTTTGGGTATCTGTATCGACGTCTTTGACTCCCGAGATGTACAACGAGACATGGAAGCATTCTAACAAATCTCTTTAATACTCTACGAATCCCACTTGTGGAGCTGGACAGTTGAACATCAATAAATAGAGTAATGATGTATTCACCTTAATTTCCAACGTGCAGCAGAGCCAGAGCGATACATGAAACTCGCATCTTAAAAGCAAAATTCATGAAACAGAAGCATTCGAGACCTCAGACAAAAGACTTCACAAATGTTTGAGCCAAGAGGTGCGTCTCTCTCTCCTCTCTCTCTCTCTCTCTCTCTCTCTCTCTCTCTCTCTCTCTCTCTCTCTCTCTCTCTCTCTCTCTCTCTCAGGCAGAATCTTACAGAATCCACTCAGCTTTGATCTCGAAGGTTTTCCACTAAGTACACAAGGAACCGGTAATGGTTAAGCAAACAACTGTATTGTGAGCCCAGAGGAAGGGGCTAATACCGCCAGAGTTTGACAGTATTACGAGAGGTTTCATCATTATGATGCACTTTTGCTGTTGGGCGTTTCTCTCGGGCATTTTCAAACCCCTACATTCCATATTGACTAAGCTTGTGTATTAAGGGGGGGAACAATTTTCAAGTTTCCACAAAATGCCTTAAACAGGTGAGTGGTTTTTTTTTTTTTTCCCAGCATCTTTTACCGAGTGTTGGCACGACACATTTTCGTTCTCCATCCTTTGTTTCGAGTTACGAAAATAGACGGAGTAAATACAACAAAAGACTATATATATATTGATACACTTATACATAACGTATGTTTATATATTCTAATACCCTTCTAATACCCTAGAACTAAAATACAATTAGCTTAAACAGTGTAAGTACTTAAATCCTCCATTTAAAAGTTTTGTCTTAGATATATAATCGATTTTTCAGCTCTGTAAGGGAGACTAGCCGAAGCTGATTTTCGCCAAGTTTTAAGCAAATTTTGCTGTTGGCAGACATAGTATACCAGGAAAATAACCTTAACATCTTTGAATAACTTCTGTGGACTACTTCCGTGTTACTTCATGTAAAAAGCAAAAATAATCTGCACATCAACTTGAAAAATGTAAATTGGATTTTGCCTAAATGTTAGAAAGCAGAATATTCACATATCTAAAGAAAAAATTAATTGCATATTAAAATAATCAATTAAGAATAAATGACACCGTTCTTTCTTAATTCAAGCCTCACAGTTGTAGGGAAAAGTTGCTCTGTACAAATTACATGAACTAATCTTCTTAACAAATGTGTTAATGACAGACAATAAGCTGACAACAAGAGACATAAAAATGATATTTTTCCGCGGCAATGTCTTGATCGTGTACATAACACAATAGACTCACTGTTGTCTTATCTATAAGTAAATCATTCATCAATGAATATGTAAGTTAGCCATAATGAACATCATCAAAATGGGTACGCTAATTTCATCCTAAAAGCTTCACTCATAACGATATTTCTATTCTATTTCGTGAAATGTATAAAGCAAGTCGACATCCAGTACGATTTATGTAAACGCAAACGAGTTCTTTTTTTCGTTCTTTTGAATGTAAATAAATGTAATAAGTCCATAATGACAGTATCTTGACCGAACACATACATTAATGCAGACATACACAAACTCACACAGAACACTGTCCTGTACACATCATTGATATGCAAGCATTTGGGCCAAACAGTTTTCCGTGTCCTATTTGTTGGGAAGTTCGAAGACTTTAATTAAAACTTGAAGTTAATGTCATCCTTTGCAATTAAAACTTGTACCTCACTACTCCTCTCCTGAGACTTTGCGAAAACTCACTCACTTTTTGGCGAATGACCATTAGTGAGAAAGTTCACATCGTTTCACACGCTCATCACTGCAAATGACCTTTCCTTTGAGAAGACCCCCCCTCACCTCGCCTACCTTCCTCCCACCACACTCCCACCCCAGTTACCAACACGAATAAATGGTGAATCACTGCGTAGCAAGAGGGACTAGAGGTGTCTGGGCGCGGGTTACAGTACTGCTTTCCGATAGGACACTTTGGCCTTTAAGGGTGCTATAGATAGTAGATAGATAGATAGATAGATAGATAATCCTCTCTCTCTCTCTCTCTCTCTCTCTCTCTCTCTCTCTCTCTCTCTCTCTCTCTCTCTCTCTCTCTCTCTCTCTCACGTGCGCACGCGCGAAGGTCAACTCACGGGTCATGTCGATGGTGACGGCCGCAGTGACGGGCACAGCCAGCTCGGCGTTGCTCGCCTGGCAGATGAAGGACTGGTGGAGGTGGTGGCGTTGGAGGGAAGGAACCGTCAGGGTGCTAATCACCTCGTTCGTGCCCTGGGTCACTTCCCCGCGCACCTCCTTGTGCACCGCCCACCACGTCAGCTTGGGCGGCGGCCGACCTGTTCCAGGGGAAAGGAAAGAATGATAATTCTACAATGAAGTGAAATGACATTGAACTTGGTGGTGACCAAGAGTGTACTCGAGTAATGTTTTATGTAACCTGTTTAGAACGTATTCTATTCTTTGTTTAGTGTTAATTTGGGATGATGATAATGATAATAATAACAATGATAACAACAATAATAATAATAATAATAATCATAATAATAATGATAATAATAACAATGATAATAACAGTAATAATGATAATAACAATAATGATAATAATAATAATAATAATAATAATAATAATAATAATAATAATAATAATAATAATAATAATAATGATAATGGTAATAATAATGATTAATATAATAATAATAAAAGCTACTACTACTACTACTACTACTACTACTGCCACCAGTACCACTTCTTCTACTAATGATGATAATAGCAAGCACTTTCTCCGTCGTATGCACATTTTTTCCTTTTCATTTGCTTTGTATATGCTTGTCTTTCCTGCCTGGAGAGGTTGCATTAAGACTTCTCTCTGTCTGTCTGTCTCCCTCAAACACAGCCTCACGACCACATCTCATGGCAGTCGCTCTCTCTTTTCTCTCATTCTTTATCTGTCTGTCTCTCTGTCTGTCTGTCTGTCCTATCCACCTGTCCATCACTCACTCACTGTAAACAAAGGAACTAACCTAAACTGAAAATAGCGTCACACACGTATAGGGTGGGAGGGAATATCCCTTTACTGACACGGGCCACTAAACTCTGGAATGAGTTCTCACTGCTTATACCATAACTGCCAAAACAACAAACTCATTCCACGAGAGAGCAGATGATCTATGTCGAGTCTACGAGATGAGGCTGGCTAGGTAGGGAGGTTGAGAGATCCTCAATTAATTCAGCAGACGGCCTCGCCATGGGTGTATATAACTTTGGTCACCCTTACACTTCATGTGCTTTCATTTTGTGCTCTCTCTCTCTCTCTCTCTCTCTCTCTCTCTCTCTCTCTCTCTCTCTCTCTCTCTCTCTCTCTCTCTATTTCTTCGTTCACGCACATTCTCCTCACGCTATCTCCTTGCCTCCGCCTGTTTAGTTGTGGCCTCTTCATTTAGAATTCCATACATGGTTTGTGTATACCATTAAGGTCCGAATTTAAGTCAAAACTTTCCAAATGAGTTGTCTGTTAAATTTACATAACTGTGACAAAAGAGGAAATTCGCCGCATTGCATTTCAAATAACGAGGGGGAATATGTATGCAAAGAGTTCAGTTTAAGTCCGTAAACAGAGAGGAGATTATCAAAACTGTTTATGTTCAAATAATATCAACTTAATTCATCTCCATAATCCTTTGGGATAGAACGTGAAATTTTCCCACTCCTCTGACACGTCGCGGTACAAGATGTGAGAAACGCGAAGGAGACGAAGTTATTGCATTTAGTCTCTTGCTTTATTGTCATTCCCGAAAAGTTTCGTTGAGGGTGTGTGGGGCTGTGGATTAAGGGGGGGGGGGGGTGTCGGTTGTGTTGGGGGTGGAGGAGAGAGGGGAGAGGAGAGAGGAGAGGGGGGGGGGATGGCTAATGTTAAGCAGGTGTTCCATTATTCAAAGCCGCCAGTAGTGAGGCTAATTCTTAATTATCTCCTTGTTCTGAACCCGACCGCACTTCATTAATTAGTCTTACGTGCAGGGAAGGGCGAGGCTTTACGGGGGGTTTCCAGGAGCATCGTTTTGGCTGCTGTGTGCTGGACCTGCAGCCTAAGGGAAGTGCTCCTTGCCTCCCAGTGAAGGTACTTGCTCGCTGGGTGTGTGTATTTTGGGGAGGTGTTCCTTGCTCCTGGTGAAGGCGCTCATGGAATGTTTATGAGAGTGGTGTGTTCCTTGTTCCTGGTGAAGATCCTTACGGTGTGTATTCAGGAAGGACCTGTTCCTCTTTCGGGGTAAAGTTGCTCAAAGAGTGTTTCTGAGGGAGGTGTTCCATGCGTGGAGCGGAGATGGATGCTCGGTGGGTGTGTCTGAGGAAGCTCTTCCTTGTTCCTGGCGGAGATGCACTCGTGAGTATTTACGAGTTAGGTGTTCCCTGATAATGGTGGCGGTGCATAGTGAGTGTTCCTGAAGAAATCGTTCCTTGTAAACGATCTTTGTCCTTGAGAGAGGCGTTCCGTATATGTTCCTCGGACTGATGCTCTCTCTATATACGTATGTTCCTAAGATACAAAAAATAAGTTCCTCACCAGCGTCTCAAAGTGAACGGTTTCACACTGTTTTGAACCCTGAGGGGGAGTGAGTTCCTCCCTTGTGTCGCTATGTGTGGCATTTCTCTAAAGGCTCTTATGGAGGGAGGTTCTTACTACTGCTAGTGAGGGGAAAAAAAGTCTTCACAATTATTCCTGGGAGACGAGTTTCCAACTACATTTCATGAGGGAGACGAGTTTCCTCTCTAATGGATTTTCATCATCATTCCCGAGGGAATTATATTCTCCTTTTTTTTCCCCCACTAGTTTCTCATTTCCTATCGAGGTGGTGACCTAGACTCCCGTCAACGAGACAATTTCACAAAAGTCACCTCAGGCTGAAGTCTAGCGTTTTAGATTTTCAATGTTCTCGTTTCTAAAGTAATGACAGGTTTCAAGCTTTAACCCGATGATGTACGTTTTCATATCCCATTGCACAGTCCAGGCTCCGAGGCTTTTGATGGCCATGTGTATCGATCTTGACACGACGTTCCTTCCCCCCCACCGACATGATGATATGCCACGATAAAAACCTGACGGCAGAAACTACCAGGCTGACGTGCATTGAGGTGAGGAAGCTTGCTCCAGCCATCAACCACCACCACGTCTTGCAGCATGGCGGAGCTGGCACTGAAATTCGCTCTCAAGGTGATATCAACCTACCGTGCTGGTGCTGTTGAACCACGGTAGATGAACGACTGCGGGTGAGGAGGAGGAGGAGGAAGAAGAAGAGAGGTCTGCCAAATGGGTAGGGTCAGGACGACCCTTTGATCTTAAGGCTACACAAAGCCCAGTGAGTCACGGAAAATTTTGCTCCGTTGTTGTGGGGGTGGTGGGTGGTGAGGTGGTTAGACTTTAACGACGCCAATTGTTTTGATGCGAGGCAAATCCATCTGGACTGAACCATGGGGGAATGCTATTAAATACAGCGCGAGATCAGATCCATTGCTGGCTTTAGAGTTTGGTCTGCACTGCGCCCTGGGTCCAGGGAAATCCAAGCATTTCTCTCTCTACCATCTGCCAGCCAGTGCTAGATGACGAACTCCAGGAAGATCATCAGTTACCTTTTGATTACCAGCCTGATTAAAGGGAAATATGAAGTAGGAGGGAGTCCCGGGGTGTTGCCACACGAGCTCACACGATTCCACAAAGGTTTAGGGGAGCGAGGGGGAAAGGCTGTTATGTCAGTGGTAGGGCGCAGCCATCACCGATCGCCGGGAGGGGTGAAGAGGGAAAGGGAAGCATACAGGAGCAGGGGGAGGAGATGGACATACATGCATTGAGAGAGAGAGAGAGAGAGAGAGAGAGAGAGAGAGAGAGAGAGAGAGAGAGAGAGAGAGAGAGAGAGAGAGAGAGAGAGTATGATAAAAGGAGAAGGATCAAGAGGAAGAGGAGCAGGGATGGTAACACAAGGTACTAGGCAAGACGTCTGGGTAGACGCGTACAGTTTTCCGTGATAAATGACCGAAATTCCATAACCTTGATCATCCATACACGAAGACGTGAAGGATGTTGACTCTAACCACACATAATGAAACGTGGAAGCAAACAGGAAGCTTTATGGAGTTCTATAAAGTAGCGGCGACCGGTTGACAGCTCCGTATACAAACGAAATCAGGTTTTGATTCTTTTTTTGACCGAGTGACACCAAACTCATCCACTCGGCGACCCTTCTCACTCGGAATTAGAAAGGAACACAAAACTGCGTCTTTTTTCCAGCCCGTCATAAAAATGTGGGAAATAGTTTCACTACATCCAGTGATCTTTTTCATCCAGTACTGAGCGACGTTCCAGCATAATAAGATCAGTTTTTTTTCTCCGAAGTCGCATATCATGGTAATACATTATGTAGTGAACCTCGATGTATCATCTCTATACACCATATCGGTAATATAATATGTAGTGAACCTCGATGTATCATTTCTATACACCATACCGGTAATACAATATGTAGTGAACCTCGATGTATCACCTCTATAACACCATACCTACTGGTCCATTCGGCACAATCCAGTGACCTACTTCTTTTCTTTCAAGGTTTCTTACCGAACTCCAGTGACGTCTTCATTGGCCTCGAGTGGCATCACTATCTAATACCTCATCTGACTTCTTCTTTCTGTCTTCGATCCCATCAAAATGCATTCACTTTGCTGGCTATCTTTCTGACCACGTTTTGAATGGCATTCATTTACTCCTTTGATCCCTCCCCCCCCTACCTTTTGACCCAATTCAATTCCATTCAGTGACCCATCTGTACTTATTATCCTGACCCCTGTAGCTATGACCAGTGATCCCTTTTATTTCTCATTCTGATCCTTTCTGACTCTATCCAGTGACCCGCTTATCCTTTTCCTAATCCCCTTGAAACAGCATTAACGGATCCCTTTGCTCTCGTTCAAACTTCATTAAATTGCACCCGGTGACTCTTTTTATTCTCTCTCTCTCTCTCTCTCTCTCTCTCTCTCTCTCTCTCTCTCTCCACCCGGGAGGGGCAGACAACCCACACCGCCCTCGTTCCCTTCCCTCAATCATTATAAGCACCGCCGACGGTTTCTTGCCTTAGGGTCGTCGCCCCTCGGCCGACAGTAATCGTCTCTCTAACAAAACCCAGCCATTAAGATAGCCAGCGACCCTGGAGACCAACCCTGGCTTGCCCGCCCGCCTAACTTACTTCCTTCTCGACTCCTTCATGATGGAATTTTAGGCCGTGCGTTCGTCCATCGTGCGTTCGTCCAGAGGTAACAATAACCTCTGAAGTCGTCAGTTTCTTCACCTCCCTCAAGCTAGAAATGGCAGAGCTCTTACGCATGGCGGGGGTTAAAAAGATTTTTTTTTTCTATATCTTTTTTCTTCACTCCCCCACGTAAAGTTCTTTAGATCTGTGAAGCGGTGTTCAAAGGCTCGCCAGACAGTCATAGAAAGGTATTAGTGTGTTATATGAAGTTCTTACTGAGTCCATGATTACCAGTAGCTCTTCAGTATCATGACTTGTTGTACGAAAAAAAAAGAAAATGAAATAAGGTAATGATTACTGGATTACTGCATTTTAGGCAAATCTAGTTCTCAAAAAGGTATCAACACACTGTACATCTTCAGTTCGATACTCACGTACGTAAATTGCGTTAAACCAAATAATTTCAAGGATCGACGCAAGTTAAAACTCTTCTACCAATGACGCAAAGGGATGCGGGCGGTGGTGGTGGGTTGAGGAGGTAATAATATAATCGCGGGATTATTAATAATCTTCAACTTTAACAGCAGCATGTAAATGACAACTCTCCGCCATGATTTACGAGTTCTCTCGATAATTAAGAATTAAAAGGAAATTCATTCCCTCAAGTGGCAATAATTTCACCCGGATTTATTCCTCACTCAGCAGACGCCCATATTATCCTGGCGTAGGTGTGATTATTCCGGTAATTCACTGGTGGGAATCCAACCCTGAGACGTACAAGAGGATGAGGTTTTTGAAAAGAGTATTTGCCTTATAATCAGCAAATTTGCCACGGTGTCCCTCACGCCACGGTGCCTCTCATAACAAGGTGCTTCTCACACCATGGTGCCTCTCATGACACGGTGCCTCTCACAACAAGATGCCTCTCATGACACGGTGCCTCTCACAACATGATGCCTCTCATGACAAGGTGCCTCTCACAACACGGTGCCTCTCACAACATGATGCCTCTCATGACACGGTGCCTCTCACAATATGATGCCTCTCATGACATGGTGCCTCTCCCGACGTGGCGCCCCTTCACAATATGGTGCCTCTCCCAATATCATTTCCTCGTATTCCCCTCTCCTCATTTTCCCCTTCTCTCTTATATTCGTACAGTCCTT
Source organism: Panulirus ornatus (assembly GCF_036320965.1). Classification (NCBI taxonomy): domain Eukaryota; kingdom Metazoa; phylum Arthropoda; class Malacostraca; order Decapoda; family Palinuridae; genus Panulirus; species Panulirus ornatus. The sequence goes on along the minus strand of NC_092260.1, from coordinate 20,488,949 downwards.
TTTTTTTTTTTTCAGGCAAACCACTTACTCAATTACCATGACTCCTGCTTGCACTCTCTCTCTCTCTCTCTCTCTCTCTCTCTCTCTCTCTCTCTCTCTCTCTCTCTCTCCCAGCCCTGCAACATGAAGAGAAAGTAAATGGCAACACCTTCATCTTATTTGCATACGACACCTCCAAACACATAATCATCTTTTTTCATCTCTCTCTCTCTCTCTCTCTCTCTCTCTCTCTCTCTCTCTCTCTCTCTCTCTCTCTCTCTCGTCTCCTCGTCCCTCACTGGGTGTCAACACGTTACACCCTCATCATCTGATGCATCCTGCTCCCCAAGAGTCCGTGGGAGGAGCAACCCGCTGCCAATCTATACGTAAGAACGCGGGAGCGCCAGAGAAATGAATGTGTTTTCGTCATCGCCGTCTTCAGCGTTGGCCGGTGATTACCCTCCGAGAACTTCAAGAGCAGGAGGTGGGAGACCCAGAGAGGCCCACAGCCGAGCACCGACACCGAGTTATACTGATTACTGTGGGTAACGAGTGTGTGTGTGTGTGTGTGTGTGTGTGTGTGTGTGTGTGTGTGGAGGGTGAGCGGGGGACGTACCACTAATGGTGGCCAGGGGCCCAACCTCACCAACCAACCACCTGACTGTTTTCTTTTTTCTTTTGTTATTTTTTTTTACTATGTTGATCATCTCGTTTAAGAATCTATTGTTATCAGATTGCCGGTTTGCCATATTATTTTTTTTTCTGTTATGCCACTTATCAAAGACTTTATGCTTATTTTGATATGATGTATCTCGGGCTTATGCAAAAATAATGTTGTTGAATATCACGTCAGACGTAGGACAAACAAAGCAGAATTCTTAATGATATACTGCATATGTATCGATCTAGTGTATCGAGTTGGAGTGAAAGACTTAATAATCGCTCAAAATCATACATATCTATATCTATATCTATATATATATATATGTGTGTGTGTGTGTGTGTGTGTGTGTGTGTGTGTGTGTGTGTGTGTGTGTGTGTGTGTGTGTGTGGACATGAGCTTGTGGATTGATGAATAGCATCAAATACGAACGGCATACCCTTCACTCCAGCTCTTCGTTTCCTCTCTCTCTCTCACTATTTTTTTCCCCTTTTGATCTGCAGTGTTGTGGAAGGGAAGGCGAGAGTCTGCCGCCACCCACTCGTTTGGCAGGGCAGTATCATTACCCCGGAGTGACTCGCACACGACAGAAAACTAAAGTTAAAGAGTTCCATGCACGAATTACCACAGTCGTACGCGACAACGCTCGTCACACATTCAAATGGCAGATATTGAATGTGCCTGATGTGAACTCAAGCCATGATTTCCTAATTGGTCAATACATCTGCCGCAAGTGTCAAGCGCTGATGAGGACATATCCAAAAAAATATTTCTGAGCTTCATGAATGAGGCTCTGAATGAGGATCAATACTCTTCTTTTTTTTTTCCAGTGCATCATAAACCCTGACATTTTGAATGCACATATATATATATATATATATATGTGTGTGTGTGTGTGTGTGTGTATATTCATATAAACATGTTATAGTTGCGGGTATTTACATTTTTTTCCCAGGAAATTTGGCAATATCTGTGTGGTAAAAAGTGCTTCTTCTCTCTGCTTGGTGCCAAAACGACCGTCAAGTGAGATTACCAACGTGCGACCCTTTTTAATCTAAGAGATGGCGCAAGTGAGTCGCCCCAACCCCCTCCACCACCACCACTTCAATTAATCTCCTCTCCAACAGCTTCCAACCAAGTGTGCCAGGATGGAGGAAGGGCGGGAGAGTAGTGGTCGCTGAGGGTCACCAAGTGATTCTTTACTGCTCTTGTAAACACCAGCGTGTCATCATCCCGACCCACTTTTTTCCCTGTTGCAAAATCATTTTCCCATCTAGTCACACAATGATCAAGATCTCCGATGAATTTCCTGTTTCCGATCACTGTACGTCCGCGATGTTTCTGCTTCAGATGTACACGTTTAGTGTTACATCCTTAGAAGTTCAACCCTTATCAAGCCATTGGTTGACATCAATCCTACGTCTTCTACAAAAAAGAGAGGTAAAAGCATGACAGTCAAATGACAAGTGTCATTTTCTCACTTTCCAATATTTTTTCGAAACCTGAGCTTTTTCCTTTTCTTCGTTTTGCCCACAGGAACAAAACCATAAGATGGTACGGTCTGAGCTTGGCATTTCAACCCCCTGCAGTGTTTCGGGACCTCAGTCCAATCATGGATTTCTCCTCTTGTTCGCTTTTTTTTTTTTCGTCGGTATTGCTTTTAGGTTTATGCCTAAGGAGAGAGAGGTTCCGATCCTCCTCCCCAGTATGGTCTATCCTCGGTACCGGAACCTTCATCCAATCCGGCAAAACTTTCGGGAAGGATTTGTGACAGATTTCACGACGAGGCAACCTCGTCTTCGGCTGAGCACGTTTTCCTCCCGAGTTTCTTTCCTGGTGGCTGAGGACACATCATTCCCGACCAACGTACAATGAACACACACACACACACACACTGTAGACGATGGTAGGGTGGGGGGTCAAGCATCTCCCCATTCTCCTAACTCTCTGCCATCTTGAAAATGGGAACTGGTTTCCCCCCGATCTTACCAGCTCTGGGATAAGAAGTGTCTGGTGGTTCAATATATTACGGGAACACGGTTGGCCAAATCGGATCTTGGCCATAAAAGAATCATGCAATTCATGGATGCCACTTCGGCTTGACTCTCTCAACGGTCCCATGGTAGTTCCCCAAGCTGCCGCTGAGGAGGAGGAGGCGCTGTTGTTGGTATATCTGTCGTAATCTGTCACACACACACACACACACACACACACACACACACACACACACACACACACACACACATATTGTATATGAATATGACTAGTGGTCACACATCAGTAACAAATTATAGAAATGACACATCACGAAGAAGAATTGAACAATATAGTCGCAAAATGTTTTAACGAGCAACTCTGTTGTAAAGTTTAAGCATTAATAGATCAAGACAATTATCATACAAGATTTACGAATTACATGAACAAGATTTCAGTCGATAACTATAATTATGACAAAGTTCCAACATCCAACACAAACAGACTTGTGTGTACCAGCATATATATATATATATATATATATATATATATATATATATATATATATATATATATATATATTATATATATATCAACAGATGTAGATCTACTATCCCTGGGTTGCCCATCCATTTCGCTGTCAATCCTGTCCATGTTTCTCACGATCCTCGAGCATCACTTAAATCATTTCCCTCTGAATACTCAAAGAACAACTCATCCTAGAATTAAATCTTCAAAAAAAAAAGAAATAAAGATATATACATAATCTTCCCAGTAAAGTCATTAAAGTTTCGTCCAGCCTCCACACGTTTTCAAAATTCGGCATGACTTTATTTTTGCGCAAATTTGGATTACAATGTATGTTCTATTCTCTGCAGTTGCCGGAATGCACAAAAGGCCGAGTGATACAGTCATCAGAATTACAAAGTTTACGAGAATGCAATTTTTTGGACGCTCTCTCTCTCTCTCTCTCTCTCTCTCTCTCTCTCTCTCTCTCTCTCTCTCTCTCTCTCTCTCTCTCTCTCTCCTATTTTTTTGAATTCTTTCTGACTCTACATCGCTTTGGGTCTTTGAGTTTCTCTCTCTCTCTCTCTCTCTCTCTCTCTCTCTCTCTCTCTCTCTCTCTCTCTCTCTCTCTATCTCTCCTATTTTTTTGAATTCTTTCTGACTCTACATCGCTTTGGGTCTTTGAGTTTCTCTCTCTCTCTCTCTCTCTCTCTCTCTCTCTCTCTCTCTCTCTCTCTCTCTCTCTCTCTCTCCTATTTTTTTGAATTCTTTCTGACTCTACATCGCTTTGGGTCTTTGAGTTTCTCTCTCTCTCTCTCTCTCTCTCTCTCTCTCTCTCTCTCTCTCTCTCTCTCTCTCAGTCTCCGACTCTGTCTGTGTATCAATATGAGACTCTCGCCCTCTTCCAACACATCTATCCATCCATCTCTCTCTCTCCATCTATCTGTCTATTCATCTAATCTATCACTCTATCCATCTACTCATCAATCGATCTCTCACTCTACTTACCTATCTGTCACTCTATCTATCCACCAATCTATCTATCTCCATTCTTATCTTCCTTCGTATCTATCTCTTTCATTTTCTTTCCCATAAGTCAATCGGCCAGACCAAAGCCAGTAGACCTCGTCTCCCCGAGGACAAATACACAATCTCAAAGCCGCAGACAACACCAGTCTCACCTCTGAGCATCTCTTACCCACTAACGACACAAAACAGGAACAGCTCCCCTCCACCATGAAGTCTTCTTGAAATCCTTCGACTACTTTACTCGCATCGTATCTGTAAAAGCTGATCATTTTCATGGATTAAGTATATCTTTTATCTTATTCTTATCCATTTATTTATTTACTTATTCATTTTTTTTTTTTTTTTGGGGGGGGGGTTCTGTTGTTTCATCCCATTTTTTTGACAACAATGAAAATGAGAAGGTGGGTCGTGGAGAAGACAATAGGAGACACCCATTTCACATGGGGGGAGGGGTGTTGTTGTCCCACCCCTTCACCCCCTTAAGACATGGAGGATGGAGTAAAATATTAATGCAGAGCGAGAGAGAGAGAGAGAGAGAGAGAGAGAGAGAGAGAGAGAGAGAGAGAGAGAGAGAGAGAGTCAGTCGTGTGGACACAATACGTAGTGGGGGTTTTAATACTATTCTATTTTTTTCTTTTTTTTTTGACTCGGAATAATTTTTTTACGTTCGTATGCAAAGCGGTTTTACTGTAAACAGCCAAAGCTGGGAATAGTTTATACCTCCGTTTCCACAGAGAGAGATTATAAAATATCGTCCTCGGGATGAGGAGGCTATGTCTCTCTCTCTCTCTCTCTCTCTCTCTCTCTCTCTCTCTCTCTCTCTCTCTCTCTCTCTCTCTCTCTCCGGCATTCGTTCGAGTACGTGCTATTTAGCGAAGGATCCTCATGCATCCACGCCTTTCGTCACTGCTCAGAACGACGTTTCCCCCCCCTCAAGCCGCAGGAGAGAGAGAGAGAGAGAGAGAGAGAGAGAGAGAGAGAGAGAGAGAGAGAGAGAGAGAGAGAGAGAGAGAGAGACTGGTTTCCCAGTGCCCTTGTAACCAATCACGCTCACGACGAGGTAACCCATCGAAGACATCCAACGAGCGGTACAACCAAGGGGAGGGTTGGTGTTGTGTGTGCCCGTTAAACGCCTTGCAACACAGCCTGGCACTTTAAAACGGAACGTCAAACGAAATGGATATTTATCTCCCCAGCAGGATTCCTCTGAAAGAGAGAGAGAGAGAGAGAGAGAGAGAGAGAGAGAGAGAGAGAGAGAGAGAGAGAGAGAGAGAGAGAGAGAGAGACCAGTCATGGTACGAAAAAAAGAATATATGAAGAAGAAAATATAGAAGAGAAATGGTGAGAATGTTGCTTGAATAATGTAGGAAAAAGATGGAAATAAATTTTAAAGTTCCCACAGCGTTGCATTTTGAGTCCGCTTTTAATTCTTTCCCAAAAGCATATTTGCCATTCCATTTACCTACGAATCTTTTTTTTTTTCTCTTCGAAAAAGCTACAGGTAATGTCTTTCGTAGGGGAGTCGGTATATTTCAAATGGGCTGGCAGTCTAAGTACTAATGAACAGGAATCGAAAATGATATAGATTGATACTGAATACAATCTCGCTTCATTGATCTTATATTCGACGTATCTCCACGTCAATCCACGAATGTTTTCTACGTCTATAAAACACGTAGAGATGTAGAGGAAGTCGAAACCCCACGATACTATGAATGAATCCTCACATGTCGAGGTATTCTGATCCTACTACACTCGTCCTTATAGACAAAATGTATCGTCCCTCTTTTTTTTTTTTTGGCTCATTCGCGATCGGATCCCCCTCACCTTCCCCCAGCTCGTGTGGGTTCTGATTACCATTCTCTAATTTACAGTTTTCTGTGGCGAGTTCCGAATTCCATTCCTGTACTGGGTATGAAAGGGGACACTTGCATGGGGGGGCAACTTAAATGTTGATGAAGATTTTGTACGGGAACTACAATAACGAGGTTTGTTGTGGTCTTCCTGTACGGTTCTTTACTTCGGTCAAAGTCAGTTTGGTAATTGCCTCTTCACCCGAGAGGCCAAAGTCATGATTGTAAGCTAAAAATGATGTATTTCGCGTTTTTGACGGATTTACCGTTTCTCTCGTGTGAAATCAATACTCGCTCATCAAAGCGTGCCATTTTCCTTACCATGTCAAAATCATTCCCTATTCGCTACTCATGATTTGTAAGTCTAAATAAACTTCTGTCTACGGTAAAAGGTAGATTTTGGAGTAGAGAATTTAAAACCTACTTCACGGCTAGTTTTCAATATCCTCAGTAGTGCAAGCGAGAGAGAGAGAGAGAGAGAGATCTTCCCAGGAGAGAGAGAGAGAGAGAGAGAGAGAGAGAGAGAGAGAGAGAGAGAGAGAGAGAGAGAGAGAGAGAGAGAGAGAGAGAGATCTTCCCACTCAAAGATCTGAGCAGAATATCTTCATGCTCGAGAGGTGATTCGAGGGTGATTCGCCCTCACGAACATTAATGATTCCAAAGTGTCGTTCACGCTACAGTAATCTTCGGAATCATATTCCCTTGTGAGGACCTGGAGCGGAAGGGGAGCAACGACCTCTCCCCAACATGGCGTCTCTAAGGAGTGACACAGACACACACACACACACACACACACACACACACAGGAGGAAAGGCATAGCACACAACGTGTTGTTGAGACTGGGCAACGCCAGTGTAAACCCTTCTCTTCGTAACACACAAATCGTAATCACACACACACACGTACACGTACACACGCACACACACACGTACACGTACACGTACACACACACACACACACACACACACACACACACACACACACACACACACACACACACACAGGAGGAAAGGCATAGCACACAAAGCGAGTGTAAACCCTTCTCTTCGTAACACACAAATCGTAATCACACACGTACACACACACACACACACACACGTACACACACACACACACACACACACACACACACACACACGTACACACACACACACGTACACACACACGTACACACACACACACACACACACACACACACACACACACACACCAATATTCATAGCATTACACAGATAAAAGGGTTGGTCTCTATCGGCGTGAGGGTGAGGGAGACAGGTGGAAATGAGAGCCGGAGGCGTCAGGCCAGGTGCACCTCTGGCTGGTATTGACAGTTTGGGAATTTGGCCGGGGTTCTGGATGGGGGGAAGAACGTGACATAAGAGAGAGTGAATGTGTTTGTGTGTGTCTATGTGTGTGTGTGTGTGTGTGTGTGTGTGTGTGTGTGTGTGTGTGTGTGTGTGTGTGTGAAGAAATCTGGAAAAAGATATATATTTTTTTTTTTTTTTTTTTCCAAAAGAAGGAACAGAGGGGGGCCAGGTGAGGATATTCCACAAAGGCCCAGTCCTCTGTTCTTAACGCTACCTCGCTAACGCGGGAAATAGCGAATAGTTTAAAAAAAAAAAAAATATATATATATATTCAGTAACTCAGACAAATATGTTTATATGGCTACAATTTCCCTGTCGGTTGCTTCTTATCTGGTATATTTAGTTATGATTACAATCACATTGATCTATTCTTTCCATTTACCATTCAAATCGGATATCTTTACATTGACTTGATTTTATGTAATCTAGTTAAAAGGCATCACCAGTGATTTCATTTTTTTTCTATCTCTTTTTCTGCAGTTGTTCTGAACTTGATTGACCAACTAGTGTGGACTCATCTTCTTATCCGATCGTTTCTTACTTCCCCTCCTCTTGTGAAATCTAATTCGCCAGAGCGAGTTAACAGGAAGAAATCTCCAACGCCCCCCCAAAAAAATGGTATACGAAATCGTCCATAAACCAAGGACATCTACCTTGCCATCGTCATGATGTGTATCTCAATGCCGTCATGAACAAATCATGTGCAAGGCAGTGGTGGTGGTCGTGGTCGTCGTCGTAATATAGTATATACGATAAAGAGAAGCTAATATAATTCATACAGATACCTTCCAGCTGCAGCAGCTCCATTGCTTTTCACACACACACACATATATATATATATATATAGCTCTCTGCTGGAAATCTCTCTCTCTCTCTCTCTCTCTCTCTCTCTCTCTCTCTCTCTCTCTCTCTCTCTCTCTCTCTCTCTCTCTCTCTGTGCTGGAAATAGATGCTGCTGCCACAAGCAGATAAACTACCATTCAGTGAGATGGACACCAGGCATCAAAAGAGACTCCCTAATGATGCTGATCATGGGGCTTCCTCCTCATTTCCCTCCCTCATCCTCCCAACCCCCCCACTCTCTCTCTCTCTCTCTCTCTCTCTCTCTCTCTCTCTCTCTCTCTCTCTCTCTCTCTCCATTTCACCTCCTCCGCACCGTGTCTTTCTTTCTCTTTCCCCCTCCCCACTCGTCTTTCTTCTCTTGGCTACGCTCCCTCGCGTGTCTAGACTGCCGGAAACAGGTGAATGACGAGCTGAGCGGAACACCAGAAGCGGCTGGGTACAGGAGGAAGTGTATAAGAGAACCTTGCAAGTGAAGAGGGATAGATAGACAGCCAGCTTGCTGAACGAACGCCACCGCCGAACACCCATGACATATATGCGCTCGGCCTCTCATTCATTCGCCTGTGATGGGGCAACACCTGGTGCGAACAGACTCATGAGAGAGAGAGAGAGAGAGAGAGAGAGAGAGAGAGAGAGAGAGAGAGAGAGAGAGAGAGAGAGAGAGAGAGAGAGAGAGAGAGAGAGAGAGAGAGAGAGAGAGAAATACACTATAAACTGGGGATGTGAACAGAAGTCGACCCGCTCCTCAGACAGGATTCCAAGAAGCTTCTTTGCGACCCCGTAGAAAAAAGAAAAACATCTTACCACGTCTGAAAATGGAACCAAATTACAGAGAAAACATCCTTCAACAAATTCTCATCATTCAATTCTCCTTGCCATCTTCAACATGCGAGTTTCCCGTTCCCTCAGCATGCCGAGGTAATCCAAAACAAACAAGTCTCTCTTTCTCTCTCTCTACCTTTATAATGTGGTCAGTATTTTCGTCATTGCGTTAGATTAACGAAACCTTAGCAAATATATACATCTCATTACTCGTTCCCGAGCTACAATGGAACCAATTTGTGGCATCTATTCTTTTTTTTTCACATTCTTTTTTTTTGGGGGAAGTCCTGAAGATCATAAACGTATCTAATTCCTTTCCTTGTGATCTGATTTATCAAGCTACTGATCGCCCGTTGTTGATGTTGATAGATTCAAGTAACACCACCACCGACATTGGATGGCCCTGATAGGCCTCTGTCCTTTCCACTTAGTGGGAACACTGACTGTTGTCGTCTACCGAAAGGCGAGCTGGTCGGTCCTCCCGAGGTAGAAAATTAAACTCGAGGACCAATTTGCGACACAAGGCTACCAAAGATGGCTCGCTGGACTTCAGAGGCTGGGAGCAGCCCAGGAGGAAATGTCCATTTAATGAAAGTCAGAAATTGCCCGCGAGATCTGAAAAGGCAACAGTACCGACCATGAAAGAGAGACAAAAAGGAAGAGAGAGAGAGAGAGAGAGAGAGAGAGAGAGAGAGAGAGAGAGAGAGAGAGAGAGAGAGAGAGAGAGAGAGAGAGAGAGAGAGAGAGAGCTCATTCAAAGTGGAGTATAGTGGAGTATATGTACTAGTTTCTTTTTTTGAATAATAAGATAGCATGAAATGATTTCACAGATGTTGATAAGAAACATGTAATTTTTTTTTCTTTGACAGTCACGATAAGAAAGAGTACACCAGCGATATCACACACACACACACACACACACACACACACACGCACACACACGCGTTCTCGGGGCTTCACTGGATCCACTACTGCAGATATTTCCTTTATAAACGTAATGCTTAAGGTCAAAGTATCTAGATATAAAACTTACACTTCTACCGTATTACCACACCCCAATTTGAGCTAAGAATCTGAGCTGCGTAGCATGAATTTTGAGATCTCTTTTTTTTGGGCCAGTGTTTTTTTGCGCGTATATGTAAAAGTGGGATATATGAATGCCTCAGTGGACTGCAATCATTTGCATATGAATAGCAGGGAGAAATTCATTTAAGAGTTGAAAAAAAAAAAAATATATAGAATATTAGTCGAGGTTGTTTTGAGCCCATCTTTACTCCTCCCTTCATGTTCATCCTCAGGAGTGCTTCCCGTGGTGCAGGATCTCTGCCATAATTCTCATTACAAGGCAAGGATCGAGTCCTGCCTAATGGCCCACGAAACCTTTTTTTCCTCTCAATCCCAGAATTCATGGACTAAAACCCCCCGATCATTACTGCTGAGCACGAAGGTACTACATCTGCCAACAACCAACTCCGTCATGATCAAGTCTATGAACGAAGACGAGTCATCCAGATCAATAATATATGAGTGAGAGGTTTACACGACTCATGAGGAACCTTCCGTGCCTGCCACCTCACAGAAAAGGGGTGAGGATGGGCACAGAGCGTCAGAGGAAGAATACGAGGCAGGATTGACTCGACTGACCATCTCGTCTGCTGATTTAAAGCATCCTTGATCTAAGGGCTCCTTCCTGCTGGGGGTGCGACCGAGATATGCCACGACCGATGTGGCACTGGAGGAACAGCACCTCATTCTAAGACCACTACCCGAGCACTCTCTCTCTCTCTCTCTCTCTCTCTCTATCTATCTACCCCCCTGTGGGAGGGAGTGGTACGTAACTAGGAACCTTTCGTGCATTCTCCAACCACAAAGTACCCCGGCTGGGCGGTTCAGCGTCTCTGGTGGCAGGTGAGGAGGGAAGAGGATGAGGCTGTGGTGGTTGGGCGACTGGCAAAGGGAACCTTTTTCGATACGGTGGAATGTGTAAGAGAAAATCCTTGTCTCTCATGCGAGTGAAACTGATGGATTGATACACCGGGCGATGTTAGTAGACCTCCTCGGAAACACAAGTTTGTGTGTGTGTGTGTGAGAGAGAGAGAGATTTTTCAGGGTGTGGGTAAGAAAACTAATTAACTTTTCTCATTATCCCTCCCCGACCAAACTCGGGCAGACGTGATCAGCCAGTGTCAAGAGGAACACTCCTACATCCATTTTAACTAGCCACGATATATCGGGCCTTGGCGCAATCATCCCCCAAGAGGAGGACGCCCACACTGAAAGACTTAATTAGATCGGAGAGAGAGAGAGAGAGAGAGAGAGAGAGAGAGAGAGAGAGAGAGAGAGAGAGAGAGAGAGAGAGAGAGAGAGAGAGAGAGAGAGAGAGAGAGAGAGGCAGTCTATTTTTGCGTCCGTCATTACTGGTATGATTTTGCCTAGATTCACATGGCATCGGGATATATGTACGAAGATATTTGCAATCTTAATATTAACCCTCCCCCCCCCCAAAAAAAAAGGATCCTTTCCCCAGGGGCTTCTGCAGCTCGCCAAGGCTGCGCTGCAAGCAGTAGCAGGAGAAGAGATACTCCTTCGGAGTGACAGGTTCTTCGGTGAAGTTTTAACTCCCACGGTACGACTTCGTGGCAGGTATCCTTTCACCCCCCCCCCCTCACAAGCAGGCGGAGTCCGGCAACACCTGTGTGTGTGTGTGTGTGTGTGTGTGTGTGTGTGTGTGTGTGTGTGTGTCCGTATGTCGTTCAAAAAGAGAGTGAAAAGTCACCTCCGGCAAATGGGATCATCGTCACTGGACAAACAGGAGTGCTGACTCGTCGAGGAACTTCTCTCTCTCTCTCTAAAGGAGTCCATCAGTTACCTGCTACTGATTGGAGCGCAGCCCTGATGTCTCAGATACCCCACAAGATGGGACATGTGTGTATGTATGTGCGTGTGTGTATGTATGTGTGTATTCATACGTGTGAGTTTGCTAACTTGTACACAATTGAGTTACTCCCTGCGCCTGCAGAACTACAGCTGTAATAATTCAATGACACGCAGCACTCCTCTGAGATGGAAATAAATCAACAAATCATTAAAATCATCCGGCACTGCCTGGCCACGACACCCACAAGATGAGGTGAGGTATCGTCAGCAAAGCCTGCTTATCGTACCCAGACATCGTCAGCAAAGCCTGCTTATCGTACCCAGACATCGTCAGCAAAGCCTGCTTATCGTACACTGGTATCGTCAGCAGAACTTGCTTACCAGAGACTCAGTTATATATCGTCCCTACACCTTGCTCATCGAACCCAAGATCGTCAGCAAACCCTACTTAACATACCCAAGTATCGACAGCAAACCCTATTTAACGTACCATGATACTGCCACGAAACCCAGCTTATCGTACCCAGATACTGCCACCAAAGCTTGCCTACAGGACCCTAAATGTCTTTAGCAAACCCTCATTAACCGTACCCAGACCCCTGTCCCCCCACAACCCTGTTTACCGAACCCAGATCTAGTCAGCAAACCCGGCTTTCTACAACCGCCATCGTCAGCAAGCCCTGTTTACCGCGCCCGGACGCGCGGGGGCGCGGCTGATGCGCACCATTAAAATGGCGCGTATTTCAAGCTTCTATGGTGAACACTCAGGCGAAAAAGCTGTTTGATGGAATTAGCCAGGGTAGAGGGAGGGAAGCCTTGCGTGAAACTATTTGAAGCACATGAAACTATGAAACTGAAGAGGCACTGACACATGTGACATAAAAATGCCAGGGGGAAAAAAAAAAACACACACACACACAAAAGTTACTGAAAACATATTCCTGTAAAAGTGAACATCAATGAAAAGAGCATACGTGAAATTTCACGGTCTAGATAAAATTGTGAGGATTTAGTGATGATATGCACAACGAAGAGAGACTCCATATGATATATATATATATATATATATATATATATATATATATATATATATATATATATATATATATATATATATATATATATATACACACACAAAGTTGCAGACATTCAAGTGTCGATGGTAAAAGTCATCACACCGAAAGAATTTGCTTCGAGAAACCGCTTGTCTGTGTTGGTACGTTGTGGCGCACCCATAGTGAGTGGAGAGAAGAGTAAGTGGAAGATGAGGTGGTTTCAACAGAGAGAGAGAGAGAGAGAGAGAGAGAGAGAGAGAGAGAGAGAGAGAGAGAGAGAGAGAGAGAGAGAGAGAGAGAGAGAGAGAGAGAGAGAGAGCTACAGCTACACCGTCGAGTGGCACCAGCAAGTAATCAACCATGATTATAAATACGGTAAGTTTACCTTTAACCAAACCCAAAGAAAGGACTTGAAAGTATCACGTGATCCCACAACTAACCAACCAACCAACCATCATCATTCAAAGCAGAGATCATCGCCCTCGTCGGCATAGCTTACTGGACTCGACACACACCTACACACACTACCTAACACCCCACCACCACTAAGCTCACCAAATTCGTGACGATGGTATCCAAACGAACTGGATAAGACAATAGACGGAATAGACGGAATAGACGGAATAGACGGAAGAAATTCCGTCCTCTTGGAAACCTTGGAGGGGGGGGGGTCGATCCTTCTATCACAAAGTTTTCCTTCAAATATTGGGTTTTATATCAGAACGAAACTGTTCTATATTTCTCTTTTTTTTTTTTCATCCTAAACTAACCCTTGGCCTTACTCTATTCCGTCCTCGGGAACATCAATAAACTAATACTTTTCAGCGAGCCTTGCCTAGCAGCCTCTCTCTCTCTCTCTCTCTCTCTCTCTCTCTCTCTCTCTCTCTCTCTCTCTCTCTCTCTCTCTCTCTCTCTCTCTCTCTCTCTCCAGTGTCGTTCGTCCTACATTTATTAATACTCCGGCAACTTCGAACATTCTACCGTGGTTCGGCTGTCCTGTTTCAGTCAACACTCGGTTAACTTGCTCTAGGTGTCTTTTTAAAGTCACTTCCCCCATCTGGCTATATCTTTTCCCCACCTGACTATATCTTCCTCCACCTGGCTATATCTTCGTCTACCTGGCTATATCTTCCTCCACCTGGCTATATCTTCGTCTTCATGGCTATATCTTCCTAACTGGCTATATCTTCGTCCACCTAGCTATATCTTCCTCTAACTGGCTATATCTTCGTCCACCTGGCTATATCTTCGTCCACCTAGCTACATCTTCGTCCAAATGGCTATATCTTCGTCCACCTGGCTATATCTTCGTCCAAATGGCTACATCTTCGTCCACCTGGCTATATCTTCGTCCAAATGGCTACATCTTCGTCCACCTGGCTATATCTTCGTCCAAATGGCTACATCTTCGTCCACCTGGCTATATCTTCGTCCAAATGGCTACATCTTCGTCCACCTAGCTATATCTTCGTCCAAATGGCTATATCTTCGTCTAAATGGCTCTATCTTCGTCTACCTGGCTATGTTTTCGTCCGTCTTATCAGAGCCCAATTCTGGTAGGAGTCAATCAGACCAGGTTGGAGTCCACGGAGACAACGGTATCCATCCAATCGTCTTTTTTGGGCAATCCTGATTCAGCTCTCCTAATCCAGCTATCTCCTTGTGGCCGGCGTGGAGGATCCCTTTAGATCCACCTATCTTGGTTTATTTATATTGCCGAGTTATATAGCCAGAATCCACAGTACCGCAAAGGGATATGGAGGCTTCAAAAGCTGGCTAGCGTTATCCCCCTGCTGGCTGTGTGTGTGTTTGTGTGAGTGTGTGTGTGCGCGAGTGTGTATGCATATGATTTTACGTGGGGTAAATAGTCTTTCATATGGATTTGCGTATGATAGCATAGCAGATTGCGCAGTCTCTGAATGCATATGTATGACTGTGATAACTGGTGTATCTCTGCACAATTATTCTAGCTTGATGATAAAAAAAAAATAGAATAAGTATACAGATTCAGGAGTTATAAATTACCCATAACGATGAATGAGCGAATTTCTCCACCACCATACGAGTAATTTGCCCCTTTTTCAAAAGTTTCCCCCCTTTTTCCATGACGTTTCCGACAACATGTGGTGTAATAGCCTCATAAGGAGAGGGCATCCAGTCCAGACCATATCAGAAGGAATTCCTCATTAGATGTAAAGGATGCAGGGGGAACGTCAATCAACCCCTGTGCGCTGACGGGAGAAAACGCTTCTCGAGTTCACCCTCACCGGCAGAGAGAGAGAGAGAGAGAGAGAGAGAGAGAGAGAGAGAGAGAGAGAGAGAGAGAGAGAGAGAGAGAGAGAGAGAGAGAGAGAGAAAGATATTATGGGCGCGCCATCAACGTCTTGTTCCAGTCTGTGATTTCGAACTTTGGCCCCCGCCCACACACGAACTTTTCCCATCAGTAGACACCACAGCGAACACTCGCAAAGGCTTGTGCAGTCACCCGGAGATGGCAGACTGTCGTAAGTGATCCTTGAAATGATTAATCACTTTACCGGTTTTCCGTTGCACGTCCAGGAGTCCTAAACCGAATGTCATGAAAAAGATTTTCGAAGTTTATGAATGAAATACAGCTTTGTCTAATGGCTGGAAGGGCACGACATCGTCCCTCTTCATAAACAAAAGGAAGAAGCTAAAGAGAACTATCCAGTTCGACTCGAATGAGATCATCAAAAGTGATTCGAATTTCATGAATTAGCAGAACTTAAGCACAAGCATACAAGCGAGAGAGAGAGAGAGAGAGAGAGAGAGAGAGAGAGAGAGAGAGAGAGAGAGAGAGAGAGAGAGAGAGAGAGAGAGAGAGAGGTAATACAAAGGTGCAATAAAACATTTTGGTTAAGGTAAAGCCTTCCGAAGCGCTCCGGCAGAGCGAATATTTTTTTTATTTTTCATGATTTATCGCGCGCCCTTTTCTAAGGTATTCAGCAAAAGTGATATATCCATTTCAAACAAATTGCCGCTCTCTGGAGCCCGACGCTACGAAGGACAGGATTCTGGATACGGTTCAAGGAGGAGGAGGAGGAGGAGGAGGAGGAGGAGGAGGAGGAAGGAGGAAGGATGATAGAGAGTCCGTACAAGGAGACTGGTGATTGAAGAGAGCGTTTCATAATACAAACGACGACTGATTGCTGTTTAATTGCCCTGTACGGTGAGTCGCGATGAAAGGATATGATCGAGGCAATTATATGAAAGTGAATTAATTGGGTAATTAGAGACAGTTTGTTCCGTTCATGAATGGATTATGTTTTTTTTGGGGGGAGAGAGAGAGAGAGAGTGACAGAGAGAGAGAGAGAGAGAGAGAGAGAGAGAGAGAGAGAGAGAGAGAGAGAGAGAGAGAGAGAGAGAGGAATAATTACTGGGGGCTTATTTTACAAATTATTTTGCTATTCTGCAGCTCGAACTTTACCACTTTATGATTATCGTAAGCTGATAACTGATTTAAAGTACTGACTGGTGTTAGATGTCTTTGTTGTGTTATCGACTAATTCGCTAAATAACTTCGTATGGCAAATGGCGATGAAAGCTTTGAGCTGTTGTATGCATCATAAAGTACTTCATTCAGTGGAATCAGGGTTCGGCATGGGGAAAAATACATTACTTGTGGTAAAATGTACTTTACGAAGTGGTAAAATATACTTTACAGAGTGCTAAGTGGTAAAATAAATTTTACAAAGTGGTAAAGTGTACTTTACAAAAGTGGTAAGTGGTCACATGTACTTTACAAAGTGGTGTTAAAATATACTTTACAAAGTGGCAAAATATACTTTACAAAGTGCTAAGTGGTAAAATGAACTTTACAAAGTGGTAAAGTGTACTTTACAAAGTGGTCAAATGTACTTTACAAAGTGGTTTAATATACTTTTATAAAGTTGTGGTAGACAGTCATAAATAAATGAGTCTGAAATGTGGCGTGATGTCGTTCATCCTGTGGGGATGGGCTGTGGGAGATGGTGAAAAAACAAAGAAAAAAAAAAAAAATTGAACTGTTACGTAACGTACTTTTTTTGTCCGGAGGAAGAACAAGTGGGAGAGAGTGTATATAGAATTTTTTGTTTGGTTATGGGCTGAATATGGTAAATTTTGTTGGACGTATTGCTCAGTGACTTGTTAAAAGGTAAAATATTGTGGAAATAGTAGTAATACTAGTATGGAATAGGCGTATATCGGGTATATATATATATATATATATATATATATATATATATATATATATATATATATATATATATATATATATATATATATATATATATAAACATCAAATGTCTCTTCTGATTGTATAAGAGGTGCTGAAATTAGATAAAGTCATGGAAAAGGAGAAAGGACACTATTACTAAAAAAAAAAAAAAAAGAGGACAGAGATAAGGTACAACCCTTTTTAACGTGATATATACAAAAAAAACTTTGAAGCAGATCTGATTGTACTGGAGACCTTATCTATGAGTGCTCTCACTAGACCCTTGACAGATATATGGAACTTATGATTTATCTCAACATCATGGAAATTTCCCCAAGCTCTTTAACCTCTCCTATAAAACCAGATATTTCTTTTAAACACGACTGTTTATAAACACAGTACAAAATCATATTCCCGGGTGGGTCCGATGAGTTTCGAAATGATCATTACGACTCGCGCTGTCTCGGTAGTAATGGTGAGCATAAATGCGAGCCAAATTTCCCAATAATAATAGTTGCCCCACTTTAAAGTTATTTCCATCGAAATATGATATCAATATAACATCCATTATGGTAAATGACGGGAAACTGTCACTCGCAATCGATAAATTACAATATCATGAGGGCAAGGTTACTATTATGAGGACAGACCAATGGACATTTGTCAAAATCCCTCGTCCGTGGTGTCACATTGTTCCACTCAAAAAGTGGTAAGATACTTTTTTTACCTTATGTACATAGACCTCTGCCGTCGATAAAAGCGGGTATACTCAGGCCTGGCAGACAGTGGTTATAATACTGTTTAAAGTGTTGCAGGTTTACCCAGGTCTAACAAACAGCTAGTGGAGAGGAGAGGTTAGAGAGGGGCTTGGTGTTGTTTGGGGTACTCACCGCCAGTAGCAATACACTTAAGCGTTAGCGTCATTCCTAGGACGTAAGGCCCGATGGTGGAGCTCTTCTCGTTCCCGTTGATGTCCACGATGCGCACGCTGTCAGGCGGCACTGCGGAGGAGCGGAAAGAGAGGAGAACACGTTAATTCACACAACCAAACACATACTCACTCCTAAATCATAAGACGAAGTGAGGACAGATATATAGCCCCAAGAACTTACTGAGGTCTACTCTCCTGTAATCAATTAGGCTTTCCATATCAAAAGAGGAAAGAGAGTTAATGAGAAAATAAGTTTCCTATGAGCACCTGATGATTCCCACATCATCTGGGGAGGGAAGAGGCTGCGGGAACGATGATGGAGAACATCTACAACATCATCAGGCCATCCAAATGGAGTGAGGAAAAGCATCTCGGTGAAAACTAAGTTTCCTTTTTCGTTTCCGTCAATATTAGGGGGACAATACCGTAACTACATTATCTATCGACTAAGGAACAGAGGGAGGGAAAGAGCGAAGGGAAATACCTTTCTTCAGACAGATCCCTTAGTCACATTTTTATCACTACATCCGTAAGCATAAAGCAGAAACAATCTACCGTTCTGTCACACATCAGGGGAACAGACGAGACCACGTCACCACAAAAGACTTCTGTCCATGACTCAATAAACTCGGACATAAATGGTGGATGCCCAACACTAGCCACACACACACACACACACAAACACACACACTACCTTGCACTGGCTTCTTTAAACCACTTCCTCCACAATTCAGCAGTTTCTGATGAAACTTCCAGCCCCGTGAATACTACAAGCGCTTGTCTCGACGAGAAATAGAATCAATGATTGGGTTGTTGGTTATTCTATCAACGAATGATTGTTTTTGTTACCTGATCAGTAATATGTTAAAAAAAGACAAGGTAAAGTGATGCACACGCACCACGAGTTGATATAGTGACAGAGACACTATTTTTAGTGCCACTGACTTACATATATATATATATATATATATATATATATATATATATATATATATATATATATATATATATTATCCCTGGGGATAGGGGATTAAGAATACTTCCCACGTATTCCCTGCGTGTCGTAGAAGGCGACTAAAAGGGGAGGGAGCGGGGGGCTGGAAATCCTCCCTCTCCTTTTTTTTTTTTGATTTTCCAAAAGAAGGAACAGAGGGGGCCAGGTGAGGATATTCCAAAAAAGGCCCAGTCCTCTGTTCTTAACGCTACCTCGCCAACGCGGGAAATGGCAAATAGTTTAAAAGAAAAAGAAAGAAAGATATATATATATATATATATATATATATATATATATATATATATATATATATATATATATATATATATATATATATATAAAGAGAGCATACATTCAACTAGCAAAAAACAGCACATTTCAAAATATCGAAAATAAAAACAAAGTAACTATTGGGAAATTTCAAAATGCATTATGTGGAGTCTGGCCTAATGACCATCCGGAGTCTGATGGCTATTAAATCCATCAGCAAACAGCACCAGCCCATAAAACAATTACGTTTGCTCATTTTCTCCTCTCACGTCCTCATAAAAATACTATATTGACCTACCGTACCATTAACATCCTACGTAAACAGTCATGGCTTCCCACAGATTTAATTTTTTTTCCTCCCACCCTCTCGATGTATATACATCAACATTTGTACAACTGGTGTATATTGTCTGGCATTCTGTTCCCGTGGGTATCTTACCAATGATATATATATCCCAGTGATACCAATATCTTAACGTGTATAATCCCCATTAATCATATTCATGGACATATATCCACCAACGTACAAACCACTGTCATCACATAGTGACCCACAGATCTCATTATACTCCTGCTGTTTCCAGGCAGCGATGCAATCACAAATTGGCAAATGATGACTAGTTAGGAGTGAGATGTTTCCCGGAGGGGGGGGGGGGGGGGGGGGGGGGGGCTGGGCTGCACTGGACTCCCTTACGTTAACTAATGATAACATAGCTTCGCCAGATGTTCGAGTTCACACGCAGTGTACGAACAAGCAGGCGAAGGCCAGCAAAACATTCGTACAGACAGACATATACGGAGCTCCGTGTTGGAGTGATCAGCGTTAATCAACAAGAGTCAATATATATATATATATACATATATATATATATATATATATATATATATATATATATATATATATATATATATATATATATATAGTTCATTCGTAAATCATTGTTCGTTCATTTCTCTGCCAATTTTTGCTCGTCCCCGTAACAACGTTTGTAAACATATACGTATAATGTTTGGAGGTTCTCCTCCAAGTCGCAACAGATAACTCTATTAACTCTGTCAGTTATAGTCTCTATTTTTCCTCCAAGATTCCTGATGGGATATCAGGATCTCTCAGAGTGGGTTTTCCTCAATTCATAACTTTTATTGATGATACCAAATGCCAATTTTCTACCCGTCGCTCAACCTCGAAGGAATTGCACAGATGTGAACAGAAAGTAGATATGTAAAGTTACATTTTTCCAATTTCATTTTTTTTTTTCGCCAATAGAAAAAAAAATCCTAATTACTTTTGAACAGGATTATCTTTGACTTACAAAAATATATATATTTTCTTTGTTCGTTGGCAACCTACAAAGGTGAATTCCTAATTTTAAGTTAACTGAAGCTGTGATAATTACAGTCATGGACAGAGATATTTGTCAAGTTGATGCGATCATTTTTCGAGCGTTCTAGTAGACGAAGGGAAGAGAATATTCCAGTGTGGGTCTACAGACGTGTGCGGACCACGTTTTCGACAACGGATATTCATGAATCAAAAACGTACCGAATAAAGACACAAAAAAACAACAACAGAACACTCCCATTTTCACAGACTACTATACATATATATATATATATATATATATATATATATATATATATATATATATATATATATATTGCCAGACTCCACCTGCCTGAGGTAAAAAAGTGGGTGAAAAGTCTTTTTTTTTTTTTTCCGCGAAGCAGTACCATCGTCAGCTGACGAAACAGAGTAGTTTCCCGTCAAAGAACTCCCTTCAAAGGAGTCCAATCTGTCCCTTCTACTGCGTGTAGCGCAGCCTTGTAGCTGCATGAGCGCCTGTATCTTGGAGGATGGAGTTCTGGGATTATATATATATATATATATATATATATATATATATATATATATATATATATATATATATATATATATATATATATATATATATATATTCTTTCAAGAAAGTTGTCAAGAAATAAAGTTATATTATCACAACAGTAATTACTTATCATTAGTCGGGTTAATGGGATAACTCATTTTTTTTTTTTTTTCACACAAGCTTCTCTCCTGTCCCTATTTCATTCCATAAACGCGTAATTCAAGGCATCCGTTACAGAAGGCCAGGGAAGAGATATATCTTCTGTCACCTTTTTTTTCCTCTCTCTCTCTCTCTCTCTCTCTCTCTCTCTCTCTCTCTCTCTCTCTCTCTCTCTCTCTCTCTCTCTCTCCTGTACCCACCTGGCTGTAACATGTCCACCACACGCGGAAGTGTTTCAGTCCAGGTCTGACACCCACACTTTGGGTGCTTCCACAATGAATGGCCACCACCATCGACTGATTCATGGCTCAATCCCACCTATTACCTGATGATCCCTGAAGAGCTAATTAAGCCTGAGAGAGTCCTAAGCATTATGATATATATATATATATATATATATATATATATATATATATATATATATATATATATATATATTTTTTTTTTTTTTTTTTTTTTCCAAAGGAAGGAACAGAGAAGAGGGCCAGGTGAGGATATTCCCTCAAAGGCCCAGTCCTCTGTTCTTAACGCTACCTCGCTATCGCGGGAAATGGCGAATAGTATGAAAAAAAAAAAAAAATATATATATATATATATATATATATATATATATATATATATATATATATGAATTTGCATCCAGTGTCTCACTGAGCTTCTGGCTTCTTCCAAGTGCCTATGGATGAGAGAGAGAGCGAGAGAGAGAGAGAGAGAGAGAGAGAGAGAGAGAGAGAGAGAGAGAGAGAGAGAGAGAGAGAGAGAGAGAGAGAGAGAGAGAGAGAATGAACTTACCTAGAATATCCCCCCCCTTCTCTTTTCCTTGGAGACCTGCGCATTAACGTCTGTAAATTTCCTGCCTGTTTCTTTCTTCTTTTTTTTTCCTCCTTTGTGCGTTACCAGCGGTAAAACACAAGAGCGAGCGCCCCGTCGGCAATATTATATTGTGGAATGGATGTGTCAGTTTTGGGCGAGGATTTTGCATAGTCTCCATCTTTTTTTTTCTTCTTCTTCTCCTCACGTCCGTCTTGCGGTATTACATTCATTGCTAGTCATTTGACATTCGCTTTCATCTCGGTTCTTTCCTATTAAGAGTCTTCTTTCATTCCAGGTTCGTGATGGCTTTAGCCAAGAAGGCACTAATGAAGTTCTCGACCAGGAGCCCTTGCCTCCACCACCTCCCTCCTGCGGACGGGGGGTCTGTATTCAGAAGCCTCCGCTCAAGGTCACTCAATCACTTCAGGCTCGCCTCACCCAGCGTGTGCCAATGGACGGTGGTGTTGCTATGGCGAGTGTGGGCGGAGGGCAAGACGACGCCCGTCCGGCGCTCCACCGACCCCCGGCGCTGTGTAACTCCGCCAGTGATGATGATGTTTACGACTGACCTGATGGACAACTCCTGCATTTAGTGAGGGGACGGTCAAGCCTTTAAGATAATAACACATTGTTAATCTACGATATCTAAGAATAGTGCCAAAGATACGGTAATCAAAGACTATTGTCCTCCGTCGATATTCAGAATTGTGAGCCAGCTCGTGTTATTCGGGAATATTGCAAGACCAGTCATGCTTTCGAAATGCCGTCAACCTACAGCATCAAACAGAACTGCTCACGTAGGATATTCGGAAATCCTGCCAACCTACGATATTCGGAAATACTGCCAACCTACGATATTCGGAAATACTGCCAACCTACGATATTCGGAAATAAAAACCTACGATATTCGTAACCTCTCCTAACCCACGATATCAAAGTAACACTCATGAAATTTTGTCACGTATGAGGACCAGGATCTTCCACAAATCACGACTAATTCCCCACTTCGGTAGGGACGAAACTTGAGTGGGTAAAGGTACAGACAGTATCTGGCACAACGAGTCTAGAAGCAGTTTGCTGGCGAAGTGAGGAAGGAATAAAGTATCATTTTCTCGTCATGATACGACCATGAGAACACAAGAAATGTTAGGATGAGGACACTTAACGTTTTTCTTCGATCAAGGGTTTTCGTTTTTCCTCCTCTTCGTTTTCTAACCAAGGCAGCGAGCGATAGGCCTGTCTTCACACACATTGCCATAAGGCCTTGCCCATCGTAAGGGTTATATGCTTACCCCCTGTATCTGGGGTATTACCATTACTGGGGTTAAGCTTCCCCCTGTATCTGGGGGTATTACCATTACTGGGGTTAAGCTTACAAACGAAAAGATTATATTCCCCCTCCTCCTCACACTGCATATGAAGCTGAAAGCAGTGGAATTGCCCTCCACTGTAAATCCGCACTAGAAGTACTTCTGTGACTTCTTTGTCACACCCTTGCCCGAGCCCAGACAACTGTGAGGTTGTCTTTATCCAATATGAAGAAGTTCAGTGAGAAGGAGAGCTTCTTCATCCAAGACACAACATCTAGAAGGACACTTTAAACTCAGTAGATGTCCTTCTGACTGGAAGAACGCAATCTGCATCTTAATTCTCTTTCCCGTACGAGCGATAAATGACTGGACAGATGGGCTATGGTGATCAAGCAAAACGCGAGGCGTGAGTTAGTCAAAACACCATCATTACGTCAACGAAACCTATGAAAACCTTCCCTAACCTCACCTAGGAGGGTTGCTGCAAGATCTACTCATGACATTTAGTTTTACAGACGAAATATATTAAAGATACTGTCGTCTTCACTTCTGGCTTATTGGTTGTATGAGGTTGGAGGATGGAAACACACTGTGAACACACTCCACGAACAAATGACCCAGCAACTTAATGCAGACATAATAGCGTTCAATTCTCTTCTTTTGAAAAAAAACATCTAAACTACTGTGAATTTGCGTTGGCACGG
>NC_092260.1:20344698-20459698 GCF_036320965.1 Panulirus ornatus | reverse complement strand
GAAAAATTAGAGCATGTACAAAGATGCGCGACAAAACTGATGCCATCCCTTAGAAACCTGGCATACGAAGAGAGGCTAAAACGATTGGATCCCTTCTCCCTAGAAAACGTAGACTTTGCGGCGACTTGATCCAAGTGTTCAAAATTCTGAACAAGCTCGTTCAAGTACATCAAGAACATCTTTTTCGAAATGCAAGAAAATATGGTTACCAGGACAAATGGAATGAGACTCAAAGCTAAAAGATGTAATACGGACGTGGGATCAAAATCCTTTTCCTATAGGTGTGTTGAGCGCTGGAATAAGTTACCGTCAGACGTAGTGAATGCTAAGACTATAAATACCTTCAACAGTCGTTAAGATAGATATTTTATAAATTCAAGCATACTGAGAAGAACGACAGATATAGACTGCATAAACGGCAGCATTAACGGGGACACTAGAAGGCCATTGTGCAGCAATGGGGAGTCGGTGATAGATTCAAAAACTGCTGAGCGGAATTACGTTTTCTTGTCAAGTTAGACTCCTGTATTTCTTGTTTATCAGACAGTCGTGGGCCCATCAGGCCTCCTGTTGTCCGTCTTTCTCATGTAAACTCATGCATATATATATATATATATATATATATATATATATATATATATATATATATATATATATATATATATATATATATATATAGATTAGAATAAAGATTATAAGTATATATCAAAAGTTGGTACATGAAATCAAACTTTCCTTTCCCTGAAATATATATTCCACTTATCCCGAGAATGTGAATAACTTTTCCATTATGTTTAAAAGTTTTATATCAGTGCAATCACTCTCAAGCCTTAAACATTTAACAGCTCCATCAGGAGACATACGTGTCGTCAAGATTAAAGTGTCTTTGACCTGGGCTTTGATGGCCCGTGAGAGAGAGAGAGAGAGAGAGAGAGAGAGAGAGAGAGAGAGAGAGAGAGAGAGAGAGAGAGAGAGAGAGAGAGATCTGACCTGCACAGAGCGTATAGAAGTAAGAGATACATCTATCATACCCAAGGGAGTTAGGCGGAGGTTTAGGGCCCCGTCTTGAAAATAATGCCCCAGAGTTCCACGAGAGTTTTAGTTCTATTTGATAGTTTTTAGGAGGCGGTCCTTTCACGAGTCGATCCATACTGCTGGGCGATATTAGCCGTAACGCCGTCGATAATAGCCCCACGATGCCTCGTATGTTTTACGGAATCTTGGTTGATACAACGCAAGCGACTAGAAATAACTTAAACAAAGGATCTCGACAGTAGCGATACAAGCGCTTTCATGGGCAGGACATGTGTGACTTTTAAATGCCTTCTATTCCTGCTTTGTATCAACTTTTTTTTTTTTTTTAGGGGACGTTTAAATGTCTTAGATCATAGTTACAGCCGGTTAGTCTGTCTTTTCTGGTACCCTTCATTGACCGTACACTATCAATTACTTTTGTTTGGGGCGACTGGTGTATGAAGAATGTGTTTCTCTTTCAACCCTGAGTTTTAAAGGAAGAGAAGGAGGAGGAGGAGGAGGAGGAGGAGGAGGAGGAGGAGGAGGAAGAAGAAGAGGAGGAGGAGGAGGAAGAGGAGGAGGAAGAAGACGAGGAGGAGGAAGAGGAGGAGGAGGAGGAAGAGGAGGAGGAAGAGGAGGAGGAGGAGGAGGAGGAAGAAGAGGAGGAGGAGGAGGAAGACGAGGAGGAGCAGCAGCAGCAGCAACAACAACAGTAGAAGGAGGAGACAGCGGGAGGAGGGCACCACCCTCCCTGTGACCTTTCCCCTCCCTCAGGTCACAGGGCGGCCCCGTCCTGGGCGACTCTCTTACCCCATCCCAGCAGCAGGAGCATCACCCCGAGATAACGCATCATTCTCTATCTTTTGCATATCTAATTTCCCAGGCCATTACCTTCTGCATTACCTCGATATCCTGCTATCTAATCCCTTGGCCTCATACCGGGGTTGGGGGGGGAACTTTATACCTCGAGTATACCTCGCATCTCCATCCTATTTTATCCTCTTTACATCTTCTTTATCTTTGTTTTCTTTTCATGGCTGGCAGTGAGTAGGACCGCTTATCTCAGCGAGGTATCTCTAATGCCCCCCCCACGTTGAATAGCTCAGACTAGGGAGAAATGGCACGTGAGACGCGAAAAAAAAAAAAAAGAAAAGTTCCCGAGGGAAATATTTCACATCGTGTCTCTCTCTCTTCGTACTACGACGACGACGACTACTTTCTCTCTCTCTCTCTCTCTCTCTCTCTCTCTCTCTCTCTCTCTCTCTCTCTCTCTCTCTCTCTCTCTCTCTCTAAGTCTCACCTTCGTTATACATCCTATGTCTCCTCTGGCTTCACTACGTATATCCCCCCCACAACGCCAACAACCTTCCTTCCACACAATGCTTCCCCGTAACATACCCGTCTACCTCTCTTTCTGCATTACTTTCGTGTCTCTCTTTCTCTACATTATCATGTCTCAGAGAGAGAGAGAGAGAGAGAGAGAGAGAGAGAGAGAGAGAGAGAGAAAGAGAGAGAGAGAGAGAGAGAGCAGCGAGTGTCACAATACAGAGGCTCATAGAAAGCACTTCAACATATTTAGTGTTGTTGATCCCATGTGTGTGTGTGTGTGTATGTGTGTGTGTGTGTGTGTGTATAATTAGTGATGCAATAGCTGCCAACCCTCCATAATTAGAGATAATATGGCTGCCACCACTCTATGATGGCCGATCTTTTAGCAATCAATACCGTAATTAGCGTCGCCATAGCATCTAACAGCCAACAATTAGTCATGCCAGCCAACACTCCGATGATTAGTGATGTTTCAGCTGCCAACATTCTATAAATGACGATGCTATGGCTGCCAACTCTATCGTTAACGATGCTATAACTACCAACATTCTCATTCGTGTAAATGACACAGACAAGACACCATTAATCCGCGACGCACTTAAATAAACAACTTTGAAGACGTTGCCATACAACCTAATGGGTATCCTGCCACCTTCCTTAAAGTGTTGGCCTCGGGGAGATACGACACCATCGCAAACAGTAGGGAAGAACGGTAAAAAAAAATACATAGAAATGTTTGTACAGCTGCAAATGAAAACGGGACAATTGGGGGCATAGTTAGTATGGATATGCTGGAGAACCTACGTCCTTGGTGGAGAGAGAGAGAGAGAGAGAGAGAGAGAGAGAGAGAGAGAGAGAGAGAGAGAGAGAGAGAGAGAGAGAGAGAGAGAAGGTGTAAGAGGAGGAGGATGCCAAGAAGAAGAGGGTGGGCGGTGGAGGAGGCAAGAGAGGAAGCGAGAGAGAGAGAGAGAGAGAGAGAGAGAGAGAGAAGAGAGGAAGGTATGTAGGAAGGGAGGGAGGGAGGGAGGGAGAGGATGGGGGTCGGGGTGAGGCGAAGCGAGGTGAGGTGAGGTGAGGTGAGGTGAGGTGGGGGGGGGACGGAAGCATTTCAAAACAGTTTTCCCGCCGAGGCAATAAGGTGAAGCATAACTCACCCCGAAGGAGCTCTTCCCCGTGCTGCAGAGCTTCCATAAATCCCTAGATAACTGGCTGAGAGCAAGGCTTGATATCAGGACCTTCGAGATGTCGCAGAGGACGGGACTAAGATGGTAATTAAAAAGGATTTTCCTGCAGGAGCCTCCTCCTCCTCCTCTGCTATCCAGCCACCCCATCTACACAGATTAGCAGTTTAGGGTGCCATTACTGCCCTTCAGTTAATAGCCTCGCATCTGACCAGCAGGTCTTATGTAACGAAATGATATTTATTCTCCTGTTGTCATATTCTTTCTTCATCTATAGAGATCGCGAAGTTGGGATAGTGTTACTGTCCTGCAGCAGATGACCTCGTCGTAAACCATCAGGTCTCCTGGTATCCGTCCGTCTTATCCGATATATGCAGTGCTTATCATGCCTCTAGATGCCGCTAATGGCGAGAAGTAAACAGGATGATGTCGACATTTTTGTTAACTCTTGGGTGGTAAATTCAGTGTTACACTTCAGCTGTTACTTATGGATAAAAGATGACTGTCCTGATTAACGCTATTGAATTCTCCTTTTTTTTTTCTGTTCGGGTAAACAAATATGGTATGAAATATATCACAGCTGGGGCCAGGGGAAAAAAGACGCACCTTATACATTATCGTCGGCCGACGGTAAAACATTTCTTTTTGGTATTTTGGCAGAACCTACAAGAATGACAGACGTCAGAGGGCGTTAACTGATTCGGCAGGAGTCTTGTTACCTCACTGGCATAGTAATGATTATGGAGAGCATATCGGGGTTGGTGGAGGTCGATGATGCGTTCTCAAAGTACACAGCATTAACAGAAAAACACGTTAGGGGGGGAAAATGGTGTTAGGCCTCCAGGTAGGATGTGCCATGCATTCTTTAATATGAGCAATATTCCTTAAATGAGTTTACATGTCTTGTATTCAGGCACTGACTCATTCTAACAGAGCCAAACGAATACACTGCATTCTTTAATATGAGCAATATTCCTTAAATGAGTTTACATGTCTTGTATTCAGGCATTGACTCATTCTAACAGAACCAAACGAAAACACTGCATTCTTTAATATGAGCAATATTCCTTAAATGAGTTTACATGTCTTGTATTCAGGCATTGCCTCATTCTAACAGAACCAAACGAATACACTGACTCATTACATTTGTGGGTGAGCACCTCGGGCTAAATTACAGGAAGGGTTTGGCAAAGGGCTACACCACACCACCCTCACCTCCAGAGGAGAAACTCTCGACCTCATTTTTCAACTCTCCGCGTCATCTGTTTCCAAGGGAAAGGCGGTGAAAGCACGGCCGTGAAGGTCTGGCTTTTGTTGGCCACTATCGCTTTCGCGTGAGAGAGAGAGAGAGAGAGAGAGAGAGAGAGAGAGAGAGAGAGAGAGAGAGAGAGAGAGAGAGAGAGAGAGAGAGAGAGAGAGAGAGAGAAACCAGAAGAATCCTATCTCTTTTCTCCACTCCATCTTTTTCCATCTGGGTACATACTCAGGAGTATCTTCTTTACGGTGTGACAGCATATCACACGATGTGCGTCTTATTACATAAAGACACGGGGATACGGAATGGAATTTACTTCGTAATGCGTTGTACATTTTGTCCCTGGAAACTCGAGGCGTCGGTCAAAAACCCGCTGGTGTTGGTTCAACTCGGACGCGCGTGTGAGCCTTGTCGCTGTCTGCTTACACCGCATGAAAAAAGAAACGACCACGTTCAAAGGTTCCTCCTGCACTGTACACCTGAACGGGGCACGGCAGAGGAAATGACCAGAGTGAAAAGAAAACGAGGAAGAAATTGAAGCCGGGCGAGAAAAGGCGTCCAGAAACAAATGGAATACAGTAACGAATGTGAGAATGTAGTGGATTTGAGAAAGTGTAGCAAGGCTATACAGTGGAGGGTGTTCCCTAACAGACGAGAGAGAGAGAGAGAGAGAGAGAGAGAGAGAGAGAGAGAGAGAGAGAGAGAGAGAGAGAGAGAGAGAGAGAGAGAGAGAGAGAGAGAGAGAGAGAGAGAGAGAGAGAGAGATCCCTCCACAGGAAGAAGAACACTGAGAGAGAGAGCATATTCCTATCTCGCAACTATTTCTAGCCCGGCATTTCACCCACGGATATATCCATCAGCATCGCTACCTCGGCTTCTTGTTGCCTCCTGTTGTTACAAGCGGGTGGTGGAACCTGGCGTGCAGGACCGACGTGTTGTTGCTCAAGATGAACATGGCTCTGGTTAACCTGGGCGGCAGGAAGTGTGGCAAGAACCCAGGGTGCGACTCCCGAGCAACAAGACCTCCACCTTGTATTACAAATCTCCTCTGCCTCTGTCGCTAGCGAGGCAGGGACACGTAAAAAGAGTGAGCTTGAGTAGGAAACGTATATATTAGGAAAGCAAAGTCTCTGATGATGATGAACAGATCGTGAAGATCTTTCTCTAAGTTCATTAACCTGCGTTCAAGATTTTCTAAAACGATTTAGGTGACAAACAAGAGTAGACTGCCACGGCACATCAGTCGTTTTCCTCTGTTCGTAAATCATACACTAAAGGGATTTTACTAACTCGCCAATCTAGGGCAAACCATGGAAAGATCTGTGGGGCCCGGGTTGTGGATAGGGAGCTGTGTTTTCGGTGCATTACACATGACAGCTAGAGAATGAATGAGGGCGGATGTTGCCTTTCTTCGTCTGTTCCTGCCGCTACCTCGCTAAAAAGGAAAACAGCGTTCAAGTGAGGGTATATATATATATATATATATATATATATATATATATATATATATATATATATATATATATATATATATATATATATATATATATATATATATATATATATATATATATCACAGGATATGGAAGGGCGGGGACACCATGTTGGAATATAGATGGAGTATATCTAATATTACATCTCTGTATCGACAAGAAATAACACACCATTTCAAACTTGAACTTTGATCAGCCACTCATCAGAAGAGGCAATGATTCATTTTCTAAGCAGATCGAGCATATGGCAACAGTGTCCAAGTTATTGCGACTGTTTCTGGTGAGAGGATCTCGTGTGTTTCTTATCTCAGCGCCACACAATCTGGTGGTTGGTGGCCGGCGTTTGGGAGCTGGGATGAAGGCTCAAGGTCGCCCACTTAATGAGAGCAAGTGGACGAGTTGTGCTAGGTTGGCAGTTTCACCAGGGGGAGGGGTTGGTCAGGTCGGGGGACAGCCGAAGTACTGGAAAAAGGGGGAAGGGGGTCAGAGGGAGGATGAAAGGAGAGAGAGAGGATCAAGGTTCGAGAAGAGGAAAAAAAAGGTGCAAGAAGAAGAGGAGGAGGAGGAGGAAGGGGGCAAGAAGAAGAGAAAACGAGGCAAGAGAGTAATGGTGCAGGCTGGGAAAAGGAGGAGGCATATGGTGAGGAATAACTGGGTAGAAGAGGAGGAGTGGAAGGAAGGAGGAGGAAGAAGAAGAAGAAGAGTAAGGAGTAAGGAAATAAGGTCAGAGAAAACATGGAAAACTAAGGTCACGGATAAAGTAAGTCGAGGGGAAAAAAAAAGAAAGGTATGGGAGAAAGTGCCGTTCCGGGATAGAGATGGTACTGAGCGAACGAAGTCATGGATAGGATGCCAGACGGAGGGAGAGATGAAGCGAGGAGAAAGGTGGATCGCGTGCTGGACGTCACCACCTCCTCTGTCCTCCCACTCTTGGATGAAGCGGCACCTCGACTGCATCTGTTACGTCTAACGGACGATTGTGGGAAGCACTGTGCGCGGATGTGCCTCTTTGTATCGACTTCCCAGCCACACCACTTCCAACGGCTGCATCGGCCTCTGGTCTCCCACCTAAATTTAGTATCGACTTCTCGTCAAACGTCTGTTCTTCTGCCACTTATTGGCCTCGGTGCCTACTTGATGATCAACCTCTGCCACAGCCTGACATTCCCATATGCTCACTGACTTCACCTTTGTTGTATTTTTCATAGCAGCCGACATGAAGAAGCGTAAAAGCATTCCTCATTTGAAGTTATGTCAGTCAAGATGAGAGAATGATGCCTTTATAGAAGCCAGGAGAAAAAAAAAAAAGAAGATGGATTAATCCGAGTTCGTTCAGACGTTTTCTTTCATTCATCCTCAAAGAAATTCTTAAAGGACCAATACCTTCCGATCAGTTCTCTTTGAAAGCCTATGTCAAGATCGTTCATTTTTCCTGAGCTGACGATACACATTTCCAGAGGTCCTCATTGGCGTATATCCCTCCTCTCCATACCATCAAAATAAATCAGCGAGTAATTCTTTACAGAGGCCCTACTTTATTCGTATCAATTTCGGGTAAGCTCAGAATCCCACTGAGAAAATAAGAAGTAACTAACGTTATATAGATCGACAAAGACAGCCATCAAGACTGGGAGAAATGCCAACAGACAGACAGACAGACAGACGCACAGAGGGAATGTCAGACACGATATGACACCCGGACAAACTAGCAGAATGACTTTCTGAATACGTGCGAAGGAGTCTGCTCGGTGACCTGAGCCTGGAGGGGCTTATTTCCAGCAAGCAGGTCTACTGACCTCGCTTAAGTGACAATAAAGACCTAACTCTGATTTATGACCAACGATGAAGCTATCAGAGAGGAAACTCATAAAGGCTGTTCAGTGGGATGGTGGAGAATGTGGACTCAGAGGTGTGGGCTGGGAGTGTTGGGGGTCAGAGTGGGGTTTTGAGGGGCGGAATGAGGTTAGAGGTTCATGAGGAGTCTTGTGAGGTATGGCGGGAGTGAGCTTGTGTTTCAGTCGAGTGGTGGAGTACCCTGGAGCAGCGTTGAGGCTGGGGTTATGGGGGTTGTCAAGATGAGGGGAATCTGGAAATGTACGCTAGTGTTGAACCCTCCTGGATTCGGGTAACTGGAGACCTGGCATGTGAGGACGAGGCACTGGAGAGATCCAAGGTACTACGAGTAGTGTGGGTGGTGTGTGTGTAGGTGAAGATAGAAGGCGATCAAAGGCAGCAGCAGGTTGGGGCAATAAGGAGATGCAAGACGTGTTTTGAGGCGGCCACCGGAAGACAAAGCCAAGTTCAAGTGTCTAGGGCATAAATGAGAGGCACGAAAGGTACGAATGAGAGAATCACGAAAAGGATCAAGTTAGACAGCCGGGCGACAATGGGGAGGTGGGCTTCATTCATCCCCTTGGAATAAGCTTTGTACATTAACCATCACTTTAAGCCTGGAAGCTCCCAAAACGCAGGCAATATCGATATTTTCGAAATGGGTTTTCCATTCTCCCGTGTATGGTCCATTGCTCAGGTTAGTGTTGGGCATTAGAGCCGGGGGGGCCAAGACCCCGCGGGAGGACGGAGAAGGATACGAAGTAGTGAGGAAGAGAGGCACATGGATTAAAAGGAGAGGTTGGAATGGGGAAGTTATGAAGAGAGAGATAAGTACAGGTCAGTGGAGGATAGGTAGTAGAAGAATGCACCTGATAGGTATGATGTAAGAGGTGAAAGGAAGGAAAATAAAAAAGAGGTAGATTAGAACAGGGGAAAAAGAGTAGGAAGAAGAATAGGTAAAGCAGAGAGAGAGAGAGAGAGAGAGAGAGAGAGAGAGAGAGAGAGAGAGAGAGAGAGAGAGAGAGAGAGAGAGAGAGAGAGAGAGAGAGAGAGAGAGAGAGAGAATGAGAAACCTGATAACGACATCGTCTCGGAAGACGAGACAAAAAAAATAAGAGAAAGTGGCGAGAGAGAGAGAGAGAGAAAGAGAGAGAGAGAGAGAGAGAGAGAGAGAGAGAGAGAGAGAGAGAGAGAGAGAGAGAGAGAGAGAGAGAGAGAGAGAGAGAGAGAGAGAGAGAGAGAGAGATAACCCAGCAGGAGAATAAGAAAATATGTGTGAAGCCGAGGCGTGAGGGAGACAGTAAGTGTCTCCGATAAAGCTGTGTCCATTATAACGTTAACATAAATGTCGCCATAAACGCCATAAAGTGGAGCTCCAAACAATAAGATTTTATCCTTTCTAATAACGCCCGTTAAGCTGTACCAAGACATTATTTCTCCTAAGTCTCCACTGAACCCATCTGAGGGAAAGTATAAAATTTCCAGCGATGATGATGGTTCATCCTTGTGCCTCGGATTATTTCCAGCGTTTTTTCTAAGGGAAATGTTAACGCGAATCGGAAAGAAAGCAATTTCTTTTTTACTAGTGTTTTGAGGCATTTTCTCTGCAGTACTTCTTCTATTTATATAATTGCACTGAGCCTTTCCAAGAACAGGACATCGATTCTTTACACGGTATTGCATCGATGTTTTTTTTCTTCTTCTTTCGAAGTAAATTTTGTAAAGATATTTCTTTTCTTGGGTTCTGGTCTCACGTGTCCCTCCCACTGGAGCCTTGAACCTTTGCCACACGATGACATCAAAGACTCTCCGTCCTCTCGCGTGATCCAGAAAATCCAGCCAACCACCTTGTAAGGCGACTACCCCTAGCAACCAGACGGATTTACAACCAACCAACCACAATAAGTCAGCTAGTTTAGCCACCTAAACGACCAATGAGCCAATCACTCACCCTCTTGCCAAGGAGCCAATCAACCATATGGCAAAGCACTCGTATGCAGTCGCGCAACTGTACAACCACTTAAACAACCACAATGTCTACCTAGGCGAAGAGCTACCCAGACGTCCAACAACCCAAAGAGCCATTTAGCCACCGAGTCAACCAACTATCCTCGAAACCACTCATCCATGCAAGCACTCAAGACATCCCTTCACCCTTCTCTCATTCCTATCTATCCTGTCATCTATCCAGCCCAGTACTGTCTCCCACCACAGGGAACAAAACACAAGTCTCTGGTGTTCCATGGAGACGCAGCTTTCCAGCAAATCCAAAATACCATGTAATGTCTCAGGAGCCATTTTTTCTTCCACCCAGCTTGGAATGAGGTGAGAGATAAGAGACGCCTCCTGTTTCATGGGACGGCTGGCAATGGAGATGATCCCATGACTTGGTGTCGTTGGGGGAAGGACGATGATGCAGATGGTCGTGTCACGCACCGTGAGAAATTTGGAAGCCACATAGAAAATGCGTTTTAAGGTCGACTCCACCCACCCCCGAAGATTGAGAGGGCAGAAGCAAGGAACTGGGATGTCGGGGAAGGCCACTTCTTTTCCATCCAATAAATGAATCGATACGATCTTAGAAAAGCATTTCGAAAGAAAACATATTACAAGAAAGAGTTACTGTATTGCAAAAACGTAATTCTTTTTTATAGAAAAAAAAGAAGGTATAAAGTATACAATACTCTAAAATCGCGTGTATATTAGGATTCCTCTCCTCAACCCCGAGTCAATACGTCGAAGGAGTAAGGCAAATAAGGATAGGTTATTAGATTTGTTAACTCCAAGAAGTGCCGAACACTTATTTCTAAAGTAAACGGTGAACCTGGCCACAGAATTTATTGTCTCGAGAGAAAGGTGGATCTAACTGTTAGGAATTAAGGAGTATTGCAATTTCAGTCTAAGAAAAAAGAAAGAAAGAAAAGAGGGACACAGTTTATATATATATATGTATATATATATATATATATATATATATATATATATATATATATATATGAAACGAAGTTGCAGTATAAATAGATATATCAACACCACAAACACACCTTAATGTACGGCATCAGGAGGACGTACACATCAGCAGCTGCGCCCCTTCTTCGCCCACCTCCAAATTCCCTCCTGGTCACGTCGATAACTTGATCCTTATCCAGACAATGGAATCAGTATCAAAACAGTCCTACACTCCAGACTATCAGGTCTGTGTGTACCCTTCCGTCACAAGACAATGTTCATTTTCCCCCAGTTCGAGCGTATGTACCCACTTCTTTGGACGACGGATACCCTGGTGGTCTGCAGAGTCGGTGTTCACGATCCCGTCTACTGGTACTGACATAGCTGTATGGTTTCGATGGTGTCTGCTTCATCTTACATCCACACTGTTACAGACATACGCGCCATCCCCATGGAGGATAGATACCCCACATCTGGGGTACAACTGATGGGAAATTACGTGCAAATCACCATCATCATCATCATCATCATCATCACCATCATTTTCTCAAGGGATAACTTAAACTCTTGTGGATAACTTTCCTCTCTACACATCCCATTTCAACCTTTGGTATGACCCGCGTCCCATAATCGAGGCAGCTGCTCCCTACGATTCCTCTCTGATTACCACATGACTCTGAGTTTACAGAGGCCAACGAGGAACGTAAACATCTATTCTAAAATCCTGAGATTAATTAAACCGGTGCCGTGATCCAATTGCCATTCCATCCGCTCCTCGACTCATCTCTCTCTCTCTCTCTCTCTCTCTCTCTCTCTCTCTCTCTCTCTCTCTCTCTCTCTCTCTCTCTCTCATTTAATCTGCATCAATTCTCTTATGTCCCTATTTTCATATCTTAATCGCTTCCTTTTTTTTCCTTCCTGTCTATCTGTTTCTTCGTTTCGCCCCCCTCCCTTATTTTTTTTCTTCTCCTTTCTTTAAACGTCGCTTTCCCTTCATCAGTACATTTTATGAAGCAGCAGGTTGTAAAGATGCTAAATGTATCACCCATGTAGTTAACTTACCACCTTTCATTTCAAACACACACACACACACACACACACACAGACACACACACACACACACACACATAGTATAGTGGTCAACGTTACTAACCAGGAATCGCCGTACAAAAAAGTCATTTACTTGTGGGTAATTACGCCAACAGCAACAACGACAACCAGCCTTGCCAAAGCCACCACCACAGCCGCCACCACCACCACCATCACCACCATCACCATTACACACACACACACACACACACACACACACACACACACACCTCCACCACCACCATCATTACAACCACACACCACCACCATCACCACCATCACAACCACACACCACCACCACCATCACAACCACACACCACCACCACCATCATTACAACCACACACCACCACCACTCACCACCACCACTCACCACCACCACTCACCACCACCACCACTCACCACCACCACCACTCACCACCACCACTCGCCACCACCACTCACCACCACCACTCACCACCATAATCTTCCCCCAGCGGTGAGGGATGTAGGCAGGACCACCGCCCGCCACCACGCGCTTGTCGAGGGTCCTTGGCTTATTGATTTTTGGTATGACTCAATTTGGGTGCGTGTGGAGAGGACGGTTGGGGGGTGTTTACGTGTGTGTGTGTGTGTGTGTGTGTGTGTGTGTGTGTGTGTGTGTGTGTGTGTGTGTGTGTGTTTGTTGTCTGTGTTTGTGCGTGTTTCTATCTGTCTGTCTGTCTGTCTGCCTGGGTCTGTCTGTATATCTGTATTTGTGTGTGTGTGTGTGTGTGTGTGTGTGTGTGTGTGTGTGTGTGTGTGTGTGTGTGTGTGTGTGTGTGTGTGTGCGTGCATCACCTCATCAGCGGGAGCCACTCACATTCCAGGTCTCTTCCCAATAAGAATGTCACTTCCACCTCCATTCACAACCCCACGTCGCCCAACATTTCGTCAGCACCTGGGTGAATGGCTTGTGACGTCATCCCACATCTTCTATCTGGCCACTTTCGTGCACATCCCTTAATTAACCAAGAAATATCTTTAGCAACCTCACAGTGCGCAGAAACCTCGTCAACAAAAAAATAAAAGATCCGAACTGCAAAGTTAATAGACATGAGAGGAGTGTGTGTGTGTGTGTGTGTGTGTGTGTGTGTGTGTGTGTGTGTGTGTGTGTGTGTGTCCCAAATACAACACCCTGGGTATGGACACAACCGGAATGAATACCACCAACATACAATTATTCCCTACCAGTCCTCACCTGCGGCTGAACTGCAGCACAGTGGCAATCATACTGGCGTGTGGGTTTTCCAGGGCCACCACACGCGTCCAGTGTATTGTGATCTTACCATTACCCTAAACACCGGAAGAAGGCTGTTGGAGATCTGTCGGTGAGTGAATGTGACCTGAGACGAACGGACTTAAAAATTGATGACCTTGTCAGTTGATAGCCTTTTAAAAGCCCAAACTAACCTAACCGTCTAACCATATGACGAGCTGGTGTACCTTCGTTCGAACAGATTTTTCGCCACAAATAATAAGACAGCCAGAAGGAAATTCTCGTCTCTTTTTCTCAAGGAAATTTGATCTGCCGACGTTAGCTTCACTGTACACTGCAACAGAGATTCTGTAGTTCAAGAAAATAACTATAGGGATCGACGTAAAATCATCCACAACGATTTCAAGACAATAAAGGCAATCTGTATGGAGACACAGAGGATGTCCATCGTAGTTTGGATATCTTCACTGGATACAGCTTTTGGAAGAATGAAAAACAATCTTAACTAAGCGAATTTCCGAGATAAATGGATGAATGATTTGTTGCCTTTAAGTAAATGGTCCTAGACATGGAATCATCGGGTTGATAGCAAGAAAATGATAAGGTCCTACCAAACACATGGCCTCCGGCGGGCAACACATCTGCAGAATATAGAAAGGTGCAGACCCAACACAAAGACAAACTTACCAACACCTCCACAGCGACGCTGTAAAACAAAAGCTAACCAGCGTAGTTCCGTCACAGTACTACATGATGAATAACCTACACAATGACAACCCCAGACTAACACACTCCAGCACAAGACAAGAACAATCCCCTACACATACACCCACACCCCTCTACAGCACAAGAACAAACACACACACACACACACACACATACACACACACACACACACACACACACACACACACACACACACACACACACACACACACACATTCCATCACAACACTAGAAAAAAACAACACATACACTCATTTACATCACAAGAACAAATATACATACACAGACACAAAGACACACAGACACAAAGACAGACAGACAGACAGACACACACACACACACACACACACACACACACACACACACACACACACACACACACACACACACACACACACACACACCATCACAACACTAGAACAAACCCACACACATACGTCCCAATAAAACCCAACATCAAATCCATGAAGTAGAGGACTATCATTGTTATCATTGTTACGCCAAACCAAATGATAACTGAAGGAACGACCAAGCCACAAGGGGTAGAGTGAGGCAAGGTGAAGCCAACGTCCTACAGGCGAAGAGAGAGAGAGAGAGAGAGAGAGAGAGAGAGAGAGAGAGAGAGAGAGAGAGAGAGAGAGAGAGAGAGAGAGAGAGAGAGGAACGGGTGAGACCCGGGCCAGCAAGAACAGCCCTCGCGGCGCCACCAGGCCTGACTCTGTACCACACAGTTTGGGTTCGCGTGGGAACTGGTGCAGGTCATGCTAGGTCTTTATGGGTCATCCTGAGGTTGACTGACCTCAAGTCGTTCCTTGTCTCGTATTGTTCTGCTCTTCCTGCTCTGTGGTCACAGCCCGCCCGCCTTTTCGTCTCTCTCTCTCTCTCTCTCTCTCTCTCTCTCTCTCTCTCTCTCTCTCTCTCTCTCATATATATATATATATATATATATATATATATATATATATATATATATATATATATATATATATATATATATATATAATCTATACATATACATTCTCAGACACACACACACAAACGCATGCGAGCACGCACATTCAAACCCAGACACTTGAACACGCGCCCTCCCAAACTTAATACACTTACTTCCACTCGTACTTCCCTACAAACAAACACAAAATCAATAAAAAACAAAACGAATTATAAACTTCTCCATGTGAAATCAGATAAGACAGCGGACGAGCAAACCCCCCAAGACAAAACACCATTAAAAGAAGAAGGAGGAGGAGATCAAGGACATTGAGGTGGAGGTAACCTGAGGCGACAGCAGTGTGTGTAGGCTGAGCCAAGTGTACTTGAGGGAGGCAACCAGGTCAAACAAGCTGGAGCTGCTCTCACGAAGCTTCGGGTTATAAAGGCTCCTTGTGGTCTTCGTCTGCTGTGAACACCGGTCGCTGCTTTCACCACAGGAGATATTAGGGGAATAAAAGCCCTCACCTTCTCTCCCCACGTCTCATCTCTGTCTGTCTTCTCTGTCTCTGTCTGTCTGACTCTCTGTCTGTCTGTCTGTCTGTCTCTCTCTCTCTCTCTCTCTCTCTCTCTCTCTCTCTCTCTCTCTCTCTCTCTCTCTCTCTCTCTCTCTCCCAGAACGTCGATTAAAAGTAATAATAATACATAAGGTGGAAAAGAAACTGAATCTCCATACGGAAAAAAAATGATAAAAAGAGTAAAAGCATCTTTATATATATAGGACTAAGAAAAAAAGGGTAGCTTTAGAAAATAGATTTCACTGAAAAAATCAGAGATACGGAAAATATTCCGAGATATAATACACAAGCTACATCTCCGATATTGAGGAAACAGCGTCTCGGATCACCTTCAGAACCAACGGAAAGGATGTCCAACACACACACACACACACACACACACACAAGACATCAGCCAAACACAAGACATTCTGAGAAATCAGGCACACAAAAGGTATTCTGAGAAGCCAGCAATACACACGAAACAATCACAAGGATCACTCTGATATCGACAACCTGCATATGAGGGACAACAATATCATTATAATCTTTGGTAGGAAGATCCAACACCATCGCTGTGACACTTGCCATATACACACAAAAAAAAATGAGGGTGGAGGGATTTTTTTTTAAAATATCTTTACATAAGGTTGGATTAGTTTCTTCATTCGCCTTGTTCTATATATATACTCCTCTCATCTGAGACAATTATGAGTGGGGTATGTTCTCTTCGTGCCATGGTGGTCAGTAGATATCATATACATATGTATGTGTTCATCTCTACCAAAAATAAATGGCAACGAAAGTGTACTGACCAATTTACAGTAGTCGTAAGAGCCTTTACCAATTTACGGGAGACTTGCATATAATGCAGCACAGATAAATCATGCACCATATTGCCCCTGTGGTCCCGCTAAAGCTCAAGGGAAAGATGAATATAAAAAATACCAATGAAAACAAACGAACGTCCAACAGCCAGAGACCCCCTGGGTCCTAACGAGGCTGTTTGTGATAGCGAGAGAGAACAAAAAAAAACAACTCGTGGATTAATGTGGCAGGTGTAGAAAGACACACACACACACAAGATTTTTCAAAGGGGAAGAAGACCTTTAAACTTATGAAGTACATAAATTTCGAATTCCTCCTATTAAACTTGCTGGATAGTGACAGATCACACTTATGAAATTTTCCTTCGCCTCAAATTTCGTAAGGCCCCCAAGAGGGCAATCCCGCCTTGAAAAATGATTCCCAGGGACGCCACCGCCGTGAAAAGTGGGGACTCATTTCGCATGATCTTCCCAATGTATCCTCTGCCCTCGATCTGCATACCTGGCAGTCTTTGGAACTTTACGCCGGTGGGTATGACCACCGGACATCATAGACAGGTTGGGTAAGGCCGCGAGACATTATCAGACATGTGGCTTGAGCCACTGGTCGTCATAGAGGAGTGGTTGAACTCACCAGACATCGTGGGTAGATGGTTGAAGTCACTGATCATAGCCAGGGGGATGGAGGTGCGAGACATCATAGCCAGGGGGGTAAAAGCCACTGAAGATTGCCGGTGGACGATATAGAGAGATAGAGAGGGACACGCTGGACATCATGCACGGGAGATGAGAGAATCACTGGGCGAGATACACAGAGACCAGAGCCTCTTGTCACAATGCACAAGTGGACAGAACCACTGGACATCATG
This sequence comes from Panulirus ornatus, assembly GCF_036320965.1. Taxonomy (NCBI): domain Eukaryota; kingdom Metazoa; phylum Arthropoda; class Malacostraca; order Decapoda; family Palinuridae; genus Panulirus; species Panulirus ornatus. Next base: position 20,442,411 of record NC_092260.1, on the reverse strand, counting down.
CACCGATGGACTGAGCGATTGGATTTCACATGACGGTGACGACAATTAAGAGGGCCTCATGCACACCCGAGTGGAGCTAGCAAGGGATATTTCCAAGTGATCGGAACCAGTGGATGTCATGCGTGAGAGACCAGAATGCTATCATCGCTGGCCAGAGACCATGAATGTCATACGTATGGGACTAACGCCCCAAAGAGGTTTTGAGGCGTGTCAAAAGGACGTGACTTCTGTTGAGCCCGAGATTGTCATACAAGAGTGAGTAGAGCCTTGGACTTTGCACAAGGCTGGAGAATTGTATCAGACCCATAATCAAGAGCAGGGAAGTGAAAAGATACTTCTGTTTCGTGAAACAGTTAGGTAGTTACCACACTGCGTAGACCTAATGACTAAGAGTTATACATCACTTCAGACGTGGTGAAAAGGTACTCAGAACCAACGGTGGATGATGACCAGGGGACCAGAACAAATGGCCGATTTGCAAAAGGTGGTTGAAGAACAACGAGTTACAATACCCTGTTGATTAAAGCCACTAGACACTGTTTACAGATGAACAAAACATAAAAAGACGACTAGACATTGTGTAAACGTAAATGGAACCAACTGATATTGTTTTACAGGTGTATGCAAGACCACTAGACATCCAGTACGAATGTATACAACAAGTACACAGTGTGCACAGATGTACAGAATCACTCCAAACGCTGAGTATAGACGAATAAAGCCAATGAGTTAGCCTTACGTTTAGGTCGACTCACAGTACATCTTGTATAAGCAATCAAGAGATACTGAGCATTATATGTATACGAGGGAACTTGAGCCACCGCATGCAAGACCCAGGACCACTGATCGTTCTTTAACTAGGACACTGCGTAGCAGCAATCAGACGTTATATGAAAGAGACTGGGGAGCCAGTGGCCGGTCTACACGAGAGAGCCAGGGGTGCCGATTGGCCGACAGCAACGAGTGCATGGAAAAATCCCTCAAGCGTTATGGCCAGGTATTTTTCATCATGGCCATACGTTCCTCAGGATGGATCCAGCACCTACCTTCGTGACGGATGGGGTATACGAACGAGAATTTATGCTCACTTGTCACTTCAGACAAAACATGAATACGGGTTAGGTGTATCTATTTTTTTGGAGGGCATTTATCTGATTAAGTTAAGTTGCATCTTTCAGACCGTCGACCTACCTCTTCTTACTTATTTACTCTCTCTCTCTCTCTGTCTCTCTCTCTCTCTCTCTCTCTCTCTCTCTCTCTCTCTCTCTCTCTCTCTCTCTCTCTCATGCGGAGGATTACCATCTTCGTTATCTCTTCCATTTAAGAGCATGAACCTATAAGAGGATAGTATCTAATCCCTCCTAAAAAAAAGAAGTGAATAATCAGGATGACTGTTTCGTGGATTATTAGGGATAATGAACCCGCTGAATTACCTATGAGAGAAATCTGATTTGTATTCTGAAATCGGTAATGTGTGTCTATTGAATTAAGATGATTATCTCTCCTGTTTATCGTACTAATATATGGACTTTTTGAGCTCCTCATACAACGGTTTATACGCTGTACCAATTACTGCCCTGAGAAATTACTTGGTAATGATGTTTGATGATACGAGAGTCGAGTGAAGGTAAATGAACACTGCAATGATGCAGATACAGGAAGAGGATCAATAATTCAGGCTTCCAATGGACTTGCAGTGGCGCCTCAGTCTGTTGTGGCTATACCGTGCATGGAGAGAGTACGTGGGAGTATGTAGGAAGATCTTTTACCATGACACCTGGCGGTCCATGACGAAGTTATCTGTGGTTATAATCTTATTTGTGGTAGCTTGATGGGTACATACCAAGAATTTGTTACCTTGAAATTAACGAGTGCCGACGAGGAAGTCAGGATTAAGAGGGATATAGAACGTGGCTAAATGGGAACCAGACAGAAGGTCATAGAGATAAAAATCCTTCATGTGTTAAGGATGAATGTGATCTTAAGATGCAGAACTATTGGAAAACTAACTGACGTTAAACAGAATCTTCACAACGAACAGAAAAATGCGAGGGCTTAATTCCATTGGATGACAACCTGATGCTGTGACACCAAAGGAAAAAAAAAAGGAGGTATTCTTTTCCGCTCAGTGTCAGAGACCGAAAGGGCGATATAGGGGAAGGCTAGGTGCCACCGCGTTAGGCGACGTAAGGTGACTCTCTTAAGAGCAGGTTACGGCCGTGAGGTGATAGTCACCTAGAGTAACCTTGTCATCAAATCATCGCTTTTGCCTATCGTTTTTTTTTCCAGATGTGAATGTCCACGTGTATGCGTCTTTTTATCTATTTCACTGTATCTTTCCGGGAGATGACACGTGTGTCTGATAGCAAGAGAGACACACACACACCTTTAGAGATGCTGATCGGCTTAAGGGGCTTGTCCGAAACGCGAGATCAATCACAGTGTCCACAAACAGCATATTCTCTCTCTCTCTCTCTCTCTCTCTCTCTCTCTCTCTCTCTATATATATATATATATATATATATATATATATATATATATATATATATATCTCTCTCTCTCTCTCTCTCTCTCTCTCTCTCTCTCTCTCTCTCTCTCTCTCTATCTATCTCTCTCTCTCTCTCTCTCTCTCTCTCTCTCTCTCTCTCTCTTTTTCAGGTACTGAGGACGTCATTGGAACACCCGTAAAATGGAACACAGTTTGTTTCGCTGGTGTCTATATAAAGTCCACAGGACACTAGAGCTGGTAAATGAATGTCTACCTGCCATTAAGGTAGTTTATGTCCCTCTGAATGTGTTTCTGTCCTTTCATAACGGGATATTTTTTTTTTTTAGAGCTGCAAACGTTCCTAACCTCCCCCCTTGGCAAGGCGAGCAGTGTGGTGGTACAGTGCGAATGTGGGTCACAGCTCGTACAGAGCGAGGGTCAATTATCTCCCTTATTTAACCTAAGTTATCATCCTCTTCTTTTTATATACATTGGACGAGCTTACTGATATTGACTGTTATGGCAATCGGCCTCATCCCGACAGATGAAGGTACATCTCCAATACTGGCGTTGTAAGGAGGTGATTTTCCATGGTACATGGCGTTCTCCAGCGGTCTCGCCCATGTGTGAAGGGTCATCCTTCATCCCTTCACGGCTGCGCTTCTGCGTTACCTAACTTCAAGGGACAAGAGAAGATTTTCACTCACTGTATTTGATAATGAGTTCTACTTTCGTCTCATTAGGAATCTTTCCTTTGATTTACGTATGTATAGATATGTATATATTTTATATCAGTTCATTTTCTCTATATTTAACTACCTTTGCCCGGCTTCGCGAAGTACTGTGTGGAACAAGCGAACAATAGCCCCACTTAGGCATTCAAAAACTACTTCACGGCTTATTAGCACTTCATACGCTCTGGACGTCGCCCCCCATACACCACATCGATTTGATTAGTTCTCCTCAGCTCAGGCCACGACATCATAGAAAATGGTCCAACTTATCTTCCCATTTCGTTCTCGGTCCTTTTGGTTTCCCATGACTCCTCCACCCCCTGACACGCCCCGTCAGCCGAGAGACATATAATCCGTCTTCTCGTGTGGGCGAGAGAGAGAGTGCGTTATCTACGGAGATTAAAAGACGGTAGTGTTTACCTTAGTGTGTGGTTCGTTCCCGCCGCTGCCAAACTCCCGATAAGAAGGGAGCGCCCCCTAAATATATCTTGCGTTTCCGCTCTTGCTCTCTCAGCCTCCTCTATTTCCTGCGCGCTGGAGTATGTTTCTAGAGTCGGACATTCATTGCGCTGTTGACACTAAATCGAAGAATATTGTCTAGGAGGTGATAAAATCGGAGTTCCCTCAGGGGGAAGAAAAATAATGACAGTTTTGAAATAACCGTAAGTCTCGCGGGTATATATATATATATATATATATATATATATATATATATATATATATATATATATATATATATATATATATATCAGGAGAAATGAATGGATCATACTTTATTGAGGAGATCAATTCCCCCGTTTTCTTCTACCGTAAAGAAAGGTGAAAAAGTCTGGGAGGAGGGAACCTCGTTTACATATATCAGTGTCTACTTCAGTTATCTGTGTCCCTATTCCCGTATTGATCTAACATCAAACTTATATATATATATATATATATATATATATATATATATATATATATATATATATATATATATATATATATATATATATATATATATACAAACAATCTTTGCCTTCTATTGTGACTTTTTCTGGTGTGTACGTAATACCCTTCTCTGATCGTGCCAAACCTCTCGGTCATATGAACTGTGACTAATGTAGTTTCTACTTCGCATGAGCGTGTGAGTCTTAATAAACCCAAAATTCCTCTTATACTGGACGGTCCGTCTCGATAAATCACATCCGTCCGCCGTTTTCTCTACGCCCTGCTTATTTCAGAGAACGGGAGGACTGTTGTTCACATGGACCTCAGAATGCCCATTTTCTTAATGGCATAGCAGTTTCTTCCCCATATCCACGACCGGAGGATCACGGCTCTTTTATGGGGTATTAGGGGAAATTGCCTATAATAGGGAACAAGGGAACATTAGGACACTTTACGAGGAAACTGGGAATACCTAAAATTTGTTTCCAAAGGGGGCAGAGAGGTTTGGATACTCTCTGAAAACAATGGTAGACGATGAGGATCAGTCGGGAGTGGATACCTTATATCGGGCGACTTGTAAGTATTTACCAGCTTAGAGGGACGATGTGTTTACAGCCCAGATTTACAGGTGTCATTGTCATATTTCACCTCATTTATCTAGGATGATAAGTAGCCTGCAGAGGGAGGTCATCCCGTGCCTTTGAAGTGCATGTGTATGTCTTCATACAATCAGTATTTTCTTATCATAGGCCATTTCCTTTATCTTGTCTATATCTGATTAGACACAAAAGGCAATAAGGTAAGTGACATTTGAACAATTATTTTTTTTCATTACATACCACACAGGAGGTATTTATGATATTACTTATACATCAACAACGTTTATACCTAACTGTCCTTCACTAAACCCGACCAAAAGAAGATTATCTTCGTCTCGCTTCATACACACATCCGGATCCGTGTCGTCTGTTCGGTAATTGGACGCACACGATACATTTCGACAGAATATACTCATAAAATTCGTTTTATACGTTCTCAGTTTACAAACAGTTTATCAAATACTTTGTTCATTTTGCATTTGTCTCTACTTATGCGAGGTGGCAGGCGTATCAATACACATGCCACAAACGATATTTACTATACATACATACGTACATACATACATATATACATGTGTAATACACACACACACACACACACACACACACACACACACACGCCTACACACACACACACAAAAGAAAGCGCTGAAAGGGCCAAACTCAGACCAGGTAACAAGATTTAATAAGAAAACGGGGAGAACAGAGACGCAGGCTTAAAAATAGGTAAAAAGGAACGGATGCGCGCGTTCAGCAGAACGAGCACTTCCCAGTGAGGCACCGCCCGTATATCTTGACCAGGAAAACGCAACAAAATGTTTCGGAGATCAGGCCCCCCCAACCCAGATGAGAGGTGGAGACATGCAACAGATTGAGCCATACATCAGCCATACGAGTTCCCTGAAGATAAAGTATCGCGCTATCGCCAAAATTTAACTCGCGCGTTTCCTCTGGAAAATCCTGCCGAGTAACTCACTCTTCTTTTTATTCCATTAAAGAAAAAAAAAAAAAAGAGTGAGATATAATTGGTGAAAATTATGCCATGGTGTATGCTGTCTCTGTTCTTTCCCCCCCCCCCCCCCCCCCCACTGTTTTTTTTACCGTAAACGAAGCAGAACCGAAGCGAGAATTCATCAAATTAGGCGAGTGTGCGTTTACGCTCAGTTCCTCAATACAATTTTTTTTTTTCAGTACGTTGCTGGAAACCTTTTTTTCTTTTAGAGTGCCCGGCATGGTACGGGCAAAACATGCCCCTAATCAAGACAATCCTGGGTGAAAAAAAAATGGTCAAACGAAGAGGGGAAGAATAAAGAGGGGAAAAGAATTCCACAGTATAGCTCATCGGGGGAAAGAAAGGAGGTCTCAAACCGGCCAATCCTCGAGTAGCAGGTCTTCACCAAAAAAACTGTGGGAAGCAGCAACCAAACGTGTGCCAGCCACAGTTTCAAACCCTTGAGGGTAGGGACACAAGGCAGGCACCTCACGAAGACAGGGGTCAAGATTAGAACCTACTGAATATAGAGAGAGCAACAGCAGCAGCAACATTGCCGAAATGGAAAGTTGAAGACAGACGATGGCAAGAGAAATCAATCAGACAGGACGGCTTTGGATTCCATCCTATTAACAGTGAGGTTGAGGAGAAGCAACCCAGATGTGTGAGCTGTGTGCCATACTTAGGCAAGTAAAACTCCTGCAGATACGAAATAGCTGTTCACTGAAAGAATAATTTCCGACGCATGTACAACACTCCCAGCTTCTGGGATGCTGACTTTTGTGATGCTGATTAGGCGGTGTTTCCGAGATAAAGTGGAGGATTTGGGCCTGGCCAACATGTTTATGATATTATTACATGGCTGAATCGCGGTGCTCTTAAATGGAACCGAGGGAAACGAATGATTCTTAGATAATGGTACATGAAGACACTGCGTTTTTAGGGTAATCAAATTTTAACAAGGTTTCTGCTTCCCTACTCCGAGATGCTGGAGGACGAGTCTAAATTAAGAGAGGATACACACGATTAGTACAAGAAAGAGTATTACAAAGTTGTAGGAGGGGAGGGAACGTGAGCTGAAATATTCAAAATGGACTCATCAGCATAAAAAGTGACTGAGGTTAGAAGTAAAAGAGAGAAGATCATTTACTGAGAGGAGAAAGATATTAGGTGATGGATGGGAACCTGTGAAATCTACTTTCAAATGGATCTTCATTCTTGTGCTTTCGCTTTCTCTTTTCTTACCAAAACTCCTCTGCTTCTTTCCCTACATCCCTCGGCAGATCTAACTAACATCTTCTCTTTTAGATCTATGAAGTCTACGTAACGTTTACACTGACATAACTTTACGTTCAGAGTCCACTTTACAATTGCCACCAATCAGAATTTCCTGAGCGAAACTCGACCAACTTGAAATGTTTGTAATAGGATAAGACTTTGTAAACATCAGCAATTCGTATCGACCCATGACTCATAAAAACACTTGTTTGCATCATTTCTTATAAGTTTCTTGATTAATTTCGCTCTATGGCCTCTGGCTGTATCACAACCTCGAACATTACGAAGGTATGAATACTGACTACTGACGACAGTAAACAGTTGTGGAAACTTAAAGGTTGTGATAAGCTCAATCTTCACTCCTCTTTCCTCCATGGTGGACAAATCCTAGGACCCTAACCCTCCCTGTGACTTGTCTCTCTTTATTCTGATACCATCTGCATGTGTGTGTGTGTGTGTGTGTGTGTGTGTGTGTGTGTGTGTGTGTGTGTGTATGCGACTTCAAATATATATTTTTGAACCTAAACTACAACAGTCATCATGAAAATGTATATTATAAACACGCATAGATGATTTGGGCCGTTACATTATTATCTAATACAGCTGTCAGCGTACAGCTAGCTAGCCTCTCGAATCCTTCACATCCAAAAAAAAAAAAAAAAAAAAAAAAAAAAGAGGGAAATGAACTACGTATTCTCGCTCGCGGCCTCTCTACTCATCACAAACAAACAATGAAGTCAGTCTCTCGAAAAGTTAATTAGCCGACCCCACATCAGAAGAATATTTCATAGCCATTTCGGAGAAAAAGAACAATAGAGTTATTAGCCAGTCATGCATCTGATTAGTCCCTAAATATTTTAATATAGGTCGAATTGCATCCCCTTTCGTTTCTGCGCATGCCTGGTATTTGGCACTAAATTCTTGTGTGAACTACTATGAGCAAACGAGTGCCAAATGGCAAAAAAAAATTCTATCAGGTTTTTATCTATTATAATAACTTTTCCTTTTCAACAAAGTCATATAGGAACTTTATTACAGTTTTTTTTATGTTTTTTTCTCCGCATGCCACAACACTTGGCGATTTTATATATACATATATATATATATATATATATATATATATATATATATATATATATATATATATGCCTTCGAAGGTCATTTTGGTGTCAGAGGAGAGTCACTCGTATAATTTTCTTTTATGTCCTCGTAGCAAAATTTCTATACAGGAGGAGGCACTAAAATTCCTTGCCCAGACACAATCTGAGGTTATCTTGTGGTGAGTATTAACATCCCATGTCCCCCCTTGCAGTTGGCAGTCTTAAATAAAAGGACATAAGTGAAATCAATGCAAAACATAAATATAGCCTTCATACATACATGTCATGCTGAAACCATCTATCAACGGTAAAGTCTGAATCAGCATAGTACTTCATAGTATTTCAGTGCTTATCGAAGGTTTCTGAATTGTTTCAAGATTTCGAAAGCAAAGAGGTGAATGGAAAATGGTATTCTGGAACTACGTCTATGTTAAAGATGTAGAAAATACATACATATACTGTACATTTACAGAGAGGAAATGATTTCAACTGGGTAACAGATTGGTTAGTCTACAAAAGTTGAGCGTTCTTGCCCTCGATTGTCAGTGTGTTAGAATTTGGAATCAAAGTTTTTTTCACGATCTGTTCAAACAAAATACGTGCATGGCTGTGTGCACCTGACCCACCCCACGGCAAAGGGAAGGGAGATAAAAGATTAAATGACGAATGAAAATTGATGGAATGATAAGACACTATCAAGTATGTTATCATACGCTTTATAAAAGATCAAATGATCTTACTTCTGATATACATATAATCATTCGTATTTGTCCACAGTTTCCCATGTTAGGGAGTGTCAGGCACGTTTGTTATGTATGAATGCAATGAAACCAGGGCGCCCTGTCCACACACACACTCGGGTGTGAAGGACTACAGAAGGACTCAGAGCTAATAAGGTCCAGAGGAGAGGAACAAAGACGACACTATGATTAAGATAACAGAGTTACAAGAAAAGGCTAGAGGCCTTAGATTTGCCCATCTTGGAAGAGAGAAGATGGAGGGGTGACCTGATCACAACCTTTAGGTTTTATTTGAAAAAAAAAAACTCAGGTTGGTGACATAGTGTGACTAGTTTTTCAAGAGGTGAAGACATAGAATAACCATATTACTTAACGTGAAATTAAGCAAGAAACTTGTGAAGAAAAGTTAAGAAAACTTAGTTACTGAATGGAACTATTTGTCTGCATGTCTGCGATTGCTTTAGTGCTGCGTTATGTGGTGGAGCGTGTGTGCCCGATTCCATGTTCGGTACCAGACCAAAACCCTGGGCAACAAGTTGATGGAAAACCAGCCAAGTAGGTCACCCGAAGAAATGAATTAATTCACCTCTGTCCTCGTTAATCCAGAATAGATTCATCATGTCGTATGTACTCCACCTGTAAGGAATCCCCAAAAAAAAGAAAAAAAGAAAAAAAAAAAGAGTGCCAAAAAAAGGAAAAAAAAAGAGTGCATTGCAATATCATTTAATAATTCAAACATCATAATCATGATTGTTGCCGGTGTGTAAGGTAAAAGGAATGTAGAGAATGCTTTTATGAAGCAAAATATTCACAGTTTCCAACTAATATTGGATTCACACAGACTCAGCATGGATGACAGTGCGAAGCTGTCAATGGCCCTGTTATACGCTAGAGAACTGTCGTATTGTTAAAAAAAAAAAAAAAAAGATAAAAATGGTGATAATTAAATGGGATTCCTGTTTTGGCTCTGAATAGATTTATTCCGAAAATGTCGAACGACGGAATACCGTAAACCAGAGAATTCAAAATAAATTATTCTTTTTTTTTTTTCCACCCCCCTTCGGCGTTCATATACGACAGACGAGGATCTCTTTATGCAGTGTCAGAGAAAAGGTACGTCTCTGGTAAGGAGGAGCAAACACGAGAGGTGAGCTGAGGAAGTGAATACTAGATGATTCAGATTTCAAAAACGATCATTTCTTGAATCTGGGGATCCTATGCATGGGCACAGATGTTTCTCAGTCAGGAGGAGGCGTGTGCAAGATGATATACACACACACACACACACACATATATATATATATATATATCCCTGTGCATGATCGTAAGGGCAATTCTTGAATTAGCCTAGACAAAAAACAAGGATGAATACATATAAGGATGAATACATAGATGAACGAATGCATAGAAGAAGAAGAAGAAGAAGAAGCGTATAAAAGTTAAAAAAAAGAATAATAGAAAAAAGAAAATTTATTGTTAAAGAAAACCTTGCATCTTATTGTTTATTCCATTTTACTCCTTGCCAACACTCACGTCTTTCACTATGATGAATGTCACTTGCTCCACTAGTAACTAGTCACTTACTTGCTCCACTAGTAACTAGTCACTCTTACTTGCTCCAGTCAATCAGTTTATCGAATCGCTCAGTAGCTTAAGTAACTCGAGCTGTTCTAAACTTTCTACTCCTTCAATTGCTCCCCTGTTCCTATTAACTCGGCTGTTCTAACTATCCCACTCAGATCTACCACATGACTCTGCCTTTCCCGTCATTCAGCTGTTCCATTCAACGTGCCCTTCTACACTCGCTCGAGGTCCCGTTTTGTTTGCCTGTCTACATCCAGACAGCTGCTCTAATTACTTTCCTCTACTACAACTACTCAGCTGTTCCAATTCGATCTGTACAGCCCACTCGGCTGTTCCAATTACTCCGCTCGTCTAACAAACCACTCAACGGCTCAATTTGCTCTGGTACTTCAACGATTCACTCACTTCATTCACTTGTGGTACCTTAACCATTTCGGAGCCTCCAGTTACTACTCAGTGTGGGTACCCTAGCTGCTTCGTATTTCCAAAGGAGTCAGTCGCTGCAAGTTACTCTGCTCTTGTAAATACTCAGACGTCAGTTATCTTGGTTTTCTTGTCACTGTGCTGCACCAGGCAAGGAGGAAGAGTGCTTCTGAAGTGGAACGTTCTATACCACGTCGCCCCTCCTGGTGTGAGGGACTAAGAGTAGGATTCCTCCTAGAGTTTAATGGCTATTTTAGGAGAAGGCGCGTGTGAGGGCTGAACTACTACTGCAGAGGGCAGAGAGAGAGAGAAAGAGAGAGGGGAAACGAGGGTGGAAAGGGGATAAGCTGTGGGAAAGAGGGAGGTAGCCTAGTTCAACAAGGGGAAAGAGGGAGGAAAGACAGTTGAAAAGGAAAGGATAACGAATGGAAAGCGAGTAAGATGCTCAAGAATTTTGGGTGAAGATGGAGATAGAATGGCTTTGCAAGAGGGAGACTTAGCCATCGACAACGAATGAAAAAAAATATATATATATATATATATATATATTAAAGGTGCTAAGACAGGAGGGGAAGAATGACGAAACTCATCAGAAGGGGTATGAAGCCGGGCGGAAGAAATGAAACGGAGTGAACAGAAGCCGAGGGATGAGAGGAATGAGTGGGTTACGCCTCCGTCTCTTATCCTAAGGACCAACCCTGGACATGTCCTCCAAGACAGTACATCAAAAGACCTTATACAGCCTGGGGGACATCCGCCTCCGTCTCTCGAGGTCTACCGCTGAGGCTAATGTTATTGTTCAATCTTATAAAGTTGACAGAGTTCCTGAGGTGAATCTATATCTGTAGAGAAACAGGAGACCAGACTTACAGCGACTGGAAAAACACAGGAGGAGCAACAGATTTAGATGAAAGATGTTCTGGCATATGGTTTCCCATACTCGGGAGAAAACGAGAATAACGCTTTTCCTTTAAGGGATCTCTCTTATATTTTCTTTTTTTGACAGTTAAACACAATAACTGTGTCCATACATTGGATGAAATTTGGGTACAAGTCTACGAGTGTGATTCAGAAGATGAACGGGGTGGAAAGCAGGAGGTTTTACGACGCAGTCTGAGGATATTTCACATTAAATTCTGAATGTCTACCTACATAAGACGAGCTAACGCCTTGCCATATGAAAAAATGCCTCCTTTCCCTCACGTGTATATATTCTTAGTGCATTTAAAGCCGTGGTTCCGGGTAATATAAAGTACGTCTTACATCTCTGGCAAAGGACTATAATTCCAAGTCTCGTACCAATTGTTGTCAGAGCGTTTCTTCTGTAAATGCTTCAAGGTTTTTAATACGCACTTACGCAACCAGTCACTTTAGTACGCACTTACGTAACGAGTCACTTTAATACGCACTTACGCAACGAGTCACTTTAGTAAGGACTTACGCAACGAGTCACTTCAGTAAGCACTTACGCAACGAGTCACTATAGCACGCAGTTACTCAACGAGTCACTTTAATACGCACTTACGCAACGAGTCACTAGAGTCAACCATAATAATATACCAGGTCTAATCTCAAGGAATATTTCATCACAAGGAATATTCTTTCCCCACTGACCCAAAATGTAGATTCTTTGGATAAGCTTCCATTCGAAGAAGACAAATAATACTACTAATACTAACAATGTGAAAGTCTTGGACAATCACATGTTTACCAAATGGCGTCCTAGCTAGCTACGTCTCTTCGTTGTATATCAACTGACTGTTATATTTCTCTCTGGTGTCTCTCCTGATGATGTGATTATTACACGAAAGTGCACTTGGGAACATATCGTGTTTCATTTTCCCCGTGGACTCATAGGAATATACTTGATCACGTGCAAAATTATGATCCTTTCCAATATATATATATATATATATATATATATATATATATATATATATATATATATATATATATATATATATATATATATATATACTTTCTTTCCGTGTGGCCCGATGTCTGTTTTGTGTTTTGTTTTTGTAGAGTTCATGACCTGTTTGCGAGTGTGGGACGGCGGTTCCCTGCTGTTTTGGAGTTTTGTTGTGCAAGTTATTTGACGAGTCTAATATTGGTTTTGGATATTTGTGATGTGATTCGGTTTCCTCTGCGAGGCCAAGATTCTAAACACAGGACTGTATTCTGAAATCCTTTCTTGAAGTTCTCCACATTAGATCTATGTATATATATATATATATATATATATATATATATATATATATATATACACACGGGGCTCCGCCTGCATGATGTTATACCGCAAGTTCAAAGTCATTTTTGGTGAGGCTTAGACCACTGGGTGGTATATATATATATATATATATATATATATATATATATATATATATATATATATATATATATATATATATATATATTATATATATATGTGTGTGTATATGTGTGTGTGTGTGTGTGTGTGTGTGTGTGTGTGTGTGTTCAACCAATTTGTTAGCAATGTATTTCTCGCGTTCCTACATCATCTTTGAATCTTGCATTCTACATTATCAACAATCCTACCATTCTACATTACCAGACCTCGAATCATCATGGATACTCGCTCCAGAAATTATCCTTTCCTATCTATGTCTTTTCTCTTTAGGACGAGGGTAGCCTGAACTCGTAAAGTGGAAGTCAATCTCCAGTAAATTTCTAGGCCATATCGAAAAGTTTTGGCTACCGTGCAATATACAACATTCTGTACATTTAGAATTATAAACCCAGAGTTGGAAGACGAGAGGATATAGATACGAAAACACGAAACAACGCAGCCTATCCGAAAAAAAAACACGGACGAAAGATAATAGCAATAAGATTACCGCATATTGACATTTAATAAATGGTGAAGCAATGTCTAATATCAAAATGATATCAAAATGCGACGCATCTCATAGAAAGAGTTACAACGGCTGAATCTCATCGTACCACCATTGTTGGTGGAATGGATCTTGTCTTTCTTATCAAACATCAGAAATTACGTATATCTTGTAACGCCTGTAACAGGACGGGGAAACTAGACATAAATGCCTGAAAGTCTTTTGCCAGTGCGCGCCATGCTGTGTAACGCCGGAGGGCCGCATTATACAAGACAAACTATTCATAGCCAGATGAAACTAATTTTGGAGAGAAAATGTCACGACCGTAAAGTGTTTTCTGCCGTACTGAAATCGCTGACATGTATCACAAAACACTTTTATGCCCCAGATACCTGCGAAAAGTGGAATACATACAAACTCCCCGGCTTTACGGCTTGTATGCACGTACATTCGCACGTGTATAACGGCATTAAAACCAAACAACAAAGTGTTCATTATTGCCTCTCGACGCTGTATATCAGTTTTATTAGGCAGCCTCGAAATTTTTACGGCAAACCCGCGTTTGAGCGCTGAGTTAAGCCAACGAGGCTCGCTCGGCTGGGCTGAATGTTTCTCGTGTTGTAAGTTTTCCCGGATCTCTTTCTGACCTTGAGAGAGAGAGAGAGAGAGAGAGAGAGAGAGAGAGAGAGAGAGAGAGAGAGAGAGAGAGAGAGAGAGAGAGAGAGAGAGAAAGTCTGCTTATCTTTATGTGTTCTGGTACAGCGGCCTTGGGGAAGGAATGGTTAGAAAGGCTGTGGATTTTTCTTCTCTAACGATTCCCAAATTTCTCATTACCATAAGATGATAAGGGAGACGCAGGTTCTCCCAAATTAGTAATGATGACACGATTTCGCGATGGGATCCGATGGCTTCGTCATTATCAGCTTCGGGAGGGGCGACAGCGTGCCCAAAAAAGTGTAAATGCGGAGGGTGATGAAAGGGAAGAGGATGGTTTCATTTCTGAACACTATCAGTGTGGGGGGAGGACCTCGAGAGGCAGAAGAGACAAGGAGCAAGTAAGTACTTGGTCTTTCATACGACGATGTGTTTAAGAAGGAGTTTTGTCATAACAGTCACCACAGAGACGGTGAGATATCCCTCAGGTTCTGAATTGGGCTTGATCAATTCACGTACACAAGATCTCGTCCGCTAGAAACAGCAATGAATTGTACGGAAATCTCTGTAGTGTACGTAGATTCAGGTTTGCAAAACTATCCACCCACGCAGCGAGAGATCGCAAGGCCATCAGGAGTAACTTATCACTGCTTTCATCATCCTAATCGAATTAAAAAACCCTCTCTCTCTCTCTCAACCCTCTGACGAATGTTCCCCAAGAGAAAAAGCTTTAGATCTCTCTAAATATTCTCTCTTTTAATGTACGCGAAGTTTTCCCAGAGCGGGGTCTAACCTCCGTGAAAATTCCCCAAAAGGTCTCAACGTCTCTCGCAAGGCAAGCCGGTGAACGAGCGGTGAGGAGGAGGAGGAGGAGGATGTGTTGGAAGGCTTATCTGTGCATCTCCTGTGCGAGCGATGCAACGGGAAGGTGTAAAAAAGAATAAACCTTGGGATAATGTGCTGCGCTTAACATCCTTGCTGGAACATGGGCGGTAGAGAGAGAGAGAGAGAGAGAGAGAGAGAGAGAGAGAGAGAGAGAGAGAGAGAGAGAGAGAGAGAGAGAGAGAGAGAGAGAGAGAGGACAGAGGGAGAGAGATGAGTGTATCGTGAATATCAAAGGCTCCGCTCTCAAAGCGGCGGGACATGCTTAAGCAATAACGAACGTATAATGAGGTAATTTCACCCGAAAAAAAAAAAAAATATTACATATTTAACAGACTGAATGATTCCCTTCACATCTCCTGCTTGTGCAGCGAGACGACCATTCCAAAGAAAGGCTCTTAAGAGAGATCTGTCCATGACTTACTTCTCTTTGTTAGCCGAAAGCATCCAACCGACTGAAACTTCCCAGGGTTACCCACATCAGAATCTAATGGAAGCGAGGCTGAAATAAATTTGCTCACACGAGAAGAGACTTGCTAAAAGGTTTATTGATTAAGGGCACGTGTTCGTAAGACAGATTTCATCACATAACAAAAGGTGTTCGTCCAAATACCATTATAGATGCGAAAGGAAGGCTCCTGTGTTAGAAACGAGCGTCACGAAACATTTTCAAAGTCGGTGAATACGATGCTGAAGCAAGAAAACGTATTCCTAGATATGATACGGATACTGCTTGGCTAAACAAAGAGATGATGAACGATGAAGTTGACACAATCCTGTATCGGCCTAGACCTAAGAATCTAGCAAAACACTTAATCCACCAGATGTATGCTAACGTCTCACAAGGGTAATCATCTTCAGGGGAAAAAAAAAAACCCAGTTACCACAACCCATTTTCCATCCTCCTCACGTCACTCCCGTGTGCCCCCACAGGAGTTCGTAATGAAAAAGAATGGAGAATGTTTATATTCATATAACTCACGAGTGAAGAAACTTTCGTCAGTGTGGTTTGTGTTCTTGTGAGTGGGGTTAAGTGGGTGTTTATGGATGAGGGTCATCTTGCCATCTTTTAGCACATTTGTGTACTAGTAGCAGCGGTAGCTCCTTATAATCTTAAAAATCTCCTCATCCAATGTTCAAAATTTTTTCTCATTTAAGAACCGGATCACAAAACCTACACTGGGGAATCTCTGAACCTTTATCCTTTATATATATATATATATATATATATATATATATATATATATATATATATATATATATATATATATATATATATATATATATTTATATATATATATATATATTTATTTAGTTTACCTCTTTATCTCTTCGTCTGGGAATCAAAAATAAATTACCACAAGAAAGGACACTTTTCGTCGAGCGGCCTCCGGCAACCCACAACGATCAAAGGCAACACAGGGAGCGCTGGTGGCGAGACTTCGTAGTTAAGGTCGCTGGTGTTGCCCCCCAAAGGTGCTCTCCTCCCCTACCTCACTCCCTCTCTCTCGGGTCCTCGCGGCGCCCTGAGGGTCGTTTCTAAGGACATACAAATGAGGAATCCTTGTTTCTAGGGGAGGAGCAGGAGCTGCCACCACCACCAACACCAGCACTAGTCAGGTATCGATCTCCCGCACCAGATGTTGGAGGAACTCCTTCACTTCCTTTTCCCCGCCACTTCTCAACCCTCCGGCGTTACGTCACAGCGAGGGGCTGTCACTATTTGATTTTTCCTTTGCCATTATATTCCATAATTCCCATACGTCCTGCTGGAGGAGTTTTCATCGTTCATTTCCTCATCGAAGTTCATTTCCTTGCGAGAGTCGTAACAAAGTTCTGTACTTCTTGAATTCCGATTTGAATGAAAAGGTTCGTTTTAGGATTTCCTTTCTGCAGCTCATTTTTTTCTTTTTCTTCTACTGTTTTCTTGTGTGTTATACACCTCCGCATCATCGTCGCGGCTAAAGCTGCTGATAGTGATGCATTCACGGGCCATCCAGGGGTCGAGCGCTTGGGTTCGAATCCAAGGGCTGCAACAGTCAGTCCCCACAGTCAAGGAAGCTATTCATCCCTCAAAGACTGGTCGATAAACTGGGTACCTGGTTCAGGCTGGAGTATATAAACATAGCGTCAATGAGATGGCCTTGATTAGGGCATTCAGTTGCCATCTCAGCCAAAGACAACAACAACAAAAAAAAAAGAGGAACGAATCTTTGAATCCGAATCGTCAGGCAGGCATATCACCACCCAGAAACTCGAATCCTCCTGCTGCCGTACCACTTAAGCAGAGGGATCGCTCGCGACAACATTAATCTCATTCCAGATATATAAGAGCGCCCCCTTTTGAAGGGCGCGTCGTCCGGGGCAGCTTTTATCCATTCACGCCTCGTTTTCACCATCTATTGTTGACACGTCTGGTGAGAGTAACCGTTCGCCAGGGGTCGTCTCCAGTTGTGATCGGTTTATCACACGTAGGACAACCCTAAGGATGGATATCTGGTCTCCTTTAGGATGGGTTCCTCTCCCTCCCCCCCAAAGCAAGACAACAGACGGGTCGAGGGGAAGAGCTGGTGCTTAAGTCTCTCTCTCTCTCTCTCTCTCTCTCTCTCTCTCTCTCTCTCTCTCTCTCTCATGCATAGCTATATTTCCTTCTATCTCCATCCCCTCCTGCGATAGAGACGTGGGCCTAAAAACCTTTACAGAGTTATCCGATGTTTACGCGTAATATTTGAAGGAAAAAAGAGAGAGAAAGAGAGAAAAAAAAAAATATGGGCTCCTGAAATTCTTTCACATCCTCCTCTTTGTTGCCATCTAACAACTTCGCATTTAGCGCGACCGCAGGGATGAGGAAAAAGGGAGGGGAGGGGGGATGGGGAAAATAGAGAGGAAAACAAAAAAATGTATATAATGGGGAGTGAGAGGGGAGAAAGGATAGAGTAGAGTGAGGGTGGTTGAGGGGAGAGAGAAGAAAGGTAGGTTGTTGGGGGGGGGAGGGGTGGTGGTAGGGACTGGAGGAACTAGGGTGGAAGGAGAATTTTTACCAGCATCCTTTGAGTGGCATGTCTGCCTTTGTCAGCATTCCCAATTCGGTATGAAAAGTGATGACAATTCACGGCAGGGAATTTGAAACATCTCCTGGTCGTTCTTTGAGACCTGCCTGAGCACTGAGCAAGACAAAGTGAACCATTAGAGAGGACTTTTTAATCGGCTTTATGATTCTAGCGTGATTCCTTTTTCATTTTCTTCTCTCCTTTTCTTCGATTCTTAAAAAAAAATGCAAGGCGATGGAACGGGTTTGGGGTTACTCACTGTTCATTCGTACTGTGTTAGCTGCTGAAAGGTTAAAGGAGAGAGAAAGAATCATTGAAACTTCCGCCTATCTTCAGGCCTCTAATCAATACTCAACAAATCCCATAAGATAACCAACAAATTTTATGTTAAAAAAAAATCATAAGCATGACCGAACCAGTTCGCTCATTTTAAACGCACGCCTGCAAAAGATGATACCAAAGAATATTCATAATATTCATTCATTCAAGATTACCCCACGACCAGTTTCTAGGAAAGAATCCTGGTGTTACCCAGCGCCTCTTTCCGGAGGCTTCTGCAGGCTGAGGTAGCTCGATTTCCAGCAACAGGGAAAATGTAGACGACTCCTCTGGAGTGAGAATTTTATTTGACGAGAGAGTGAGTACTTCCAGGGATACAGCCCCGATACAGGGAGCTTTTCCTCTCGAAGTCTAACCACATCAAGTCGAGTCCACATGACAGCTAGAGACTGAGTGTGAACGAAGGTGGCCTTTGCTGTCTTTTCCTAACGCTGCCTCGTGCGCGCGCGCAGGGGGAGGAAGGGGGTGGCATTTCGTGTATGGCGGGGTGGCGACGAGAATGGATGAAAGCAGCAAGTATGAATATGTACACGTGTATATATGTGTATGTCTGTGTATGTATATGTATGTATACGTTGAAATATATAGGTATGTATATACATGTGTATGTGGGTCGGTTGGGCCATTTTTTCGTCTGTTTCCTTGTACTACCTCGCTAACGCGGGAGACAGCGACTAAGTATAATAAATGAATATATATATATATATATATATATATATATATATATATATATATATATATATATATATATATATATATATATATATATATATATATATACACTAGGTAATGTCCCCTTTCTATCTCTCACTTATATTTGAAATAGAAAAAACTCTTCAACTAGTTACATATATGAGTAAATCCATGTTTGGAGAGGGGGAAACAGATGCATCAAAAGTTTGCCTAAAAACAAGAAAGTAACGGAAACTTAGTTATTCTGTGGGCCGCTCGGGGGTTGAGTGAGTGGCTGGCTGGATGGAGAGTTAGGTGGCCTTGCATCTAGGTGGCTGGGTGGTTAGAGGACAGGATAGCTAGGTGGCTGGGTGACTAGGTGGCTGGGTGGTTCGGTGTCTGCACAGCTCGGTGGCTGAGTAACCAGATGGCTGGATTGCTTGCTATTGGACTAAAATGCTTGGCGAATGTGTGGCTCAGGGGATGATGGCTGGAGGAAAGAGCATCCAATAGACGCTAGGTGGGTGGATGGCTGTCAATGTGGATGTGTGTTCGGGATGGAAATGCGTGTCGAGTTAGGAAATGGCTACAGGAGTAGATAATATGATCTATTCCCTTTCTTAACGAAGCACAGGCAGGGAGTAAAACAGGTCCAGAAAGGGCAACCAGAATATTACCTGAATTAAGAGAGTCGACTTATGAAAACAGGTTAGAGATCATGTATATGTATAACAAAGAAAAGAGAAAAGTCAGAGGGTGGCTTGTTCGTAGCCTTTGAGTTTTTAAACAGATGTGATAATGTCATTGGCGAGCATTTCTTCGAAATATACAAACGTAGAACAGCCAGAGTCCATGATATGAAATTAAGCATCAAATAGTAATAGCAGATATAAATAACCACTTTTATAATACATGAGGAGTGAATGAATGGAATAAACCGAGTGATGACATTGGCAATGTGGACTGTAAACAGAAATCTAAAGAAATTCTATGACAGCAGAGAAAATCCAAGAGATGGGACCCCCACGAATGCTGCTTTCCCTACCAGTAAACTTCGTATGTAAAAAAAAAACTTCCCACGTACTCCACACAAGAAAAGCTATTGACGAATAGTTAATCACTAATAAACACACGTATGCAGACCTACAGAACCACACAAATACATAACCGTATGTAAATATCATGACTGCCCCACCAGAAATATGTATACTGCATTGAAGGGATGACCATTTTTGTATGACGTATGTCACCATGTTATCTGTCAGCACTTGACTCATAAGACTGGACGCACGACACACGTTACTGTGGCAGTGTTCACTATGTATTGGCAACATTCCCTCGTTAATGTGGTCCCTCCACACTCTCCCCTTCCACTCTCTCACATTCTCTCTCTCTCTCTCTCTCTCTCTCTCTCTCTCTCTCTCTCTCTCTCTCTCTCTCTCTCTCTCTCTCTCTCTCTCTCTTTCAAATTCATTGTTTCCTTCTCTCGATCTAGCAGTTTTATCCTTGTTTATTTCCTCAGCCTCATGCTTATATCTCACTCCATCTTTCCCTTCATAGTCACTATTCTTCCTTTATCTAAACACAGCTTTGTTTTTCCTCCCATCCCCTTTGTCTCTCTTACTCCCTTCTTCGTTTGCTTCCCTTCCCTCTTCCGTCTTTCCTCGTCATTTGGTTCCTTTCGCTACAGAGTCTTTCATCCATGTAAAATAATATGCGTGATTACTTCTGACGCGTCCAATTACGTCTTATAATTGTATTCAGAATCTACTTGGCTGAACTTAAAAAGCTTCATAACATTCAAAGGTGGTGTTAGCTGCTTTACACTCTCACGCACGCACACACACACACACACATATATATATATATATATATATATATATATATATATATATATATATTTGTTTCGTTTACCTTTGTGAAGCAGCGTCAGGAACAAACGAACAATGGCCATATCTGCACAC
This sequence comes from Panulirus ornatus, assembly GCF_036320965.1. Taxonomy (NCBI): domain Eukaryota; kingdom Metazoa; phylum Arthropoda; class Malacostraca; order Decapoda; family Palinuridae; genus Panulirus; species Panulirus ornatus. The sequence goes on along the minus strand of NC_092260.1, from coordinate 20,421,131 downwards.
ATCCACTCACTAGGTGCCATGTATAACGTACTGAAATCTTTTCCAGGTTTTACCTCCGGGGTGGAAATGGCCAATTCTTCTCCACTTCCTGATATAATTCGCCAGAAGACCGATGGTGTCACACAAACACACCTACCGGGGCCTCGACCGCCAGCACACGGTGACAATACCAGAAATGAAACGGCCACAGGGTTATCCTAACAGCAAATAACAGGCGGCACAATAGACCAAAGAAATCCTGTATCTCCCTACCGGCCAGGATAGCCTGCCACCACTGCAAAATGAGCCACTATTTTCCTACTTAATGGGGCATTTCGAAAGATGTAATGGCCTTTTCAGATGTATAGCTCCAATTTTCTTCCATTTGGACCTAGCTGTATTTGCGACTCCAGTTTTACCTTAAACGCAAAACAAATGTCGTCACAGTTAATGGAAATCGTAAAACTTCTGCTCTGCCGCTTTGACCTTGCCGTGCATCGCCGCTTCCCCTGGTCTGATATCATTCTTCTATCTTTTTATTTCGTCGCGTGACTTCAGGGAAAAATTCCCAGGAGGTGACCCCTCCTTCCCCGGGAAGGCTTGCTTGCTGACAGCCCAGCCACTACGCCCCGACCTGCAGCATACCCTACTACCCTAGTGTTCCTACCAGCGGCCACGCCACCCTCATCCTACCAGCAGCCACTCCCGCCCCATTCTAGACATCCTGCTGGTAGCCACCCATCGCCACCTAACCAGCATCTACCCTATCCCCAACTTACCGGCAGCACACCCCATCTCCATCTCCTCCCTCTCGAGATACCGGGTACATAAAACTCTGCACCCCACCCAGTGTTCTAGTGATGGGGTTCTGACCAAACTCGATGGCACGGCTGGGGGTAGGGATAATGGCTTATAAATTCCTTTAAACAGCTCTTATGGCAGATGGCTGACCCCCCCCTCCATATAACTCCTCCAGTGTGACGACGTTCTGAATGTGTGTAGTATACCAAAACTGTTCTTGGAATCCCGAGGAACTTCACGCTTCAGTATCGTGAGGATATCTCATGCAGATCCTTACTCTTCGTAGCACAATGTATGAATCGAGAGACCAAAAGCAGCGTTTACCCTAACGTCCACATTATATAAAACACACACACCAAAAACTGAAGCCAAAACAGACTTGACTAAAGTCCCAGAGAACAAAACTAAGATCAAGAATAAGAGAAAGTAAACATGCCTCCCTCCTCCATGCTGCTCGACAGTGTTGTAAATCTTGTGGCGTGAGCAGCGACGCTAGTTATACCTATTGGCCTACTTTGTCGGTGGCGCGGAGCCTCCACCCGTCAAGCCAACATTGACCACTGTGGTATTACATGTATTACACATCAGGCTAGAACATGCCACAGGTTCTCGTGCCACCTCTCGCAGAGCCGGTGGTGAGGGAGGGGAAGAAGATGTAGAGAGTAAGGAGGGAACTGGGTCGTGAGTGGGGAGGAGACTGCAGACATGCAAGGTCTGTGAAGGTTGCCTGATACAGGAAGTGGAGGGAGGGAGAAAATCCACAACGTTGAAGGAAAGGGAAAGTCCACAACTGGAGGCGCTAAGTAATGGCCACAGACTTTGGATAGTGGGAGGGAAAAATGGCTAGAGAATGGGAGAGGCTACTAAGCAAGGAGTATCCGGCAAACTATAGGGTACGAACACATTACAACTATAAGGGAAAGAAAGATGGGAAACAATGAACAGACATCATTCCTCAATCTACACAGTTTCCAATGTTACTTCCACACACACCTATGAAACTTTAATCCATAGTCCTTATGTCTTGTGTAATATACTCACGTTCTTAACTTTTCAACAGATATGCCTTTTGTTTGTGCTATTTCAGGTCCTCATAAAAGCCGAAATCAACACTTCTTGTTATCTTTAATCTCCCACAAAGCAAAGATAATCTTCAGACACAAGTGAGCACGCACGAATCTCCCTCGCTGCCATGACCTACAATTCAAATTAAGGTTAACCGTGTAACTCCGGCAGCAACACCAACAAGTTAACATGGTGGTTAGCACGAATATTAAGTGGGATTTAATATTAAGCAGACTTAACTCTTCCCCTCAATGAATACTAAGTGGGATTTCATCCTCGCGAATCTAGTCCTTCGAAGCTTATAGACCTCGAGTAAGAGGCGTTTTACTCGCTAGCAGGAAGGGTCGCTGGATGGGAAAACAGAGTTCAGTATTCGTTTGTGAACTAGAGAAGACGTTGCAATGAACAATCACAACCCGACGGACCTAACTCAAGAGTGTGGCCTTCGTAAATGTAAGAGTTAAAGACCAGAGAGAACCATTCACCACGAGGATCAGAGGAAGAAGACCCGTTGTCAAAGAGACATTCTTAAAAAAAAAGAAAAAGAAAACGAGGATAGGCTTTGAGGTACGTTTGCTTTTCCCAAGAGGTTATGTGGTACAGAGCTACTGTGCAGCGCTGGTGGGAGGCATCTTGCAACACCAGACGGGAGGCGCTGGGGAAAGAGGAGTGCATTACCGCACGCACCATTGTCTTGCTGGTGCCACATGTGGAAGTCGCTAGAACAGAATCGTATAGGTTCTCTCTCCCTCTCTCTCTCTCTCTCTCTCTCTCTCTCTCTCTCTCTCTCTCTCTCTCTCTCTCTCTCTCTTTGAAGTCATTAGTACTAAGGTTTCTTCGTCAGATCCGTCGGATTCAGCTGGGAATGCAGTAGGTCGTCTTAGATGTTCCTCGTGCCTCACAGAAACCCCAACCTTTTGAAATCTGCCAAAGGGAGTTCCATGTCCGGGTATTGGCGCACAAAATTCAGTTCCAGATCATGTCTACGTCTCATCTTTCATCGTGATCAGTTCGGAGGAGTAAAGATCATCACTGACCATAGTACAGAGAGAGAGAGAGAGAGAGAGAGAGAGAGAGAGAGAGAGAGAGAGAGAGAGAGAGAGAGAGAGAGAGAGAGAGAGAGAGAGAGAGAGAGAGAGAGAGAGTTCCTATAAATGCTGGGTCAAGGAGAAAGATAGTAGAGAATCTTCTGGTTTGAAATAATCCAGTGAAGTTGAGTGAAATGAAGACTATGGAATGGTAGTGAATTCCAAAAGAGAGAGGATTCCGTTCGTCTATCATCACTGGACGTTGTAGCTGTGCACAACCTGTTCTTAATCTTTCCATTTTACTCACGTGATGATAAAACCTACTGAAGGTTTCCTGATACGTAAGCAATAAGGACATCTCATGACCATCATCTTCACGTTCAAGTTCCATCCCTCCAGGAAATTAACATCTAAATAACCTCATCATTTCCAGATCTCGGCGAATCGTCAGAGACGGACGTCAGAGATGCCTTTGTGAGCATGTTTCTGATCCCAAGCAGCTGAGCGAGAAAGTGTGTACAGGGGGGGCCCGTCTTTGTGATGATAATGCTGGTGGTGACAGGGGAGAGGATAGGTGCTGTCAGTCTGGAGGCTCCGATACTCACTTCACGCCCGCCTGTTGCCATGGCTGGAAGAGGCCAGGAGGTGGGCGAGACAAGAGTCGTGACCTGGATACTGGATTCGTCTTAAGTAGGTGGTTATGCTTGAAAGACACCAAGGGGGAGGGTCTCTCGGGTGAACCCGAGGTAATGTCTGCTTAATACACCGCACCGTCGGGGGGGAACTTCTGACTCAGGGCACGAGGAACAAAAATGATTGATGCAAACAATCTCAAGAAAACCTTGAGTCTGTCTTGCCTCTTTTATGATTTTTAAGATGTGTAGTGAGCCTCAAAGCCTCTTCAGAGAATATTCCATCAAGTCTGTCGTTTGAGTTGAAAAAAAAAAAAACTTTTGATTATTCTTCATTTCATTTCGCTGCGTCAAACATCTTTTGGCCATAAGTATGTCTACAAAGAAAGTTCCATCATCCATCAGACTGTTTCTAATCGAGGTCATCCGTATAGAATTTTGCTCTCCAGGTAGGTAAAATATTCTTCTTTCTTCTTTCCACGAAACTCCTTTATATTTTCTTTCTCTTCTCTCTGTGCGTGTGTAGGGCAAGCGATGTCACTGGTGTGGTGGAGGCTGGCTGGTTGTGACCCCGACTGACACATTACCAACGAGTCACATTCTGGCCTGGTCTGCCTGTTTGCCTTCGTGCATTCCTCTTGTTCCTTCACTCCTGCTGGTGTTGTTCCCTTCCTCGTTGTTGCTGGAGCATTGTTCCTTCCCTCGTTGGTGGCTTGTATGATATCTTCAATTCGCTGTCAGTGGTACTGTTCCTTTCTGACTTGGTGCTGATATTGTGTTTACCTTCGTTATGACTGGTATTGTTTCTCCATTTGTTGTTACAGTTCCTACCTTTGTTACATATATATATATATATATATATATATATATATATATATATATATATATATATATATATATATATATATATATATATATTCATGCTTTTTCTTATATTCCTTTGTAAAACACATGATCAAACTGAAATTTCTCGTGATGTAAATAAGGCTCGTTTACTAACAACTATACAACAAAACACATTAGTGTTAACAAAAAACGTGTATAACGAACGATTTGAAAAAAAAGTTGAAAGTTTTTGTGTACGTCAAGAAAGTAGAGATTAATCTTAAGGGTTTAATCATTTTCTTGAGGGGAATCTTAAAATCCCTGGTGCTGCCTTTGCTCGGGAAATCTTAAAGAGAGGAGTCTCCCAGGGAATTATATGAGAAGAAAATGCCAGATTATATATATTTTTTTCTTTTTTACAGCCGAGAAGAACCAAAACACATCAGGGAAACAGGAGGAGGGGGGGGAGAGAGAAGATATAAGGGGGGGGAGATAATAAGGGGGAAAGTTGATTTGGTATTAGAGGAATAATAAGAGAGATAGAGATAGAGGGAGAAAAAGAGAATGTTTAGAAAGAAATAAGAGAACACAACTACTAAGCAAGGGATAAGAGAAGCACATAAGTGAACTTACAACGTACAAGCAGAGAGAAACGAATGAATGCATATAGGAAAGACATACCCAAATAGAGGAAAGTAAAATATATAGATAGACAGACAAAGATAAGACGAAAGAAATAATAGGAAATAAACCTTTTAGGAAATCCCCTCTTTTTTTTCCTTCTTTATATTTCGTGAGGGGCACACCCACTGCTCTGGGCCGAGCCAAACTTTTCTAAATGGGCCAACAATTCATGTTTGGCACCTCGTTCATTGCCTCCATTTCTGCCTCGCCCGTAAATAGCCTTGTATTTTTAACCTCCTTCCCCGAAGGTACCTGAAGTATGATATATTTCATCTCTGAGGCAAGCCAGGCAGGCATTGATCAAGGACAGAGATATGAAATGATTCTCTGAGCGTATTTAAGATATTGGTCATTTTATGTGTACCTTGTATCAATGACTGTTCTCCCATTTTCTTCTTGAACTCTGAACTTAGCGTTATAAATAGTTTTGACATATGTGTGGCACTCGATTTGTAAAGGGTATACCACTGGAGAATGTGCCTCTTACGTTCGTCCTTTGTTTCTCACTTCATATATAATCCTTAAGCCAGCGAAGGCGTTTACTTGTATTCTTCTCTGTAGCTCCAGCCCCTTGATCAAGCTCTGGTGGGGTGCGACGTCAAAAGTCTAAAACCGAACCTATCCCGTCGCAGAAGTCCAACAGGTTCGTAAAGTAGGACCTCCCTATTGAGAACCAGTGTTTCCTCCCATTTGAAAAGTTTCATCTCTTCAGGTGATCGTTCACTTGTTTTCCGATTATCTTTTCCAGCATTTGGCAAATGAGCAACGTCAACGAAGCAGGCTTTTCGTTCTGTGTGATTGCTCCGTCTCCTCTCTTGAAGATAGGCACGACATTGCCCCTCTTCCATTTCTCTGGAAGTATCCTTCCCTCTAGTCTCCTACTGAATGGCATTTCAGGATACTTAGCAAGTGTATTCCTTGAGCACCAATGGGGAGACTTCACCGGGTTCGTTTGCCTTGTACGGGACAATTGGCTTTAATAGCCTAATTATTTCGTTTCGGATTTTCCAAAGTCTTCTCTCCACCCGAGTCTTCCCTTCCACCAGACTCACTACGGTAAAACAAAGATCATCATTAAGCTCTTCACTTGTCTCCTTGTTTTCCTCAAGAAGTCTTCACTCTCACTTCCTCTGCTTGACTGATTGTTCTTTAACCGATAGTGTGTGTGTGTGTCTGTGTGTGTGTGTGTGTGTGTGTGTGTGTTTGTGTGTGTGTGTGCGTGCGTTTCATCTCCAGTGAAAGCAAAGGTAACGCAAGTCGTCCACCGAAACGACACCATAATCAAATAAGACTAACGACGTAAACATCGTCTGAAACACGAAATTTGATGTGAACTTTCGTTCGTTCCGTCCGTAATGACTCCCTCAGTAGAAATATGAAAAAAAAAAAAAAGAATCAAAATCCGAGAATAAATTACCTCAAATTTCATTTAAAACTTTAGATCGACTCGAATGAATCTACTCAGAAAAGGTACTTCAGCCGAGTGGAAACTTTCCTCTCCCACGAACGAGTCCAACCAAGACCCCACAACAAGGGGGGGGCAGCGACCAAGACCCCACAACATAGCAAAGGAGGGGGCGGGTGGGAGAGGGGGGCATTGGTAGCCTAGCGCCTAGCTCACCTCTCCTCCTCCTCCTCCTCCTCCTCCTCCACCTTTTCCTTCTCTTCATACGTAGCACAGGAAGTGACATGATGTGGTCGTAATGGATACGTGGGAGCGGGAGGTACGTGAGAGAGAGAGAGAGAGAGAGAGAGAGAGAGAGAGAGAGAGAGAGAGAGAGAGAGAGAGAGAGAGAGAGAGAGAGAGATAGAGAGAGAGAGAGAGAGAGAGAGAGAGAGAGAGAGAGAGAATTTTGGACTGGGTGGGGAGAGAGAGGCGAGGGTCGGGGAGAGCGAGCAACAAGAGCGAGGGTTGGAAGCCGTTTATTTGGATAAATGTAGAAAGAGGATTCGAAGAGGGAAATGTGGGTAGGAGAAGGAGAGAGAGAGAGAGTAGATGAAAAAAGAAAGAGGAAAGAGGAAGGAGAGAGGAAGGAAAGGGCGAGAAGATAGAAGGATGGAAGAAGAAGAGCAGGAGGAAAGATGAACATTCTGTACAAAATGGGTTCGAGGTAAGTTTCTTATCGGAGAGTGTAATGTTAGGAGGAAGAGGAGGAGACAGAAGAACGAAGAGGTGGAGGAGGAGGGAGGAGGAGACGAAAAAGAAGAAGAAAAGATAAACGATGAAAGAGAAAGAGCAGGAGAAGAGGAGAGGGTCAGGAATGTGCAGGAGTTCGAGAAAGAAAACAGAAGAGCGAGCCGGGAGTTTTGAGACGTGAGGCTGACAAAGGACGAGAGCAACGAGAGACGAGACAATAATGCTGTCAAAGGAGAGACGAGGAAAAGATTTTAGAGGAATGTGAATTTAAAACTGACTTTTGCTAAAGCAGGGTCCTCAGACGGCCTTAATCCTCTCGAAGATTTTTTCCCTTTCGAGTGTGGAAATGTTAGACACCCACCCACCTACACACACACACACACACACACACACACACACATTCGTACCCACACGCACGAAGCCATGAGACCAGATCAACACTACCATCTAGGGAGAGACAGCCTCAGCAGCCAGCCTTCGCAGGGTAAAAAGATCTTTCTTATTCTTGTCTTCTTTTTTAATATTAAAAGATTCTTATCACAGAAGCCACACTCAGGTCTCCCTCCTCCTCCTCCTCCTCCTCCTCCTGCGCCTCCTCATCTCCCCTCATCGAACAGTGCTCCCTCACACGTACCCGTAACCTGAAATCATCATTTGTCATTTGCGTTCTATGGTTCATGACTAAGAAGCAACACTCGTGGTTTTAGGGTCATTACATGTCTCACTGCGTATACTGTTCGTAGCTTGGGATCGTCACACTAGCCCAGAAGTGATCTTCTCCATCCTTGAATCCTCACTTGTCACCCTGGAATCACCACACACTTCCTGGAATAATCATTCGTGCCCCCGGGGTCATCACTCGCTTACAGTCATCACTCATCGTGTAGAATACTAGCACGTCACAGAAACAACATCATCTACCTTGGGGACCATCACGCACTCATTCGTCACCACTCGTTACGATGTACCATCATCACAGCGAACCACCAACCATTACCTGGCGCTATCGCTAATCACACCGAATCACCCCCAAAAGGATTTCCTTATCTCTAATCATTCCCTCATCTCTAATCATCCCATTTTTCCCTCCCAAGTTCCACTTGATGGAAGCTGATTGGTTGCCATGCATGGACGTTCTATACTCTCGTCCTCATCAGCTTGTTTGATCTGCCTCTTTCTCAATTACTGGCATTCATAACCACTTGTCTCTCTTACTACCTTCATTAGGTCGACTTCCCAGAATATACCCGTCTCGTTAGCCTCTCGTTATTGTCGTGTCTCATCCTCCCCGCAATTATCATTCCCTTTAACAAGATCCATAAATGACGGTAACTAACACGGCAATATGTATCTACTTCACAAACAGTGATAGACTTCCTTCACGTTTCTGACATCTAACATGTTATTCCTGAAAAGTTAAATGTTAAAGCATTGTCTCTACTACATAACCCAATCAATACACCATTGATATATATATATATATATATATATATATATATATATATATATATATATATATATATATATATATATGAACGTAGTGCAATGAGGGCGCACTTTCACAGAACACATAATGCCCTCCGACTGTAAGGATTCGAACCGACCCCGTTTGTGTAAGTGCTGTGATGGGTACGATAACCGTAGTTAAGTCGGTAGCAAACCTAACACCCATTCAAACCGTAGCAGCTCAAATCTTTGCTGTTCGATGGCATCATATATATATATATATATATATATATATATATATATATATATATATATATATATATATATATATATATATATATATATATATATATATATATATATATTTATATATATATGTATAGCACATAATTGTTAAAACAGTTACGAGAGCTCGTACTTAACTAAAACGGGCAATAGTGTTATATGACCCATTCATATGTTGTTCCGGCATAAGACGTATTCATGAGCTACTACTGACGGTGATCATCAAAACTGATAATACACCAATCAGACATTAAGCAATAGAGAGCCAGCTTGTTGAGAGATGACTGCTAACTAAACCTCTGAGTAAAAGATTATTCTCAGACTACAAGAAAAAAAAAGAGGCAAAATTACCTAATGGTTAAACAACTTATTACAATACGATTACCTCTAATTGCCTCATCAATTCTTTAAAGAGGATTGGTTATCCTCTCTCTGTTGTGATTGACTTCCTGAAGACACTGAAGAGGTTCGTCAACGCCTCACCCAATCACAAGACAATATCGTCAACTCTAATCATTCCTCGAAATATTCAGTCGTTTTTTGGCTACTTTAATCTCCTCTTACACACCAAAAAGCATCTCTAACTACCTACCTTACGCATCTCCTGAGACCGAAGAGGAAAAGGTAATAATGAAACCTTAACAAACAGTGTATGTCACTTAGAGTTAAATATCTGCTCTCGACCGAAGATGTGAGAACAGCAACATGAGCATATGGGGAGGCTTGTAGTATGTTGTACGATGTCTGGCACCATCACAATCCTCAGTGATTTCTCTTCCACCTGCAACCTTCGTCCATGTACTTCTCTGTCGACATCACTATCTTTCACACCCAATTTCATACAGCAACGACGAACAACCATGGAACGTTCTAAATGACCCTTCGTTAAAGATCGAGTGACATTAGGTCATGTATAATTACACAATGTTATCCTCCCTAATGATGCATCTACTTGCACCCATTACACCTCTGGTCAACCATAGGTGCTCGAAGCTAATCACCATCGTCATTTGTGACATGATGATCACTTTCAGCGATCGTTTCATCATCATGAGAATCACCATCATCACAATTACTCACCACCATTACTCGGAACTATTACTGACATCATATTACCATAACCAGAATTTGTGCCACAATAACAGAGTACAACTCATCAGTATAATCATTCGTCACCATTCATCATCACCAACGCCACAACCGCCATTCCGTGCTGCTAACCAGACATCATAATCACAGCTGTCACCACACATCATCGGTAGCTTAACACCATCCTTCATCACCATAAACACTGGTATAGAGCCAGCTAGCAAGCCAAGTACGGCTCATCACCACCAACCATCAGTCTACTCCAACACTGTTCCCCTCACACTCTCATCGCCAACATCACTCACCGACGCTTATCACAATCCCACGATACCCCCTACACACACACACACACACACACACACACATACACACACACACACACACACACACACACACACAGTTCTCATTTAGCAGAAGAACTCCATCCTACATCCCCTGTAGTATTCCCCAGCGAGTCCCCCACCTCCTGGCCAAACACTAAGGAGAGGAAAAGGATCCAAGAGAAGGCCTCCTTCCCGCGGCTGGAACGGAGATTCGGCCTCGGATGCGAGCTGGAAATGTTGTCATTAGAATGCTTCGGCGATGATCTACGAGACGATGGTCGGGCGAGGAGGAAGTTACGGCGAAGAGGAATAATACAGACGTGCTTTGTCGTTCCTCTTTTGTATCTCTCTTTCTCTCTCCATCGCCCCGGCTCTTGTTCTATCTTCCGAGCGTCGAGATAAGAGAGAAAGACGAGCTCTTAAACGTTCATAATCTTGAAGTGTTATTCATCTCGTGTGATCACTGTCCTTAATCGCAAGCAGTCAGAGACGAGATGATTTACCCTAACAATCATCAATTCCAGAAGCCAAAATGAATGACGTTGCTTACCGAGAAGAAAAAAAATCTTTTGTTCAATATCAGTTTTATCAGTACGCCTTGCGTGCGCTTAGGGAATATCCAGTACACTGAACACGACAGACTAGCGTTATGTCCCTCCTCTACCGCCTGATATAACTGATATATTGTCTGCTTCAGTAGCCATTCACTGATATCAAAAAGACACCGTATGGTATTTAGGCTCAAACGAAAAAGCGAAGAAATGATCGTAACGTTCATACCCGCGTCTTTGCCCAAGACGAATCAATGTCACAATAACGGATTTATGAGCCGGTTATTACTTGTCCAAACAAGGGGGGAAAGTTGGCAATACAGTGCCTCTCTGATGAACTATATTGCCTCCAGTTGGCACTCTACATCTCATAACGTACTCTAGTATACAACAACGAGGGCCATTCAACCAACTTCTTGTATGAGGGATAACGAATCATTTCTTTCCACTGACTCTAAATACAACGCACTTATGGTCCTCCGTTCGAACGTGGCATCCTCTGCCTCCCTTAAGACACCAGAGGCGCTGGTTAGCCTGCTGAAACATACGTGTATGTCCATCAATACTTACGAGGCATTTAATGCGGCCTTCACCACCACTTACTTCCCGCCAGACGCTCTCTCAAAGTCAGTCTCAGAACCAGAATGTTCTTATTCTTCATCCAAAAAAAGGAAAAAAGAAAAAAAAAAAACTGTACGAAGTTTATTTAAAGAGGTAGTCGACGTGTATTCGCCCGCGAGCTCGCCTGCGTGTAATTAATGAGCACTCCCGGGTAGCTGATTGGAAAATGAACAGTGTAGCCTGGCTGGGGAGGAAGCTAGTGATCAGCGAACAATCCCCGCGCGCCCATTAACGCCAAAATCTATACCAACAAACCCTCATAATTTTACTTTAATGCGAGTCGTGTCTTAGGTATCGAACATATATTAGCTTCCTCCTCCCTGGTGCTGTTGAACCTTTTAAGAAAATCAGGCCCCGGGCCATTAAAACTCAGCTGCAAATTCGGCTTTCCCATGAATTTCAGACGGCAGCAGCCGAACTCCGGACGCGGGGCACGCACGCCGCGTTGTCTTCCTCCCTCCACCCATCCTAAAGGTGATTTAAATCAACGGGGAAATCTCTCCAAAGTCGCCACGCGCAAATAGTCCAGGCTGACAACCAGAGTTTTAAGTGGTTTACTGAGCCCGCCTGCACCTAAACCAATTACTGGGAGTACACAAAAGAACCACTTCTGTCGCCCAGGACTTTCTTCCGGCTGTGTTCAACTTGCCCGGGAAACTTCGGGGATAGAGCGAGCGAACACAAAGAAGCAGAGAGATACGATGGGACGAGGGGAGAGTATTGGTGTATCAGGTGAAGTTCAGGGTGATGGATGGATGGATGGATGGATGGATGGATAGGAGGAGGGAAGGACACAAGCAGACTATATCAAAGGGAGGGGCATTATATCCAATATAGATATATCATATTCCCACAACTTCACGTGTTAGACTGGCCAGTTGAGGATTCGCCGTTAAGATACACCTCTTCCTCCTACTCCTTCCCTCGATCGCCTAAGCTGTGGAATTCTCCTTTCTTTGACCTTTCCCGTCTCCATACAACATATCCTCCTTTAGGATTCAGGCCTACAACCCATTGCGAAGACCTGATCAACTTCTAATTTCTTTCTCGCTCAACCTCTTCCTTTCACCCGAGATGCCCTTGAATGAGGATTGGTCATTTGTCTGTGCAATGTCGGTCAAACAAACTGAAGTAAACTGTGTAGGTGCAAAAAAAAAAGTCATTAGCATATCCACAACCGACCTCAAAAGTTCGGAAGTAATCTTGTGCCAAGAATGATTTCCTAAACATCTATCAACGCTTGTCATTATTGAATGGTAAAATACGGTTGTCAGCCCAGAATATTCATCAAGCCTTATGATTACTGTGCATCAATCATCACGAATTAGGCGAATGAAGGAAATCACGATCCTAAATTCTAGGTCATCACATTAAGTGTTCTTTAGACTCGCTCCAAAAACTGGCGTTTTCGAACTCATATGGAGTCGTATGTTCACTTTATTGTAAGATTATAGTTTTGAAGGGAAGCCATGTGGAATGAGATATTGATTCCCCATATTTGCAACCATGACACGTCTATGAGGCATTTGGGGGACTAATTACATTTATCTCTTTGACTACTAGTGTGTGTGTGTGTGTGTGTGTGTGTGTGTGTGTGTGTGTGTGTGTGTGTGTGTGTGTGTGTGTGTGTGAATATGAGCGTTTTCCACACAAAGATAATGATATATTCGCATTTCAATCTTCTGACTGTGCCTAATAATGACGCATTGGTGAAAAATTAAAATAAATCTCATAAAACGTTTGGAATTACATTCAGTGATAAATCACTTGCCCTGTGGAAGCAATACAATAGAAACCAATTACAATTCAAGCCAAACAGGCCTAACGAGGCACTGGAGAATACAACTATTGTCCACACGGTTTTTTTCAGGAGAGAAAAAAAAAGAAAATCTTTAAAATTTTCGAATTACTGGTAGGGGAAAAAAAAAAAAGAGTCATCCATACGATATTATGCAATATTAAACCCTATTTGGTGTTTATAGAAAATTCAGCGTCGGGGAATACTAACCAATAAGTTATGATTGGAACCTAACCACAAGGCAAGGATGAAGCTTCCGAAAGGTTTGCTGGGCAACTCATTAACATAACTTGCGGCTGGGCGAGATAGACACACTCGCTGAGAACACGCAGCTCTCCCAGAGACCGATAAATGCGAGGCTGAGAGGCACCCTGTGTCGAGGTTATCTCCTGGGGGTTGGTGGTGGTGGTAGTGGTGGTAGAAGAAGTGGTAGGGAGGGAGATCGTAGTAAGTGTGGTAGGGAGGGAGATCGTAGTAAGTGTGGTACGGAGGGAGATCGTAGTAAGTGTGGTAGGGAGGGAGATCGTAGTAAGTGTGGTAGGGAGGGAGATCGTAGTAAGTGTGGTAGGGAGGGAGATCGTAGTAAGTGTGGTAGGGAGGGAGATCGTAGTAAGTGTGGTAGCGTTCGTGGTGGAGGAGGAAGTGTTGGGTCGAGACGATGGTGATGATCGTGATAGTGAGGGGGTCTGAGTGTCATGGTGAGCGTGGGAGACTTCTCTTGCTTTTGTTTTAGCCAGGTATCCATTTCATCAACCAACCCCTGGGCATGGATGAACAGTTGGGTTGACTGTGGACCGACTGCCACAACTGGGATTTGAACCTTTACACTCGACCCTGAGCGGCCCCTGAATGCGTCACGGTCAGAAACGCTAACCGCTACACCACAGGGGTAGATATGTTTCAAGTGGTAAGGGGGTTACAGTGGTGGTGAGGTTGATAGTGGTGGTGGTGATGATGGTGGTGTAGTGGAGATGCTGAGATGTGGCTTTCGGTGGAGGTGATGCCGTAGTGAGCCGGAGAGTGACAAGATCGCCAGAGCCATAAGGTGAGAGAGAAAGAGAGGAGAGTGGGTACGGGTATGCAGAAACAAGCACTAGTAAAGGAACGTATGCGAGGCCGTCCAAACATCTCTGAATCGACAGGAACATGATAAAGTAGAGCAAAGACTAAAACACGACTACGCGTCACAGAGGCCATCTACAACCACGACACCAGACTCGTCATCAAACTGAACTACAAACTACAGACAGAATACTACAACTCTCCCTCGTCACAACGAGCATAACCCACAAGAACCATATACTTGGAGGCCTGCAACGAAAAGAGACCCCCTACCACACCACCTTCATCCCGGCTGACCCCTATCCCACGTCACCATCAGGCAAAAAGGAACCAATCTACGTCTCCACACTCCACTATGGACGCATTCTCGCCTCGTGCGTCTACTCACTGTCACTATGACATCTGCGTTCGTCCTTGACTATATTCATTCCTTGATACATTGCGTTGCAACCTTACGTCACACTGTGGCATGACTTACTGGCTCAAGATTCGGGGTACAAGTGGAGACGTACCGGAACATCATTAATAAACATGGATAACGACACCGGAAATTCAATTTACAATCTTTCTGTGCCTGCGAGAACTTCAGCAGAGTAAAACACGCTACGGGTCTTTGACTGGGACATGATGGACCCCTTTGGAGTGAGACGTTCTTAGACGAAATTTTACTCCTTTCCGTCCACTGACGAAGGTACAACCTCGCCACATAAGGTGACTTTTCACTCGTGGCGTACCCACGCGTAAGCGTTGTCCAGACCGAGAACATGGCAATAGGGGATAGGGGATAGGGGAGAAAGAATACTTCCCACGTATTCCCTGCGTGTCGTAGAAGGCGACTAAAAGGGGAGGGAGCGGGGGGCTGGAAATCCTCCCCTCTCGTTTTTTTTTTAATTTTCCAAAAGAGGGAACAGAGAATTGGGCCAGGTGAGGGTATTCCCTCAAAGGCCCAGTCCTCTGTTCTTACCGCTACCTCGCTAATGCGGGAAATGGCGAATAGTTTGAAAGAAAAAGAAAAAAAATATATATATATATATATATATATATATATATATATATATATATATATATATATATATATATATATACACGTGTGTGTGTGTGTGTGTGTGTATGTGTGTATGTCGTACACATCAGTTAAACATAATATTCACTTTTTAATTTTGAAACTTTAATGAGGTAGATGACGTTCACATTAGCATTTTATTAAGCAGAAACTTTTTACATGTGATAATTTTTTGCAGATGTAGTAATTATACCGTTAAAATACGTTAACGGGTACATGAAATTTGTTGCAAATTAGGAAGTTATTTATGTACTTTTTGTGGTAATTACTACCATGTGAATATGTCATACCAAAAACAAAACAAAAAATATCGAAGCTGTGATAGTGTTCTGCTTGTTGCCAATTACAATAGCAATTTTAGGTACACTGACCTGGTTTCTGGCACTTTTAGGATATTTCAACTATTCTCTTTTGATCTCTCTTCACTTTTTATGACAGTTTATCTATCTTCTTTCTATCTCACGAGCTCCTACATTTTGATTATGATCACTATTTCTCATGCATCTTGAAAGTTGGATCTGGTTTCTCCTCACGTGCATTTCTCTTTACGTATGTGAGGTGGTATTTTCATCTTCCTTTCCTAAGAGTATTCCATTGTGTACTTTATTCAGGTTACCTTCACTTTCATTTTTGGTCATCTTCCTTACCAGTTTGTTTTTGGGATATGTATCTAGCTAGTCAATATCAGGACTTGTTATTTGCCAGTCGTTTCACTTTGGTTTCACAACCAGTCCATCAGTCCTACCAGGATATTACCAGTCTACCAGTCCTACCAAGACATTACCAGTCTACCAGTCCTACCAAGACATTACCAGTCTACCAGTCCTACCAGGATATTACCAGTCCTATCAGAACTTTACTAGTCTACCAGTCCTATCAGGACGTTACCAGTCTACCAGTCCTATCAGGACGTTACCAGTCTACCAGTCCTATCAGGACGTTACCAGTCTACCAGTCCTATCAGGACGTTACCAGTCTACCAGTCCTATCAGGACGTTACCAGTCTACCAGTCCTATCAGGACGTCACCAGTCTACCAGTCCTATCGGGAATTTTGAAGGCATTTCCTTATATTTCACACACCTCTTTGTTTTGCGGTTTTGTTCTTCCTGTCGTATTTTGAACTTTTTTTTTCTAGCCATTATCAATTTTCCCGCTAACTTACTGTCTCTCCAAAAAAACTTTTTTTTGAAGTACTTTACATCTAGTAATTCCTTATTGTTTAATACTTTATTACTTATTGCTTTTCGTCACACTTTGTAGTTACTAATACTTCTTACACACCATCATTGCCTCATACCTTCTTCCATGTACTTCATTCTAGTTTACCAACTGGTTTCTTAGATGTAGATAATTGGCTTCCAATTTCTGGCGATTCTCGCAATTCGGTACTTCCTGTGTGTTCCTGTGTTCATTAAACACTTCCTTAATTGCTCCTTATAATTCATTATGATGCTAGATTATCCTTACTTTTCATTCAGGTTAATCATCCATACGAACACCTTAGCAAGCTTCTTCGCCTCTAAATACCCCTTTTTCTCTCTTCACGAACCTCTTCAACCCTCTCGAGTATGACTGTAAGTTCCCAAGACATTGACTGGACGAGGGACCAATTAAAAGTTAACTTTGCACCTTTCCGTAATGGTAATGCGGGCCCGAAAGTAGAACTGATAATCACAAAGGAGTCTAGAATTTCCGCAACAATCTCTCTCTCTCTCTCTCTCTCTCTCTCTCTCTCTCTCTCTCTCTCTCTCTCTCTCTCTCTCTCTCTCTCTCTCTCTCTCTCGCCGCCTCAAAAAGCTTCCTAGAGAGCGTCAGAGATTCTTTTCCAGTGTGTCTTCTCTCCTTCTAATTAGTCAGCAAACTTGGTGGCGTGCGTCAGTTCGAGTGCCACTCTTCCCTTTTTACAGTTCCAAGCAGCCAGTCAGTTCGGTGTCAATTAGAGGCCACTAGTTAACTCCTGCTAATGCACAACTGCCTACCGGAAACCCTTCGTAATTCGCTCACTTTAGTCCCCCCTTCTCTTTGGAATCTGGGCCACTGGGTTGCATCCCAGTTGGGCCAACTCTGGACCAAAAGGCTGCTATAGAATTAATTTGCTCCCTCGTAAAGGTCATCACACTAAATAAAGCGAGGGATTACAGATTACTTAACGTGCGCGTCCCTCATCGCTAACGAGGCGGGTGTTTCGCAAGCCATGTGTGACATGCAGAACTCGAAAGCCAAACTAAGAGTTGACTGTGTGATGTTCACAGGAGGATGGATATTATACACGAACGGAAGGAAATGCCACGCAAAGATGTATTCGCGCATCAACAGATCACCGAGTCTTGTCGGGGTAAAATGTGAGGAAAGTTAACTTAGGACTTTTAATGGGCCATGTAGAACACTTTGTGGACACCCGTGATGAAATGACACAGATATGTGGCAACAGTTGAAAACGATTCGATTAAAAGATCGAAGTTTGTAAAGGGAATGACTACAAAGCAAAGCTGCAAAAAAGTTGCAGAGGAAAACAAAAGCAACACAAGGCGGTATAAAGGGAAGCTAAACGAAAGCCAGTGTGTATTTGATACTAAAGAGAGGGATATATATATATATATATATATATATATATATATATATATATATATATATATATATATATATATTCGTCAGAGCATTTTCAAGATATACATACAAGGCAAAAATGCGATACACATATTGTAAAGGACTAGGATAACCTATGAATACAATAAATCCATGTTTCTTGCACAGAAGACTTAAAACAAGATATGCATGATAGAAAAAAAAAACGAAGACAAACAAAATTAACGCAAAAAATATTCTCGAAAAACCAAGGTAACTTATTACGGAAAACGTGCGGGAGCAGAGATCTATACATTTTGCCTGCCGATGGCAGCGCGCGGATAAACAAGAGGAGAGGGTCACTCACTCAGGTGGGCTTTCAGGAACAGTGGGTAGAAAGAAGATCAGGTAGACCCGGGGCGCACCTTACCCAGTGTGTGTGTGATCAGGAGGAAACTGAGAGAAGAGAGAGAGAGAGAGAGAGAGAGAGAGAGAGAGAGAGAGAGAGAGAGAGAGAGAGAGAGAGAGAGAGAGAGAGAGAGAGAGAGAGAGAGAGAGTCATTTCTTTGTGTGTGTGTGTGTGTGTGTGTGTGTGTGTGTGTGTGTGTGTGTGTGCACAAAGTGATACGCACTTGTTGGAGTCACTGCATGTTCCGTGCCCCAGTTATATATATTCATGATGTTGGATCACACTGTTTCCTCGTTCACTTCGGAAGGAGGGAATGTCTCAGGAATGGATGAATGGGAGGCACCGTAATAAACCAATCCCTCTACTTGGCCATCACTCTTTCTCCTTCGTCTTTAGGTTGAGGGAGGAAAAGTAGAAGAGACTGACCTTTTTCTTTTCGAGAATATTCCTATAAAGGTTTAGTCAATCCTTCGGTCAGGTTTTGAAGTAACGGATGGATGGAAAACGCGTGACAGACGGATAGAAAGTGTGTGACAGATGGATCGAAAGCGCGCGAGAGACGGATGGAAAACGCGTGACAGACGGATAGCAACCGCGTGACAGACGGATGGAAAGCGCGTGACAGACGGATGGAAACTGCGTGTCAGACTTACAGAAAGCGCATGGTAGACGCTTGCAGAGTGAATGATGAGTGGAAACACAGATGCAGAAGGAGCCATACATACCCTCCTCCTCCTCCGAATCCACCCTCCCAGTACTGGAGATAATTAAGAACACCATCATTATAGTCCCCGACATTGGATACCGAGTCTTTAGTCTTCATGAGTCATCTTTAACCGAACATCGAAGCCTTATGGGACAGGTTTCCACTTCAGCTGTTAAAGAGGTCTTATATAAGTCCTATTTGTGTGCCGTAACAGTGAGGCACCAGCGGAGAGAGGAGGATATAAAGCACCACTGGAGAAAGTATGGCAGTAAATGAGATATCATAGAAACAATTAAAGAACACAAAACATTTCTAAACGCTGTTATGTTAAGGACGCCAAAAGAAATATGCACATTTTCTAACATGGAAATTAGTTCGTAACATAATACATACCATTTATGAAATATGAGCTTAACTACCTCACTGTTCTGCTAAGCAGACATGTACTCATTATCCGTCTAACGTACGCATAATAAATGTTACGATCTATTAATCATTTCATAACTTAGTTAGCAGAGATGTCCAAAATCTACTTTCTATGTTCTGTCATCAAACTATCACACAACCTTTTTCTTGGGCAGCCTAGAACAAGATGTCCTCGAACCCCATATTTATCATTTGTTCGTGACGAGCAGGACCTCACACACAACAAGACATACTTAGGGAACATGGTATCACAACGATCAAACTGATCATTCTAACCGTTGCTTTCATTCTGCTTAATCCTGCTAAGTTCTATCATGAGACAACAGAAACGCAAGAGATGAAGGAAATGCACTTGGCCCTACTGATATCACAACGTTATATCAGCCAAATCATTTCAGAGGACTTAAGTGTTCCAAGCGAAGAATATGCATTAACTACCACCATCACAAAGGAAAACTGACCGTAATGATGGCAAATTTTTCCCTCCCCCAACACAAAACTAAACATGGAGGCGGGGCATCCCCTTGTAATCGATGAAAAAAACAAAAACAAAAACAAATGACGGGCCCCCATGAAAACGTCCCTCCACCTCCTCCTCCCACCTCCCCATATTCTCGCATTGCCACAAATTTCCAAATCCACCCATTTGCAGGAGACGGTCCAGGCCCTGGACTGGCTGCTGGTACAGACTCGGGGCTCCCTATTGATCGCCTCTCAACGCCCGACGAGCTGCCTTGCTTTCCCGGTAACCACAGCTACATACAAAACTCCTTGTCCCGCATCCCCAGAGGGACTGCTGCTGCTGCTGCTGCTGCTGAAACACCTCCTCCTCCTCCTCCTCCTCTCCTCTCTTTTTTCCCTCATCCTTTTTCCCTTCTCTCTTCTGTCTTCACGTGCATCTGTTCTCTCTACTTTATATTACTCTGATATGCGGATTATCACTGTTTTCTGTTATCCTGTCTCGACTTTTTGTGTCCCATCTTTCTTTTCCTTTTTTTCTTTTTCTATTTTCCCCGTGATTACTATTGAGGTCGTCTAGCAGGTTCTTGTGTCTAGCGTTTCGGTAAATGGGGTCGTTTTGGTTTCACTGGTTCAGGGTATAAACAGAAGGCTGCTGCTGCTGCTGCTACAGCTGCTGCCAGAGCTGCTTCTTGGTTATTGCTGACGCCGTTCCTGCCGCTGCTGCTGTTTCAGGTGGTGATGTTATTGCCACTGCACTGGCGTCTCGTTTGTGTGTACGTCCGTCTTATTTACAGTACATATGCCTTCTCTCTCTCTCTCTCTCTCTCTCTCTCTCTCTCTCTCTCTCTCTCTCTCTCTCTCTCTCTCTCTCCAAGTGCAATTTTGTTCATTCTCTTCTATCCTCTCATGTTTTGCTTTCATCAAAGTGGGGATTCTTTTTTTAAATGTTCTTCGCATTTTCTTTTAACTATATTGTTTTTTTTTTTCAATCCACATCTTTCTTCTTGCCACGTTCCATTCCATTTCATCTTCATCACACTTTGTCCCCTGCATTTGTTATTTCCTGAGGTGATTTTCTCTCGATTGTCTTTAAAGAAAAAAATAATGACTTTTACTGCCATGCACATATTTTGTTTCATATTTTATTCCACGAGTCTTTGAGATTCATGGAGAGAGTTTTCATTGAAATTCCAAAACGTACTTTAAGGTCACAGTACAAACTATATCAGGAACACCTTAGGTCTTATGATGACGTATTTCTTCTGTTGGGTTCAGGTCAAAGAATCACGTCATGTTATGCCATCATACCCTAAGGTCGTACAGTCGTGCTCAGAGAGAGACCCGTTCGTTGTACTCAGTAGGTTAAATTGTCATGATTTCCTTCGTCTTTTGGACCGACTCTCTCTCTCTCTCTCTCTCTCTCTCTCTCTCTCTCTCTCTCTCTCTCTCTCTCTCTCTCTCTCTCCTTCTCCAGTATCACATCATTTCTCCACGCTTGGACACTGTACCTCTCATCTGTTTGACTCGCAGGATGAAACACCATCATGATAGTTTACTTTGTTTTATTCTTTTCTTTTATATTTTGCTTTAAAACAGTGATATTCGTTTCCCTGGCGCTATTTTCTCTCGCATGGCTACCGTCCCGACTGGTGTTGCGACAGCTATACTGCTTTGATATCTGCTTTTAAAAAGAAAAGAAGATCATATCGCACCTATTGACGATTTCAAATATTCGTTCCTTGCCAATTTTCCATCAATTACCTCTCTCTCCTGTGATCGTTTTCAGAGCTATTTTCCTTTCTTTCATCATCGACAATAAAGAAAAAAAGAACTCCAAAGTGTGCTGTTACGAATATTTATGAATGACACATCCACACCACAGAAATGTTAATAAAATCACCGTAGACTGAGATCCCCGAGAGAGCTGGTAATTGAACACGAGATGGCACTTTAGTAGTAATGTCTAGTCACCTGAAAAAAATTTCGAAATTTCAAAATACGAAAATAAGAATGATCAGCCACCTAACATTAAAAGACATATCATTCATATTATACATATCCATCTGAATGCACTTATACACTGACACACACACACACACACACACACACACACATACACACACACACACACACACATACACACACACACACACACACACGATCACTGTAAGGAATGGCACACACAAGAGAAAGGGATTTGACATTCGTCACTATGATCTTCATCTTCCACATACCACGACCTCACTTTCATCGAAAATAGGTCACTCGGGTCACATTACTCATTCATCTCTACCGAATACGGTCAGTCAGTCATCATTACAGATTACGGTTCTCCTGGAATAAGAAGAGGCTATCATAATCACAACGATCTTTCAGTTAATATAAAAAAAAAGACAAAGACAATTACTTTTCCATAGAAAAAAAAGAGTCGATCAATCAACATCACAGCTTTATCCCCTCTCTCTCTTTTTTTTTTTTCCGTCAATAAAGTAACTATTACTCAGTCAAACCGATCATCCTCAACTGGGCATGTTATTCTCGCTCCCTGATTGTTCATCAGTCACGGGTCTATTGGCAATATGGAAAATATTTCCACTGCAGATAAAACGTAGACCGTAGAGTGACAACCTCCCTTGTATCAAGCTCGGTAGGCACACACATCTGTACGCGATGGAAAGTTAAAAGTGAAACTGCTTTGTTTCAGGCTTTAGTGTTTTGTGCTTGTGTGGGTATGTGTGTGTGTGTGTGTGTGTGTGTGTGTGTGTGGTGTGTGTGTGTGTGTGTGTGTGGGTATATCCACCAAAACACACAAGAGCATCCGATACACGATTTCGCTGCATTTCAAACATGTAGGAAGAGTTAATAGAGAAGGTGCATAGGAAGGTTGCTAAGGTGATAAGACAATCTAGAGTGCTGAGTTACTGGAAAAGGCTATAGAGGCCTTGAATTTTCCAATCATGAGAGAGAGAGAGAGAGAGAGAGAGAGAGAGAGAGAGAGAGAGAGAGAGAGAGAGAGAGAGAGAGAGAGAGAGAGAGAGAGAGAGAGAGAGAAAGGCGACGGGGTTGACTTGATCAGAACTTTTAACTTTTTAAACCAACATGATAATGTAGACCGTAAACACTTCTCCGATAGACCGTAAACACTTCTCCGAAAGAATTTGGCACAGGACAGCCAGAGGATATGTCAAGAAACTAAGCAAGACACTCGTTCAAGACGATGTGAGGAAGTACTTTTATGGTGTAAGAGTGGGGGATGAACGGAATGAAATGACTTGAGGACACGGTTAATACATCAATGTAAGATATCGTACCGGAGTAAAGAATCCTCAAGAGATGGGAGCCCTACAAACGTAAAATTCCCTCCCCATACAGTACAAATAGATCACCTACACACCTACACACACACACACACACACACACACACACACACACACACACACACACACACACACACACACACACACACACCAGAACATTTTTACTCAATGTGAAATCAAAAAGCTTCATCATCTCCTAACGGGCCTTGCGGCTGGGAGAGAGGCAGGTAATTCCATAAGGTAATGAAGAGAAGCTCTTTAATTCATGATAAGTATGATTAGGCTATCATCATCATCATCATCAGTAATGGAAAGGGAACTCTCTTTTCCCCTTCCCTCCCTCCCTCATATGGTTGTCTCTTGGGTAATCAAGAGAAGCGTCACCCTCCTCTTGGCTCAGGTCTTGGGGCTGCTCTGACGAAGACGACGGTGAGGGTGTTTGGTAAACCTCTGCCGAGGGCAGTTGTGATGCCAATATGAGTGACACTGGCTGACTCTACTGACGAAAACATGGCTGACTCTACTGACGAAAACATGGCCTACTATACTGACGAAAACCTGGCCTACTTTACTGACGAAAACCTGGCCTACTTTACTGACGAAAACCTGGCCTACTTTACTGACGAAAACCTGGCCTACTTTACTGGCGAAAACCTGGCCTACTATACTGACGAAAACCTGGTCTACTATACTGACGAAAACCTGGTTGAAACTACTAAAAGATAATCTTGCTAACTATACTAACGATAACCAGGTTAACTATACTAAGGATAATCTGGCTAACTATAGTGATGAAAACCTGGCTAACTATACTGATGGAAACCTGACTAATCAAAACAGATTAAACTATAACAAAGGGATTATCATTATTCGCTGACGATTAATTGGGTTACTTTAACCCGCCAAATACAAATAAATGAAGTACTAATTGCTTAGGAAGACGCTGTGTGAACTGACTCAAGCCGACGTATGAAAAAAAAAAAGAAAAACAGAGTGACAGATGCTGACCGATTTTTCCTGATTGGAATATTGTTAATTATTATTCTTGTTTTCTTTTTGTTTAAACCGATTTCTTTTAACATCCTTTACACCGGTACACTCGGTACCTTCGGTACACCAGATATGTCCGGTACACTTGGCATGTACATCCGGTACACCAGATATAAAACCGGTACACTTTGTAAGTGGGAGCGACTGTTGGACGTTGTGAAGTGGTCCAGTGTTGATAAGGCAATGAAGTGTTCTTCACTGTCTTGGCGTAATGGCGAGTACGTGTGTTCGGCACGGATGGGGAAAAGAGAGAGAGAGAGAGAGAGAGAGAGAGAGAGAGAGAGAGAGAGAGAGAGAGAGAGAGAGAGGGAGAGAGAGAGAGAGGGAGAGAGAGAGAGAGAGAGAGAGAGAGAGAGAGAGAGAGAGAGAGAGAGAGAGAGAGAGAGAGAGAGCTATGGTGTCTACTTCTCTGTCGGTCTATTTAACAGTTTCTTAAAAAGGCGTGATAATATGGTGTCTACTTCTCTGTCGGTCTATTTAACAGTCTCTTAAAAAGGCGTGATAAACACTATACACACTTCCATCGCGGCATTAAGTTCTGGCAACGATATACAACTGCTTGTCTTTATAGATACATTGGGAAAGGTTAGAGTTAACCCGCCTCACGCTGGTGAATGTGGCGAAGGGATATGAACTCCCATCACACCTGCCTTGCACTGGTTAATGTGGTGAGGAAGAAGTCCATCCAGCTACTGAGTGTCATGCAGCTTGGGGCTGCAGAGGCCCTTGAAAAATAGGCCTTGAAGTAATACTAAGACCCTTTCTTAAAAAGATATTCTGGGGTAATCAAGAGATAGATCCTCTCTGCAGCCAGGATGTAGCGTAAAACCTACTTACTCTGTAACCACAAGAACAATACAAATCCTAAGAACTCCACCACAGGTATACTTTCCTCACCGTATATATAGCATAGTCCAAAATATCTACTAGAATGTTATCATCCCAGCCATAATTCATAACATGACACCCAGTCCTCAACAGTGACCTACAAAATCATGGCTTTTAGGTTCCCATAACTCTACCATGACTTGTAGACATATGGTAAGTAGTACCATAGCCATTCATATCATAACTGCAAAAGGTAAGTAGTACCATAGCCATATATATATAGTATACGTAACTGCAAGAGGTACAGCCATGTCCACCACAGCAACCAGACCCATCACCAACACGTCCACCACAGCAACCAGAAGCAACACCACCACCACGTCCACCACAGCAACCAGAAGCAACACCACCACCACGTCCACCACAGCAACCAGAAGCATCACCATCACCACGTCCACCACAGCAACCAGAAGCATCACCATCACCACGTCCACCACAGCAACCAGAAGCAACACCACCACCACGTCCACCACAGCAACCAGAAGCAACACCACCACCACGTCCACCATTCCAGGACTGCCATAGTAATAACTCTAACGACATGACGACCACAATCCTCGCTGCAACTACCATGATTACCATCATCTTCACTACCATTAACAGGACCACTGCCAGCGGCACACATTATCCCACTCTTTACTTCTGTCTTAATGATGGCAGCACTGGTGCTGTACACTGTAATGGCCACATAATCATTAAATGTCCATAAAAAGTAATGCTACTTTCAAATTTCTATTCTAATTTACAAATTCACTAAAAGACTGTAAAGCCGTCATTGCGTTGCTTTTTTTCACCTCTCTCTCTCTCTCTCTCTCTCTCTCTCTCTCTCTCTCTCTCTCTCTCTCTCTCTCTCTCTCTCTCTCACGATACCTAAGATCAACTTGACTTTTTTCTCACAGTGTGGAAGAACATGACAGTGCATTGTTCATATGTACCATGCCTCTCTCTCTCTCTCTCTCTCTCTCTCTCTCTCTCTCTCTCTCTCTCTCTCTCTCTCTCTCTCTCTCTCCCTTTATCACTGGAGTGAATGTCTATCTTATGTGCATCGTCTCTTTGTACATGATACGGCCATAAACACGATTTATGACTACAGTGGAGCTCATAACTGGACGAGGAGTATAAAATGATAATTAGTAATATCAAGTGAAAGATCCATTTTACGACAAGGACCCCATCGTTAAACTTGCGTTATGGCAACACTCGAAGTGGGTAGGGGGAAGGGAGAGAGTGAGGGAGGGAGGGAAAGGGACAGAGGGTCGGGGGGGGGGGGGGGAGGAGGTTAGGAAGGGAGAGAGGGAGGGTGACAGATGGAGGGTTGTGGGGGGAGGGGGAAGGGAAGAAGGTAAGAGAAGGAAAACCGTAAGTTCTTTTCTGAGTCACTGACTCAAGTTGAAAGGGACGCCCTCGAGGGTCAAACATTCTACCCAGGGAGAGTATAGTGCTCTACACTCATGGCTGTCAGTGTACAAAGGCATCAGCAACGCATATAGTAATCTAAACGTCATTATGTCATCAAGAAGTTAGGGATCAGGATCAGCTTCGTCGCAGCTCATTGAACATCAGTTTCTACAGCAGGGTCGCAACTTGGCGTTGGTCTGCAACGTGACAATATCATCCGATCCAGAGAATTCCTTACCGCTTATGACACCTGAACGACACAAGCCACAACACTGTCTGACACCCCCTTATGACTATACTAAACCTTCAGCTTCTCCTCTCGAACGTCAAAGGCTCTAACGACAATCGCTAGCAGAAGACGAAGCCACTTACCAATGACGGTGAGGTAGATCCTCGAGTTCCTTGTCGGAGACTTCTTGAAGTCCACCCGGCAGCGATACAGGCCGTCGTCAGAGCTCCACACAGTCTTCAAGTAGAGGCCAGACTTGCCACTCCGCAGGTCAAATTTGGACCTGTTCTTGAGCACCGATAGTGGCTGATGTTTGGCTTGGGATATCCGTCGGCCACGAAGGTCGACCCTGCAGGAGAGAGAGAAGAGGTTCTTGAGGTTAGGGGTTGTTACGGGTCTTTACCAACTGCATATCATGTCATGTAAAACAAAAAGTCTTTTTTTTAGAGAATAACATTATGAATTACATTCACTGAGGAGGAAATTTGAGAACATGGCTAATTTCGTATTTCTGCATCCTAATCCTATGCATTAGCCTTCTCAATAATGGGACAAACATCATATACACAAAACAATATATAAGAAAATGAAGTCCTTAAAGATGAGCACGAGAGATTCACACCATAAAGTTCCTTAGTGAGTTCTTATGTTTTCAGTGTCCCACCTCATTCTCCCCAGGATTTCGGAAGGCTGCACTGTTGTGTGTTCGATGACTTATCCCACTAGGTCATAGCTGCGTGGTCAGTGGCTTGCTTGTCGACAAGGTTACAGCTGTGTGGTCTTAGGCATGCTTGAATGTGGCAAGTAACTGCGTTTGGCTTGTGACCTGCTTAAACCTTGGTAGCAGTCGCGGGGCTTGTGGCTTGCTTGGCTGAACTCTGGACAATGCGGTTTGAGGCGTGTTTGGTCTCGGGTGTTAGCAGCATGTACAGTGGCTCTGCTCGTCTCCGGCGGATCACAGATGCATGGGCGGTGGCCTGTTGAATCTGGGCTGTAGCTTCGTGGTTGATTGCTCCATTGTGTGATCTGTGGCTTGTCTGATTTGACGTAACATATACCAACACTGTGTAACGCGTCGCAAAGCTTGTAATACATCCAGAGGTTTACTTCATGATAATCCAACATTAAACTTTTTTGTTAATCGTAACTAAATTGTGTATGGACAGACTTCATTCCACCAACATAAAACATGAAAGAATCACATTCATAACTTCACAAAAAGTGTTTCCAGTACGGCCTGCATCCTTCAGTAACCCAGTCTGATAAGACTTTTCGTCTTTGGCATTCATATGCTCTAGACGACTCACGCGGGGAGACGGAAACACTCTCCCCAGCTAAGTTGTTAACAGCGTCACTGTCCTCATTCAGTGGACGCGTCGCTAGGGATACAAGTGGCTCCCGGTACCAAATGGTGCCATTACATCATCGTTCAACCTAAGCTGCGGCGCTCTCCCTGAAATTAACTCGGAGGGAAATTAGCTTCTGGAGCAAATAGTTCCATCAGCGTTAAATGTCGGTCTTGGCAGTGGTCGTCTGTGTGGCGAGACGGGTGACAATGGGAGACAGTTTTTGGTGACGGATCGAATCATATGTGGGTTCTTGGTCGAATAAGGAGGGTTGCCAGTGATTGACACTTGTGGTAGCTCTTTTTCGACGACACGTTTCACGTAGTAGAATCAATCGATTTTGTGGAATACCGGTTGAGTTGATAGTTGTGATACTGTTGATCGAATGGATTGTGCTGGTGTGGAGGTGTCAAGTACTCTCAGGGCACTGGTCGATGTTCCTGGCAGCGCCTGGCAGTATAGTAGAGTGGTAATGGTCGAGTATCATTATGCCACTGACTAAGAGCCTTCCCACAAATACATGAAGTCACCAACAGCAGTTCGAAGAGAACACATTCGAAATGAATTGGATACTGAGAGTTCCTCAGGCTTGGTGCTGGGTCCCATCTTTTTTCAGTTCATGAGCGGGTGAGCGCCCTACGGTTGAATGGGGGAAGGTTCTGCAATCGTTCCCATATGGGAGAGGGAGACACCGTTGGAGATTAGCTTCGATCCAACACGATCACAGTGAAAGAAATATTCAGAATCTTCGACCGTAAATTAGTTATTTTGACAAAAAAAAAAGAAAAAAAATACTGTGCAGCATATTCTAAAGGGTACATATGTGGCCTTTTCAATCCATCCTTCCATCTCGAATTTGGTCTCCACCTTCTCCTTGTCCCTTCCATTTCAGACATATACATCTTCGTCAATCTCTCCTTACAATTTTCTCCTTATGTCCAAACCATGTCAGAACACTCTCTTCAGCCCTCTCAGTCACACTCTTCTTATTACCACACCTCTCTACCACTTCACATATCAACAAACATTTCATTTCAGTCACATGCACCCTCCCTCGCATATCCTCATCTAGTCCTATGCCTCGCATCCATACAACATCGTTGGCACTACTATGCCTTTCAAACACACCCATTTTCACCCTCCCAGATAACGAACCTCCCCTTCCATACATTCCTCAATGCTCCCATAACCTTTGACCACCCTCGCCCATTCTATGACTCTTCCGCTCCCGTGGTTCCATTCACCGCCATGTCCACTCCCAGGCATCTAAAACACTCCACTTTAAATCTTCATTCAAATTCACTCCCCCGAATGACCTGTCCTTCTTGCACTGTTGAATCTTATATGACAACCTTGCCTTTATTCATTCATATTCTTGACTTCATCCTTCCCTAAACCTCCCCAAATTCAGACATCAACATCAGGGAAATAATATCCTGCACCAACTTTTCCATGAAATTAACATTCTGGAATTTCGTTTGCATTATACATATATATATATATATATATATATATATATATATATATATATATATATATATAATATTCTTTCGGGCTCGTAACAAAGTTATAAGCAAGAAGAGGTAAAAAAAAAAAAAAGCTCATAACAATTGTATCGGAAAGTGACCGACCAGGCCTGACCACGAAATCAGTTTCTGCCAACCTCCACCACCACCACCCCAGTCGAACATGGAATCTCCATTTGTGAACGCAGCAAACATTTCCTGCAACGGTAGTTCATTTCTCGATAGCCCAAACAGTGTGATATCATCAGGCCAATCCGGTAGCATTTCGTAGGTAATACACATACATCTCAAGGCTCAAGTTTACTCAAGTCGTATATAAACTAACCAAACCGGTTTTCCCCTTCGGTACAATCTAGTAAATTCCTGGTTTCTGGCTGGTCACTCGCACTGCCATGGAGAGACTGATGTGGGGCGCCTTGAAAAGGATCCTCATTTACGTGAGTCAAGAGTAAACGCGACTCGCCAAATAGCCGACAAAACCCTTGGTGAATTCCAGCAGTAACCTCGGTGTAAGTACCCAGGTAGAGAGTCTCCACTGTCTGAATAACCGAGCAGAGTCTTATGACTTAGGCTGATGTGTCTCGGCCTGATTGGCCACTTATATGTAAGCTCACGTGTGGCCGAACAGACGCATCGAAGTCCAGGGAGAGCCAGTCACCCGTTGCCAGGAGCCATTCAGAACCAGGCTGAGCCATTTTGAGTCCGGAGCTGTGAGCAGTTTGCCACGGATTCTTTGGACCAGGAGTCGGAAGAGATGTTGTCAAAGCTCTCGTTTTGGTCCGTGAAGATAGCCCAAGTCTGTGGGCATTGGAGACTATGATCTCCTTTCTGCTGACGGGATCGACGGGTGAAAGACACTGTAAAGTGATAAAGTGTGTTATACTTAATATAAGTGTGGACTTATAACTTCCTCTCTTGCGAGCAAAGTCCCGATCTTAGGAGATTATGGTTATTCTCTCTCAAAGACATAACCTGGCAGTTACTTCTCAATTAAAGATGAGGAGGAGTAGAGTGCAGACTGAGGAAACACACACACACACACACACACACATGGTTTACCCTCCCAACTGTGGCGCATGTGCCACACTCTTTCACGAAAGGTAACTCGGATTTTGGGAAACCTGTGTTGCATATGGCTTCAGCTCTTTATCTATCAGGACAGAAGGGGCAGCTTTATGTTTCCACGGCTCTGGACAAAGCCGTGGGGTGCAGGTGGCAGCCTCAGCTATACGGTTTAGGTCCAGTGTGTCGGAGATGAAATGGAGGAAAGACGATCCTATCTTGCGATGTCATATCTGGAGGGAAAACTAGTCTAACTGAGAGGAGGCTGGGTGGAGTGCCAATCTCGATGATGGTAACGTACGTACAGACATATTTTCAAAGATTTATTTCTTATTCCGTAGTTCAATACATGACCGGACACATATATAAAGGACACGGATAAAATCTCTCTTTCTCGTTTATTTCATTTTCATCTTCTGTCTATGGACATATCCCGTATGTCTTACATGGTGATACTACAAACCTATCTGGTTTCATGTACTTAATATGTTCTTCAAAAGTACATCCATAATCTTCAACAAGGGTACGAACAGATGCATGTCTTGTTTTCCGATGTGGCAAGAAATCGCTACACATTTTACAACAAGACATATCTTTACCTGAGGCTTAATGAGCATAAGATAAACAGGCGAATAAAAAACATAGATTACACTGAGCCAAGTCTGTGAATAGGATGTTGTAATGTACAAGTGCTGTCGGTCCTCCTCCTCCTCCTCCTCTTGCTGTCATACATCAGGGTTGTGTAGAGGGAGAGAGGAGTGTGGGTGGATCTTGATGTAATTCTGTTTTTCCTGGATGAAAGTTATGTGTGTGTTGTTTACAGTGTGACTGTGTTTTAAAATTCCACTGGTGTTACGTTATGAAATATTCAGTGTGTGTGTGTGTGTGGGTGGGTGGGGGTCATGTGCAGTGGTAGAGTTATCTTGTGCGTGGTGGGGATGTGATGATGCTCGCTCGTTGTGCGTTTGTTCTGAGAATGGGATGGTTTCGGAGGGTGTTTTTGGGTGTTTGCGTCTGCGTGGCGTTGATAATTGGCGGCTGATCAACGGAATGATAACCCACCTCCCCTCCCCAGTAGAGATACTGTGTGTGTGTGTGTGTGTGTGTGTGTGTGCGTGGGTGTGTAGGGAGTTTAGATTTGAGCTACGGTCCAGTATAACACCCGGGGAGAAGCTCAGGCCTGCTCTCTGTGCCAAGTGTATTCCTCTACAGCAGGAGTACGACTGATGAAAGCAAGCGTCGGTTGTACCTTCGAGACCGCTCTCCTTTTGGGGGAGGGGGTAGCTGGAAGGCCTTCGACGAGGCTGTGTGAAACAGCCACGTTCGAAACACCATTCCAGTCGCTTCAGGTCGACTCAGTGTGAACGCGAATCCACAGAATCCCAGGTGCTCAGTTCTCCAGCCGCGTAAAGAACCAGTACAGAAAGTTCTCTCATGGGGGAGCTTCGGATGTACTCCCACCGATCCTAACTTTCCCCGATGGTGTTTCACATTACAGGGGCTCGGCTGAGGTCGAATGACTGAAGGATCGACGGGCCTGGATGTGGTCGAATGACTGAAGGGTCGACGGGCCTGGATGTGGTCGAATGACTGAAGGGTCGACGGGCCTGGATGAGGATCGAATGACTGAAGGGTCGACGGGTGTGTGATCAGTACGGCGGCACGAGTCTAGCGAAATCAAAGGATCCGATTAACACAGACGATTTCCTCTCTTTTTTTTTTTCCTTCAGGTCCCTCTAAACTTCTCACTCCTCCCACCACAGAACGTAGCCCCTTCCTCTCCTCAATTCCCTCAACCCTCAGTGTCCTTCACCCACCCTCCCTCTCTCTACTGACAACTGCTTCTCCCTATCTCACTTCCCTCGTTAATTCTCTCCCTCCCCACCTCCTCCTCCTCCGCTCACTACACCCCGAAATCCTCTCCCCTTCCCTGTCCCCATTTCACCCAGCCAGCTCCTCGGCAAGCTAGCAAAATTATGGGACATGATTCCCAACCGTGAATCATTTGAATATTACAACATAAATTTCGTACTAAGGGCAATATCTCACAGGAAATGTTCCATTTTATCGACGATTTCTTTTATTTTCTCCTTTATAGAAAAATCCTGTTATCCGGATGGAAAGTTAGAAACATTCACACTCAAGATATATCAGATAATGGTGGAAAATCTTTGAAATAAGACGATGGAGTATTAATATCGAACTGAACGAGGATATACGAGGCCCCCCCCCCCCCCCCCCCATCCACACACACACACACAAAATATCGCTGTAATGACAAAGATATTTGGAAAATACCATAGATGGCAATGAAAAAGTCGATAGTAAATTCCTGCGAAAAGAAAGTGTGGTTCCTGTTCAATTACGTCAGCATTTACGACATTTATCATAATGCCAAAGAGAAAAAAAAAGGCATTTCTGCTTTAATCTTTATGGTCTAAACTTCCTCCAACTAAGACTATCTATTTTCAAGTCAGACTATCTATTTTCATCATCGGTCAGGGTAGAGAACGATAACGGAAGGTTGATGGTGAAGTGGGAAGCGGGTGTTCCAGGCTCCTACACCTACCATCCGCTCCTGAACCACAGGAGTCTCCCTGCCTACAACAGAGGCACACCGAGTCGTGCATTCCTCCAGAGGTTCTGTTGGTCAAGGTCTTAACTACAAGTTCCTGGCTCGTCCGGCGCATACCAATAGCTGTTGCTCAGTCACTCGCTTCCAGGAGAATAGCAAAATGAAGAAATCGTTCGATATATATATATATATATATATATATATATATATATATATATATATATATATATATATATATATATATATATATTCTACTGTGCCAAAACCAAATATAGAAAATCTTCGGGTGCCTTTTGTCAAAATCCTGGAACGTTCAGCTTCCAAAAAAAATCACGTTTATCAGATCAATCAGGAAATCGTCCGACATACAAATGGTTAATTCTACGAGATATGAGACATCCCGGGAGACCCGTTTGCTGCTTCGTCTCAAGAATTCGAAAGGCTGACACGCGGAGTTCCGTTTTACCCTCGAGTACCAACACCGGGGGCAGTAACAAAGACGTGGCTAACCCTACGAGAATTTCTATTTCTTTCGTTCCTCTTCCTCTCGTGTGTCTGGAAGTCGCTCTATGGCCAGCCCGTGACCTTCATACCAATTTGCAAAAGCCACAGTGACCTGGTGGTGTCAACTGACAGACGTGTATTTAGCGAGGAATGATACATCTCTTTTTTGTATTCCTTTTCCGCCTGTTCAGGACCCGTTGGCCGACGGAAGTTGGTGCCACCTTTAAGGCCCAGCTTATGAAGGAAGACGTCAAACAAAGCGGCTGTAAAGAGGGCCACATGGGCAGGGAGGCGGTGGGAAGGGGATATGTGGCCGCTCCAATAAAAGGCCCCGGGGCGTCCTGCTGTCAAAGCGAGGAAATAAGCTCAAGGAAAATGGCCCTTGGATTACATGACATGGGCCTCGAACAGACCAACCATTGCATCCTTCTTGCTCTTTCTTTTGTCATCCCTTCCAAACCTCTTTCTCGTTACCCTTTCCATCGTCGTGCCTGCACACGTTCTCCCTTTCCAGTTTCTTTTCTAGTCGTGTACATCAGTTCTCTTCTTCTGCTAACCCTAACGACCATACCGATTCTATTTCCTTTATTCCCTTTTCATTCTCTAGGTAGTGTCTTCATTTTTACAGTGGCTATCATCTTCATTCCCCTCTTTAACCTCAGTCATTCATCTTTGATCATCTTCAATACTCTATCATAATCCAGAACTAAGCATCTTTATTTACTCGTACTTTAGCAATCTTCATCTAACCCTCCCTAGTTGACGTTTCCTTCACCGCTTCTTTCGAGAAATCACAATCACTTCGAGACATCAACATCATCATCGCATCTATTCGGGCTACCTTCTGTAACCCCAGACTAAACATCTTCAATCATATCTTACGTACTCACACTTTCTAAATGATCCGCACATCTCTAATGCATCTATTTTTCCCCTCTCGCTTCCACCCAAATCATCTTCCCACTCTTATCTTATCTTGCTCTTCATTTCCACACTAGCAGATATTCCCAGTCTCGCCTCCGTCTGCGTCTTAACACCGTCATGAGCACAGCTCCCCTCGGCGGCTTCTTCCGCTCCCCTAAGTCGTAATATATTGCCTTTTTGTCCCACCCGGCATGAGCTTACACTGGCAACATCATACGTGGTTATATCTGGTTTAGCGCCAGCGTCAGACTGTCTCAGAGACGCTCTGCTCCTCCCCATCTTTATCCACCAACACCCGCTGGTCTACCCCAAGCACACTCCTTCCTCACTAGTTTTTTTTGTGTAATCTATTTTTTCTTGTCCTCTCCTCTTTCCCCACCTTCCTCATCATTCTCCTGCACCCCGTGCCCTAGAGAGAGAGAGAGAGAGAGAGAGAGAGAGAGAGAGAGAGAGAGAGAGAGAGAGAGAGAGAGAGAGAGAGACTCTCCCCTCCACCGCCAGAGATCAGCCGCGTCCACAGCCCTGACAGGTACACTCTTCTCTCCCGTCTAACTAAACCTCGACGCCATTTATCCCCCGACGAGACGCACTGCTCCCCTTTCGCCAGGCTTCAGCACTTCCCCTCGAGGTAATTTATCTTCACCATCACACTAACTCCTTCCCTCCTCTTACCCCCACCACCACCACGTACCTCAGTACTCCATCCTCTCTCTCCCTCTCTCTCTCTCTCTCTCTCTCTCTCTCTCTCTCTCTCTCTCTCTCTCTCTCTCTCTCT
Source organism: Panulirus ornatus (assembly GCF_036320965.1). NCBI lineage: Eukaryota > Metazoa > Arthropoda > Malacostraca > Decapoda > Palinuridae > Panulirus > Panulirus ornatus. The sequence goes on along the minus strand of NC_092260.1, from coordinate 20,385,578 downwards.
CTCTCATTTCAGTGTATAATTCTCTACGCACACACACACACACACACACACACCATCATCCCTCAGACTCCACATAACTCAACGACCCTCCCTCCATACTAATGTTTAGTCATGACATTTTCTTTTTCCTTCATTACCTGTCATTTCTCCCTACTGTCTATCCACCATCTCCCTACCCACTATTTCTTTTTTTTTCCTTCATTACCTGTCATTTCTCCCTACTGTCTATCTACCATCTCCCTATCCCCTATTTCTTTTTTTATCTTCATTACCTGTCATTTCCCCCTACTGTCTATCTACCATCTCCCTATCCCCTATTTCTTTTGTTTTTTTCCTTCATTACCTGTCATTTCGCCCTACTGTCTATCCACCATCTCCCTACCCCCTATTTCTCCCTCACCAGACATCTGACCGACCTACTGCTATCATTACCTCATCTCTTCTCATGTTACTGCCAACAGAGTCGTCGTCAGATTGCGAGCTCATTTTGCACTTTTTTTTTCTCTTCCTCCCACTCTGTTGATTTCCCTCGTTATTCTTTCCTTTATCCCTTCTTTCTCCTTTCCCTCATCTGCTGCTTCTTTATCACCTGTTGCGTAAACTTCCCAGGTTATTCTAGTGTTTCTTTTCTATCCTTAATCTTTCCCTATTTTCCTGCAATTCATGAATCCCTTCACCTTCATTTTTCTGGCCCTTTCCCCTCTACCCATTCCTCCTTCACAACTTGGATTATCCCGTGTTCTTCCCCTCACCTTCCAACCCCTATATCTTATTTTCCCTCCTTCTCCTGTCCCACTCTCCCATCTTCTGTCCTTACCCTACCCTTCGTTCCTCTACCGTCCAACCCCCACCTCTCTCTCTCTCTCTCTCTCTCTCTCTCTCTCTCTCTCTCTCTCTCTCTCTCACACACACACACACACACACAACCCTCCTCTCCCCCCTACCCCCCACCAACTCGCCAGCCTGGGACCGAACACGTGAACACCATCTCTCGGCGAACGAGTGACGTCGCCGGCGTCTTGAAGAAGGCAGCGACCGTCGGGCAGGCGGGTGATGGAGGGTTAGGGGGGGGGGAGGAGGAGGAGGAGGAGGAGGAGGAGGAGGAGGAGGAGGAGGAGGGAGGAGGAGGAGTAGGAGGAGGAGGAGGGGTGCTGGTTGATGCTGCTGCTGCCGACGACGACGAGGACAAGGGATGGGATCCGATAGCGGTCTGTAGCACTCTATTGATTAAGTTACTTTGAAGTTTTCATTCCATCTCTTTTTTCTCTCTCTCTTGTTTTCTTTGACTCGCTGCTTCGCTTTTGTTTTCCTCCCAGTTTATCTGTGTTGTATTTCTTATGCTCGTTTGTTCTCTTTTTAATTTTTCATTTGCAAATTTGACAGATGAAGCAGGACATGGAAACGAAAATAAAAACACGACGGTACACCTTGACACTGATATATATATATATATATATATATATATATATATATATATATATATATATATATATATATATATATATATATATATAGTGTGTGTGTGTGTGTGGTGTGTGTCTGTGTGCGTGTGCGTTTCTGCGAGTGTGTGCGTGTGCGTAAACAGATCATGTCATACAACTACCCTGGGAGGCGATGACACGTACGTTTAAAAAAAGACGCAGACTGATATAATACGCGTTTAAAAAAAAGACACGGACTATACGCACGGGGAGAACATAGGTCGGAATAAAAAAAGAATAAATAAAAAGTGTGGGAGACAAGATGAGACATCGTACGTCCGTATGTATAAGATGTGAACAACGTGCCGGAGCGTGTGTGTGTGTGTGTGTGTGAAGCGTCTGAACTGAGATGAAAAGGGAGAAAGAAAAGATCGGTGGGTAAAAAAGGATACGAATCACTGAGAGGAACCTCCATACGAGTGCGAGCAGTATACCCACAGGAGAATGTATCTGGACTTTGCAAAGAGCGAAGAGGCGAGAACACAGATGATCATGGTAAAGAGAGAGAGAGAGAGCCATGTTTATAGAGGTGCGTGTTGCACGTTCAGATACACGTCATCTTTTTATTTTTCATGTGCAAGAGTCGTGGTTATCGTCATCCTTGGGATTATTGCCAAAATTAAGGGCCGGGGTGCAACTCGAATGTTTCCAAAGATGAAATAGTAATTGTAGTAGTAGTAGTGATAACAGTAGTAGAGAGAGAGAGAGAGAGAGAGAGAGAGAGAGAGAGAGAGAGAGAGAGAGACCTTCCAACTTCACATATATATATATATATATATATATTTTCTTTTCTTTTCTTTCAAACTATTCGCCATTTCCCGCGTTAGCGAGGTAGCGTTAGGAACAGAGGACTGGGCCTTTTTTGGAATATCCTCACCTGGCCCCCTCTGTTCCTTCTTTTGGAAAATTAAAAAAAAAACGAGAGGGGAGGATTTCCAGCCCCCCGCTCCCTCCCCTTTTAGTCGCCTTCTACGACACGCAGGGAATACGTGGGAAGTATTCTTAATCCCCTATCCCCAGGGAAAATATATATATATATATATATATATATATATATATATATATATATATATATATATATACATATATTCTATCAATATAAAACTCACTACTTTCGTACATGCCTGCAGTCTAAACCCCCTTACTTACACCCAACCCCCAACCCCCCAACTGTGACTTACAAAAAATAATGAAAAAAAAAAGAAATTATCCAAAGAACACGGGAGGTTCGTCGGCATTCTCCACCACACAGACTCGCGAGACCAAGGCGAAAGAGAGGGTTGGACACCCTTCCCAGAACTCCCATCCCGAAACCTTTTAAAAAAGAAAAATATGTATTTATAAAAAAAATATATCCGCGAGTTTCTTTGCCGCAACGATGGAAATAAAAAAAAGAGACAGAAAAAAGATGAAAAAAAAAAGAAAACCGAGTTCTTGGTTCTGCTTCCATCCATTCACTTATATCCGGGTTCTTTGAAATTCAGTTCAATTTGCCTTTCTATTCTAGTGGATGTTTCCCCCCCATCCCCATCCCCCACACCCCTTAACCCCCGGAGGAGCAATGGCAGGAGGGATTGCTTGGGGAAAAAAGAAGGAAAAGAAAAAGAGAGTAAGAAAAAGAAAAAAAAAAGAAGGGACCGAGGATGGAGTGGATACAATAAAGAACGGAGATAGGAAGGAGGGGGTAATGTAGTGAAGAGCAAGGGGGAGGCTAATAAATAAGAAAGGGGGACATGGCAAAGGGGAAGAGAATCTCTGATGGAACGTAAAGGAAAGGAGGAACAATGGTGAGGGGGAATAAGAATAGGAGGAGGAGGAGGAGGAGGAGGAGGAGGGAGAAGCGTCGCGAGGGAAAAAATATAAAAAAAAATAGAAGAGGAGACACGACACCGAGGAGGAGGAGGAGGGGATAAATGACGTTGGGGAGAATATTGCAAGGAAAAGACGGATAGGAGGAGGAGGAGGAGAAGGAGGAAGGGGAGGAGATGAAGAGGAGGAGGAGAGGATAAAGCTTTATCTATAGAAAAGAAAGAAAGAAGAAGAAGAAGAAGAAGAAGAAGAAGAAGAAGATGAGGAAGAATAGTAATGTAGAAAGAAGAAGAAGAAGAAAAAGAAGATGAGGAAGAATAGTAATGTAGAAAGAAGAAGAAGAAGAAGAAGAAGAAGAAGAAGAAGAAGATGCAGTAATTAGGAGGCACACTTAGAGAGTGGGAGGAGAAACCTTGAGCGTTCATGAACACGCTGAATATGAATTTTCTCCCAGTTGTGAAGGGCGCGGCGGGGCAGAGATAATAAGATTTAATTTCTTATTATAAATATAACTGACAGTGTGCGAATCCTGGAAAATTAAGTTACATTCCGACATCCAGAAGAAACTTTTCCTCTAGTTACGTTTTTTTTTTTGGTGGGGGGCAAGATTGAAAGAACGACGCGAGGAAGAGCAACAAATTGAGAGAGAGAGAGAGAGAGAGAGAGAGAGAGAGAGAGAGAGAGAGAGAGAGAGAGAGAGAGAGAGAGAGAGAGAGAGAAATGGATGGATGGATGGATGATGGTGATGTCTGGCGATGCCAAGTTCGTAAGTATGTGCGACAGCGTTGGTTCATAACGATCTCCATGAAGTTGTGTGGGTGGTGGACGGGGGAGGGAGGTAAAAGACGACGACGACGAAGGCGACGACGATATGAGATCTTCGTAATAAGAGTTCCTGGAGGCTGGTTAAGGAGTGAGCTGGTGCGTGTCTTACGATTACCATTAGCGTGTTACGGGGAGGGAGATTCATGCTCGTGTTATCCCCCTCTCTTAACCTCGTACATATGCACCATATCTGGACTCCTATGTGTGTACACACGTACATTAGATTATATCACACACACACACACACACATAGATATATATAAATACATGAATATATAAATACATGAATATATATATATATATATATATATATATATATATAAATACATGAATATATATATATATATATATATATATATATATATATATATATATATATATATATATATATATATATATATATATATATATATATATATATATAAATACATATATATATTTGAACTAACTGTACCCAAGGGCAGGTAATATACATAGTAAATCCGCACAAAACTAATGATCGGGGTAAATGAAGTGTTTACACCTAAACTAAGGCGGAGGATAATATTTCATTTACTGACTGTTGATAGTTTTTTCTGTAGTAGCATGTGCCAGCTCGGATGGGTTGGACGCGGTTAAGGTGTCGAAATGCAACTCTGGGACGAGGGATCTTTGGCGTCACGGGATGACGGTGTCTGCGTTGGTACAGCTGTAGTTGATTCGTGAAATGTCAGCTGAGGTCCACTTGATGAGTGAAAAGATCTCGGAGGGTCATGTGGTAAGCGCTTCTTGACAGATACTGAAGGGGGAAATATGGATGGCCTTGCTTGCCCCTTTCTACAATTTTTCCCAGCAATCCGTGTTGTGTAGTAGACCGGGAAGGTGAGGGAGAGTTCATAAAACAACAAATCTTTTGTAGATCACCTCGAGTCCAGGTAAAATCAGTCAGAGTTTTCTCAAAATCGACGAAGAATGCAGAAACGATTGCTAAAGCACTGATATGTTCCTTTCATTTCACTGTCCAGAATGAAACAGAGAAGACTTAGTTCCTCGAACAGTCAAGTCGAGTGGGAGTTATGACCACGTAAGACCTCAGTGGATGGGACACAGACAAGAGCAAGCCTGACATGCATTTCTAAGATCCTCATTCGACTGATGCTCCCGTTCCCCCGTTGTGGTCTAGTTCAGGTGGGTGTCGAGAGTATTGTAGAGATCGTTGTAGTCGGGAGTGCTCTTGACAACGCTGATGATGATGTCAAAGGGAGAGTCGTCATCTAGTAGCTACATCCATCGTGGAATTATTCATAAGGGTAAACAGATGGGGTATATATTCTCGTTGTCTATGGTGACGCCACCTGTGAGTGAGGGAGGGTGTGTGAGGGGGGTGGTCTGAAACGTGAATATCACACTCCTCGGTTGTGTTCACACTCACGACTCCCACTGAGGAAACCTGAGAAAAAAAAAATCCATGGGATGAGATTTCTTTGAAGCCCAAGCTTGAAGTCTTTGCTGATGATTATGTTACACGCGAGCAGGTCGAAAGCTTTGGTGAACTCGAGTAAGATAAAAACCACAGAGATCTTACATCGCTGGGTTGCGGGTAAAGTGCACGAAGCTAACGAGGTACTAGTTGGCAAAGAGTCCTCGTATGACCAAACGGCAGAGGTTCTCTGGAACATGCCATGTCTGAGTAAGCCCAATTAAACGCAAATCTTTCGTGGAGTGAGGTGGAGATCGGGGTGATGGCTGTGGCTCTGAATGAGGGACTGGAGAGCCAACAGACATTGGTATTAATGAGCCATTATGTATGTAGGCCTGTGCCTGTACATGTGTGTGTGTGTGTGTGTGTGTGTGTGTGATGCCATACTCCATGACGTAACATATTTTCACCTGCTTACAGACACACACTACCATCCACCACGCGTGAAGTATGTGCTAGAAGAGCGAAATTATGCGAAACTCAACAGACTTTAATATACTCCCTAAAATTTTCCCCATATCAAGCCAGCTTTCCCTTCACTACATCATATCTCCGTCGAAATTGCTGGTATGTTGTCCTGGAGTACATAATGAGCGTCCTCTGATGGCCAGCGACGACCCCCCCTCACAATCTGGTAGGCAAGCACCGTCGTTACATGGTAAACACCCCGAGGTCTTTACCAAGATCCTTTCCCCCCGGGACTCACCGAGGGATGAGATACGTCAATCAGAGGGGACGAGAAGATGGCTGGCACGGTGAGGGTGGGAGAGGAGGGAGAAAGAGAGATGATGGAAGAGGTGGAGGTAGTGTGGCGGGGAGGGAGAGGAACAACTGGGGTTGGGGAAAAGGGCAAGGAAGGGGTGTGTAGGAGGGTTAAGGGAAAAGAGGGACGGAGGTAAGGAAAAGTGGTAAAGTTTAGTAGGAATAACAAGAATGGATTGGTAGGAGAAACGGCAGTAGAAGGAAAGTTTAAGAAAAGACGGGACCGAGGAGAGGGAGGTTATAGTGTGCGGTGAGGAGAGGGAGAGAGGGAGAGAGAGTGAGAGAGGGGAAAAGAGAGAGGTGGCGGAGGGGGAAAGAGAGAGAGAGAGAGAGGAAAGCCATCTCCTGGGGGACGGGCAGCCAGGAAATTAGGCAAACATGTCGTATGAGAAGGAGGGAAAGATATTGGGAACGACTTGAGAAGTTTTATGAAGGGATGAGCGCCTGGAAGAAGAGGATTTTTCTGTGAAGGGAGGAACAAAATGTAGCGAGGAGAGGTAGACGGACGAAGGGGAGGCTGTGGCAGACTGATGATGCATGGGGAAACCAGACACTAGAAGAACTGGGTGTTTTACATCTACGTCATCAACTAATAGAGGGTAGTAGTAGTACCTGAAATTATTAGTCTACGTAGACTTAGACAGTAGAGTAAAGCAGAATGCTTCTCCTCACTCCTTCGCTGCATCGGCTGGCAGGAAAATGGCTACGAAGGAGCACCATGCAGTTTAAAGAGAATGTACTCTTATGGGAATGACATGTACGAAACACGCTCGATGGATACCTTGTTTCTGGCGGCTACGAGGACGGAGTAAGATGATACCATGAGAAGAAACATGGTTGACGGAAGGCTTCCGACCGGCTATTATCGAGAGGGGTGTAGATGATGATAGAAAAGAGACCCTACACCCTACGCTCTCGACCGGTGATTACAAAGAGAGGGACACAGGAAATGATATGGAAGAGATTCAGTATACAGACAGCTTTTGACTGGTAAGTCTACAAAGGAGGAGGAATATAACATGATACAAGAGATGCGATGTATAAACGGCGTTTTGTCTGGTTATCCCTAGTGGCTCTGAAGATGTAGACAGACGACAATGTGAGGGAAAAGAAGTTGTCGCTGGGTGCCTTATGTCTGGTAGTTACACGAAGGAGGAACCAGAAGATAATAAGGACGAAGCACACTTGATGGATGGCTTTTGTCCGTTTTCTTTTTATATGCGGGGAGGGAGGCAGATGATAATATGGAAAAGATAGAGACGATGAATGGCTTATTTTCTGGTAGTTACGGACGGAGACAGCTTTCACTGGTGTTTACGAATAGGGGAACAGGGATAAAACAGAAGACAGGCTGATGGTAGCGAAGGGGAAGACGGATGAAAGTAAGAAGGATACAAGATGTAGGACTATTAGTGTTGCACGTTATATGAAGAGACAGACATGATAAGGAAATACTGAGGAAGGAGATAGATGACTTCGACAGGTTATTAAAGATGAGGATAACAAATGATAATGACGAAACGATTCAAATGCTCCAAGGCATCTGTCGAATCATAAAGAAAGAATATAAGACATATAGACATATAAGACAATATAAGAATATAAAGACATTATAGTGAAACGAAGGAAGGAAGGAAGGAAGAGATTAACTCAAGAGTATGAAATGCTGCGAATGAAATATCCTATGGAGGGTAAAATGAATACTCAGGACGGGGGTCTGTGAAAGAAGGAAAGACTGAAATGCTGACGAAAGGTGTGTTGCTGCTCATCGGGATGGCGAGACTGTCAGAGGTGCTGATCACTCAGCAACGGAGGGAATAGATGAATACGCGATGCAGGAGCACGTACAAGAGGACACGACGAGAAAGTAAGGAGCTAAAGAAAGTATCATATACACTAGTAACTTTGTTAAAAGCTGAAAATACAAAGTATATAAATAATGAATGAAATGAATATCAAAGATGACAGAGAGTACATACGAAAGCAGTTAATATTACAATTTAACAAAGTATGTGAAAGAGGGATATACGAGTAGAAGAATATCGGAAAATAGTGAAAAGAGAGAGGGAACAGGTAGTGTGAATGTAAATGGAAGAAAGATAAAACAAGACAAGCATGTACAAATATTACATGTCTAATCATAACTCAGATATAGAAAGCTTTTGAAGGAAATGGGGGGATGAGAAAAACAGTATCATGAAAAAGAAAGCAAATCTATTTTTAGTTCCTCTCATCCATAAGGTAGCTCGTGTATCGCTTCCTCTATCCACCACTCCCTATCCTTCCATACTATCAGACACTGTTCAGACAATTTTCTTTTTTCCTTCACTCTTTCCTTCTCCCTGACTCCTACTGTAACTCCTTTCCCAACCCTTTCACCCACAGGTTTCAACACATTCTCCTTTTCGACTTTCTCTATTATTTCACACCTTAAATCCCTTATTTTCCCTTACTCTCTTAATCTGCATTAATTTCACTCTCTTTCTTCTTACCCACCTTCTCATGTCACCGATACACTCCTTCACTCTCCCCTTCCATCTCACCGTCATTTTTTCCCCAATGCAATCTATATATGGTTCGTGAAAAAAGTATATCCCTAACATGGACATCACGGGTGAGAGGAAATATTCAGACAACGAGAAAAAATTGTAGAAGAAATCTATTTCAGCTTCTTAGGTGCCTTTTTATCCGACACAAAAAAGTGAAACAATTATAAGAAGAGGTAAAGACATAAACAAATGGGGAAAACTCCACATCTTCGCAGTTCGAGGAAGGAAAGAGGCATCATATTGGTCGACCCTTGTGTGGTTGGTCTCCAAACAGAAAATATGGGAGGTGGCAACCAATCACGTGCCACCTTCCCTGGCTTATAGACGCTACAAGCACACACACAGACGTCATTCGCGAAAACAAAAATGACCGAAACCCAAAAAAAATATTCGTTTAGAACAAAGAGAAGGCAGCAAGCAGCTCCACAGCGAAAGGAAAAAAAGGACGCCTGAAGAAAGGGTTGACGGAGAGGAGAATCGATCATGTCGATACGAGGAAGCCCAGAAATCAGAGGGAACTCGTCACAAGCTGAACAAACAGGTTGTGGAAGGGAGAACACTGGCGATGTGTTCCACAGTCCAGAGAAACAATCTACTTCCCTGAGTCTCACAAGATACCCCATCTGTCTCGGGTCTTCTGCTCCGCGAATCCTAAATACGAACCATAGCCTGCATCCCTGCAAACTCTAGAGATCAAGTCCGCCTCGACAGATTATGAGATAACTGAAGGAGTGGCAAGGTGCGGGTAGTTTAATGGCGAGATGGAGGAGCACAAGGACCAGATGAAAAATATTTGGTTCTCTGATGAGACACACACACTTTCATCTCTGGTAATGTCAACAGTCAATATTATCTCCGCCGAAGAGGAGAAATTCCTCAAGACTTTGTTTGGCAGAGACCGTCGCACAGAGCAAAATGTTTTGCAAAGATCTCGCTGCACAGTGGAGAATGTGCAGCATGGTGTGCTTTAAGGTCATAGGGACTCACTGGGCCATTAACGATTAGAAAATGATCATGAAAATGCAATCAGGAGAATAGCAGAGACGTTGAGACTATTAGAGCACCAGCGAAGTGTCTTTTGTTTTTTTTCTTTTGGAGGGAGTCTCAGACGACAGGATCAATGTATGTCCTCCACTCAATCGTACAGTTCTGTCTCATCCAGGGCTTAGTTTTGCTCAGTGTGTGACATGTTCCCTCGCGTGTCAGCTTCTCGCACCGTCGTGAATGATGTATTTCCCTGGGTTGATGTCTTGGTTTTAGACTATACGCTGTTGTAGAATCATTAGCTTTTGTTCGCAGACTTCCTCCGCGGGGTGGGACGCTATCATTTTCGATCGCTGCTCGATTGTTATTCATCATGAAGCAGCACTAATCAGATTTCCTGGGGTGGATTACTCCATCGCGCTGGATTTACAGCCTGATACAACAGTTATAGTCAGAGGCAAAAACAAAATTTTTTTAGATTTCTTCATGTACTCGTGTATATACATAATGGAATTCAAACAGCAACACACTACTGGGTACCTTCGACATTGTTTGAGAAAGTGGAGGAAGTCAAACTCACAGACTGTGGGGGTAAGAGTAGAAGAGACGAGAAGATTTATATATATATATATATATATATATATATATATATATATATATATATATATATATATATATAGTAAGAACAAGAGGACAAATAAAAGGAGAAAGAGCGGTTGAGGAATAAGTGGCAGGGAGAGGTGCATTATGCTAATGGTGTTGAGAGCCCGATTTCCTTGGCGATAGGGGTTCCAGCCAGAGCCGCTCAGTGTCAACCTTCTTCCACAGCCACCGATTGCAGAGGCATCCTGATCACTTTATCATCAAGACCTTCTTATGGATGGTAGTGTTGAGGAGGAACACGAGAGATAACTTCATAAGAATTAGTGGATGGTTTTGCCCACCTGAAGAAATGAGGCATTTTGCCTCGAGAGTGGAATGAGACGGTGTGTGTGTGTTTGTGTGTGTGTGTGTGTGTGTGTGTGTGTGTGTGTGTGTGTGTGTGTGTGTGTGTGTGTGTGTGTGTGTGTGTGTGTCCTCCATTGATAAATGCAGAAAGTCCTCACCTTCCTTTGACAAGAACAGGGTGAGGAACAGTTCCATCTCCAGGAGCGACTGACTATTTGAGTCTTTTTCGAATCACTGGAACAATTAGAGAGGAAGAAAAACAAAGTGTGGAAGTTCGAGAAGTGGATGAAGCTGCCGCAAGGGAAGGCAAACGAGTGGTCAGTATGAAGTAAACGAGAACAGAAGACAGTATGAAGGTTCTGAAGTTAATGTGAAATGGGCGAGTATGTGGTGATATAACAATGGGCCACTATTGTAACCTAATGACAGCTAAGTGAAGGATGGGGGCAGGAATGAGGAGGGTTAACGCCGTCACAGAGAAATGCATTGACACTGGGGGGTAAGTCATGTCATACCGAATTATGTATATCTTTTTCTTTTCTCGTATCTGATGGTGATGAGTTTTGAGTGTGACGAAAAATACAAAGTATTGTATAATGGCCATGACATAAGGACTGTAACTGCTGAGGTACGATTAATTACGAGTTGTATTTAAAGCTGAATTAAGCGGTTATTCTACGAGGTATGAAACTTATTCCGTTCCAGCCTATACACAATCTTCTCCTCATCATTTTGGTGGGTGAGCTCAGCCGCGCTTCGCCTGCCTCTCAAAACACCCGCACCATGTTGCACCATCCTGCACGTTGGCAGTGAACTGGTCACATTGTCTTCCGCCCTTGGCTGTGTAAACACACAGGTTCCTCCCGGTGGTTCTCTGGTGGCGCCCGGCAGTGCGTGGGGGGATGAGGGGGGGAAGGAGTATATGTGAATGTCGAGTCCTCGGAAGCAACAAGGTAGAGAGGCACTGTTATCTCGGAGGTTCCATCCTCTGCAAGCACCACGGCAGTGTATTACATTACCGTGTCTTCCTGATAAGCAGAGAATAGAGAGGCTTTAGGTCCCGGCTCGCAAGGCGAGGGAGATGTAGCATGTAGAATATATAGCAAGGAGGACTGATATTACACGCTGGATATTTTCTATTTTACTGAAGAATTGGAGCGTCTCCGGAAGACATCGGATTTTCAATTACGTTTTTTCTCATCTCTAAAATTGACCTCGTTTTGATACCTGTGTTTTTTGGTTTAAGTTCGTTTATGATTAATATTTTTCCATAAATTCTTTTATCAACTCCTGACAACTCCTCGCATGCGACAGTTGAGCTCCTACTTCAAGCTTATTGACAAACAAACACACACACACACACACACACACACACACACAAACAGATATACATCAACACAATACATATGAACGTACACACAATGAGAAAAGCACACATGCATGCAAAAGTTCACCTCTCTACCGCAGCAAAACACCGGCGTTAAAGTCAGCATTCCCGAACGTTTTTAAGAGAGATCGGACGGCTCTCCTCCCTCCACAAGGCTCTTTGGAAAGTTTAAGATATACCAGACTTCCCCCGACGACGACCCCCGTATCTGGCCACCTCCATCCCTAGCGTCCAACTGCGAGTGTCTGAGTCTGTATTCAGAAAGGGTGTTGAGTGTCACACTTCTACACTTATGTCAAGAAAGTGAAAATGTTAGATTCTCGACAGGTTTCAACGTCGAGTCGAAGGTCGTGGACTCCGTGAGTTTGTGATTCTTCATGAGACGGGTCAAAGGTAGTTGAGAAACGGGTATAATACGACTGTTGACAGGATGTGTTTGAGAGCACTACAGACACCTCTAGTGTGAGCAACATGTTGAAATGATCCGACTATCTTGTTATGCTGTTACACTTATCATTCTGATTCCATTTTACATTTTTCTTTCTTAAAAGTGTTTAGCATTAAGGATTAGTCCATGTAACTGAGGAAAATGGAAAAACCTATACGAGATAATTATCATTTTGCATCAATTTGAAAAACCAGAAGGTTTGTTTACACACAGTCATCGCATGAACAATGTATCTATGCTAAAGGTCCATTTCTTAACACCCTACGTAATCTAGAGTAAACAAAGTGTGTAATCCATAAGGCTCTTGAAAACGTCATGCGATAAAATCCAGAACATCCACCCTATATACCCCACACACAGTAACAAACACCCACATAAACCACATCATCAGTACCACTGCACCCTCATTACTCTGCCAGTATCCCCACATCTACAATACCACAGTCACTCTATCAACCCAACTTACCCACATCGACAACACCCATAAAACCACAAGCCGGCCAGTGGCAACATTTCGCCTCCCCCTACGATGGTCACCCTTATCTTGGCCTCCTCGTGTATGACTCAAACTCCCCTCTAATTGGTCATTTCCCCTCTCTATTATCCCTTCCACAGATTTATCTCCCCTGTCCTCATCAAACGCTCCCTCGGTCTGTTCGTAAACTGTTCCAAAGGCTTTATTGAAGGCATAACGAGGATAGCATTCTTTTTTTTGTGTGTCTAGTAAAGTCTATATTTCCATATGGAAATCGTCGAAGACAGAGTTCATTATAATAGACAGAGCGGAGAACTAATACATACAAATGACTAATGATTTATCTGTGTTTTACAAAACCCTGTGTGTGTGTGTGTGTGTGTGTGTGTGTGTGTGTGTGTGTGTGTGTGTGTGTGTAACACCAGGCTCTGATCCCCGCCGCCCAGTCAACACCACCGCCCACGCACCACCACCGTCCAGTCACCACCACCACCACCACCCGTCCGTCTCCCAGGCTCAATATTAAACTGAACCGACGCGAAGCTGTGGCCGGCACGAGTCGCTGTCACTCGCTCGGAGAAGGAAGGTGGTCGGCCAACTCCTTCCGGTCTCAGACGACTTTTGCCCCCTTTTTCGGGTAGGTTGTTTCCAGAAGCTGTTGGGTAAACACGAGAAGGCTGGCTCCTTTCTTCCATCTGCCGAGCCCACGATATCACAACGAAAGATTTCGCGTCTCCGTCTTCGTCTCCGAGGACCTGTGTTGTTATATACACCCTCCTCGTACACCGTGATGATTTCCAAGACCTAGCCATCAAAAGGGAGGAACTCCTTACGAACTTCGATGTCACAGTTTCGCCTCGTTGTCAAAATTATTTTTTTTTTCTTTTAAATAGAACTAGTCTAGTCCTCTCAGAACCCTTAGAAAAAAATGCATTTCAGATGTTCAACGCTTAAAGTGATCTCCGGTATTAACGGACGCCGTTTCTTATCGCTATCTCAATAGATGTAAGAGAATTTGCTAAACCTCATGAAGAGGATGTAACACCATCCAACTAGGGGCATCTTTCTCCCTGAAAATTTACAAGAAAATTAGATGAGCATTTTTTTTGTTGTTGTTGTTTTCCTCACACACACACACACACTCATTTTGCTTATCAGCTTTCATCCCAAGAGTCTCTCTCGCGTGCGACATCTTAACGAAGAGTTAAACGAATTGCAGTGACGTCTCCATTCGTCAACATGAGTCTTAATCCGAGATTGAATTACTTCGAGTTCGGAATGATACGTAACTCCCTTATTTTTTTTTTGGGCCTCCAGCATAACATGGGGATCCTGGTGCGAATTCGAGGCTCATAACTTTTGGTTTATAGAAAACAGAAAGGCGATCACTGAGGGGGAGGTGTAACGTGAACTCTTGTGTGCCCCCTCCAAAAAAAAAATCTTTCGATCCTGGTTATTTTTTTTTTTTCATCTTTACCTTGACGGGAGACCTAGACAGAGACTCTCTCATAAAGGGTATTTTTTTTTTTTATTTTCTATATTGCCGAGTTGCGCATACCAGAGAGAGAGAGAGAGAGAGAGAGAGAGAGAGAGAGAGCTGATACTGACAGCACTAGGCAGACTGAGCCAATAAGTTAGGTTAGGTATTAGTTTCTGTCGTGAGGGTTCACCGTTTGTCCGTAGGTCGATATTTTGTAATGCTCGCCTTTTTGCAATGGGCAACTTCTCTCTTATTTTGTACTATTGTGCATTTTCTTCACACACACACACACACACACACACACACAAAGAATTATTCTTTGGCTTTCTCTTTTATATATTTGGTCGTCGTTTCAAGCCTTAGCCAGACAGCGTCAGGAGCAGACGATGGTGCCTCAAAAAAAAAATAAGGAGAAAAAAAAAAGAAAATCCTTGCCTGGTTCCTTCCCCGTCTCCCTCTTTTGGAAAGTCATAATACGTAAGTGGAGGATAACCTTCCTTCTTTCGCTCCCACCCGTTTTAGATGCCTTCCACAAAACACAGGAGATATGTGGGTAAAACTGTGCCCCGAGTATTCCCAGGGATATATATATATATATATATATATATATATATATATATATATATATATATATATATATATATATATATATATATATATATATATATATATATTCCTATGAGTCCATGGGGAAAATGAAACACGAAAAGTTCCCAAGTGCACTTTCGTGTAATAATCACATCATCAGGGGAGACACAAGAGAGAAATATAACAGTCAGTTGATATACATCGAAGAGACGAAGCTAGGACGCCATTTGGTAAACATGTGATTGTCCATACATATATATATATATATATATATATATATAGAGAGAGAGAGAGAGAGAGAGAGGATCATGAACACACACCACATCATATCCTGAACCCTCAGGCCCCAAGTCTCCTCGGAGATTATCTAACATCAGCCACAGCATTATTGTCCCTGATAAAATCTAAACTTTTCTCCCCAGAAGTTTAGGGATTTGTCCCTTCATTATGGCCCGAGTCATTAAGGACGTAAAGAAAAATGAAAAAGTGGGAAGAAATCCTCAAACATTAATTTCACAAGATACCCTGTAATGCCTCGCGCGATGTATATAAAGTTAAATAAGAACTTAATGACCATAATTCTTAGTTACCAATCTTTTTTTTTATTGTTCTAAATATCACTTGTTCATGGCCCGTGCCAGACGCACGATGTCCTCGCCTCTCGAGTGCCGGATGAGTGGAGTGGTTGTGCTCCTCTTTAGTGTGGACGATCGGGCGTGAGTTGTGAGAATTTGAGGTGCCGTAAGAGCGGTCGTTGACTTAAAAGGAATATCATAAAATACTCCCATGTTCCAAGTCCTCTCGAGTCATGATTATATATATATATATATATATATATATATATATATATATATATATATATATATATATATATATATATAAAACGTGCAGTCGAGCTCTTTTATACGCACAATATTGGCTTCTCTTATCTGTTATCAATTATATGACAAAACGATGATGCCCTAAGAACGCGATGTGTGCCCCCCACTGTCATATTATCAGTGGTTCTTTACCTTTTGCCGAACGCCAATATACGAGGAAAGTGTCACTGAACACACACACACAAAAAAAAAAAGAAGTGAGAAAAATGAGTTTCTGGAGAGCCAATAAACTGAAGGAGTACAGCTGAAGTGCCTTTGACCTTCTCATGGTATAAAGGCCAACATGAGCCAGTGCCAGGAACCTCCTACCACCCAATCCCTCTCTCTCACACACACACACACACACACACACACACACACACACACACACACACAAAGCATCCTAACACCCAGCACAAACTCGAGGGTTCTTGGCCAAGGAAGCTTAATATGTACCATGGAATTCTCTCTCTCTCTCTCTCTCTCTCTCTCTCTCTCTCTCTCTCTCTCTCTCTCTCTCTCTCTCTCTCCAATGCAGTCAGATTTCTAGCGCGGATGCCGACCCGATGGACGCTCACTGAGAAGAAGAAATCTGGTACCTGGCTGTTTTCATCGTTGCTTCCGTGAGAACCCTCTACCCACAGGAGGATCGAATGGTCCCAAAGGATTGAATGCGGTGGTAGGTGGCACTACCTTATAAAAAGGATCAGATACAAAGAAAGTCTTGCCGAAATTATAGAGGAAGTGGTAAGTCGAGCGCGTCCGTTATGGCGAATGGCAGCGCGGTGATAAAATAGATAAAGAATATGACAGGCGGTATAATGGAAAGGAAAGAGGGACAACCTCTAAGTGGAGGTGGTTCCAAGGACAAAATCTTGCACAAGGAGAATTCTTGTCGAAGGAATGTAGGAAAAGGCCATTTGGCACCCTGTGCAAGCCACTGCGTATTTGAACCAGCTCATGACTGTCCTTCTGTAAGGGCCATGGTCTACATTAACAGCGAATGTTGAATATGAAATGTAGTATACATGAAAGAAAAAAAAAGGTCTTAAAGGATCATTTGTTGATGTAAAATGTTCGAATATAAAGAAAAAAACACTACGAGTAACAAGAAGGAGAGTTGGAATAGCGAAGAGATTGGTAGTTGCAGAGAGACGAGTGATCTAGGCTTGGTTTACATCAGATGAAGATGCTGGAGGAGAGATATGGGATCGGATGCAATGGAGGGAGGTCTGTGTGCGGGGGAAGTGTGTATGGCGGTAGTGTGTATGGAAATGTCGAATCTCTATGAATCAATTTGGTGTTCAATGTGACAATGTTCGAAACACTTATTCTGGCGTGGGAGTTTATGTCTCCCTTTAACACGCAGGGCATGAGCTGATGATGTGTGGGAGTGATTTGTGAGGCTACATGTGATATACCTGACCCAACACACGGAGCTGCGAAAGGAGGCAGTTTTGAGAGGTCGATAGAAATTATTCTCAGCGGAAAAGGAGGTCGAACATGATCGTTCGTTTTGATGTCCATGGCAAAGAAACTCTTCGTAACCAGGAATATCTAATGCGTTATTGGATGGGACTACGCTTAGTGCAGGCATATAAACTAGGACTGATAACACTAACATAATCGTATGATGGAGTAATGGAGGCCGTATTTACAAACTGCCATAAGATATGGAAAACGTGGATGAAGAAAGAGATATGAGGTGAATGTTAAGGCAAAGTCGTCATTCATAAGAAAGGCGAGATGGAAAGCAAAAGCTACCTCAGTGAAGGGGAGATGTACAATCGTCAGTACAGTACAGTAGTCAGAGACGATGCTGCTATTAAAGGTGACTGTAAAGCAGAAACGAAGACTGGTAGAACAGGTAGAAAACTACAGGGCAGTGGCAACTGCTAATGTTAGCGAAGTAAATATATGAAGGAAAGTAAGAGTGATAAGCTCCAACGGTAAGGCTCGGTGGTCTTGCTGGCGATAAGGTCTGTCCACAGGAGGATAGTCAGCGGAATGCAAGAGGATGAGGTGAACACCGCGGGAGGAGGCTCAAGGATCCAGGAGACTCTGTACCGACGAAGGAATTACGAAGGTCAAAACGAGATGTGCCGCGCTTCATTTGGCATCGCCGACTTCCTGGGTGAACCATAAGTTGTGAGGAGACGGATTACCAGCACTAGGAAGGTCAAACATACTGGCTCGATGAAAGACATTTTTAATTTGACGTGAAATAGAACCCCATTTATTGAAAAAAATAAAAGGTATCGATGGAACGATACTTATCTTTTTATTTTCGTCTAGATAATTACATAGATGAGATAAATGGTCATTACAGGCGAGCAAAATCAAGGACTTTTGTCGGTGTGTGTGTGTGTGTGTGTGTGTGTGTGTGTGTGTCAGAAAACGTGTGAATGGGAGTTTCCACACGCGCCGGACACATTAATATCCGTTGGTCTTTCGAGGAGTAAAAGGGAACAAATTAATCTCTCTATATACTCACGAACGCATTTTCATTTACTCTGAACCTCTCACAACTCACACCAGGACCTCTCACAACTCACACCAGGACCTCTCAACTCACACCAGAACCTCACACCAGAACCTCTCACAACTCACACCAGAACCTCTCACAACTCACACCACGACCTCTCACAACTCACACCAGGACCTCTCACAACTCACACCAGAGCCTCTCACAACTCACACCAGGACCTCTCACAACTCACACCAGGATCTCTCACAACTCACACCAGGATCTCTCACAACTCACACCAGACTCATATTCTAAGGGGTTTATCACACACATTTAGAAAGAAGAAAGAACTATACATAACATCACCTAAAAGTTCTTATTCATCCTTAGCATAAGGATGTAAGGAGGAAACTTCCAGAGAACAGATTATGACGAGCATATACCACGGCATCTTTGTGTGTGCGTACACGTCAGCCACTTGTATACCCGCTTGGTAAAAAAAAAAAAAAAAAAAATCAACCCTTTGGTAAGAATCTCCCACAACATAAGCCCAGAAATACAAGGAAATTAGAGAATGCTATTGCGACGCGTACCTAAACTCTTTCTCTGATGCATGCCTCCCTCCTCCTCCTCCTCCCTCCTTTACGTGCATCGCAACGGCTGCCGAACCCAAGTAGTACTACTGCTGCTGCTTCCTGCTGCCGCTCCTCCTCCTCTTCCTCCTCACTCATCAACATTCCTGCCATTGCAGTGAGGATGTCTTTTCCGGTATCGGTTTCCCGTCCCAGACACACCGTGTCCTCCTTCCCCCCCAAACACTCGAAATGTTTGGAAGTTCCCAGAACCACACGAACTCTCAGAGAGAGAGAGAGAGAGAGAGAGAGAGAGAGAGAGAGAGAGAGAGAGAGAGAGAGAGAGAGAGAGAGAGAGAGAGAGCAGTCAACGAATCTTTAACCTCTTCTTTATGCATGATGTACCCACTGCCACCAACCACTTTCAAGCTCTACACTCCGCAATCTACAACGCTCAGCTTCCATCACCATCGAGTCTACAAGAACAAGCTTTAAGGCAATTGGATCCCGAGTTCTCGGTTCTGATCAACACTGGACGAAGTTATAACTTCAAACACGGTGTCGTGAATACGGATCGACGATATTGAGACTTGACAGCGTTCAGCCTTTACCATTTAATTCTGAGAATCCCAAAGCATACCTTATACACAATTCTCAGTAATCAGCCTCTAGAGGGAACGTTTTGGTATTCAGCATCGACGGTATTTCTTGAATATCAAACACACGCTGACGTCCAACCCTGGTCGATACTAAGAAAAACTTCTACATTACCAGTTTGCCTCTAACTCGTCCTTGGTGGTAGTCCCTTACAAAAAGGTGTAAGCTTCGTCTGTCATAATGTTGGCGGTGATATAAGCTCTAAATCTCGGTCAAAACATGCGGGGGGGAATATAATCAAGGATAAGTAAAAAAATATACAAAGAAAAAAAAAAAGCGGTTTCGCGCCAAAACACGCCCTGCTGAATGTACCATTAGTTTTCCCAAAATTGCCTATTGTTTTCAAAACGGAAAAGTTTCGTCCGAACGCAGGTGAAGGAACAAAACTATCGAGAAACCTTTTAGAAAAAAAAAAGGACTTTAGAAAAGTCTGCGAATTACCCACACCGGAACACTTCAACAAAAACCAAATGAGACTCAACACTTTTTGCTCCCCACATCAGTGTTGTTACCCACAACGCCGCGGTCCTCCCATAGTATTTCCTCTCCTCACCCTGACCAGGTGACCTCACGTTTTTATCCCACCGAGTCCATTCCTCTTGCTGCTGCTGCTGCTGCTGTAAGGCTTTTTGCTATTACTGCTGCAGCAAGAGCCAGCGCTACCTACTGCTGTTTCCGCAGCTGTAAAAACCTTAAAACCCACACTATACTACAGCAGCGGCAGCACCGACCCGTACCACTCGTCCTGTTGCTCTCTCTCTCTCTCTCTCTCTCTCTCTCTCTCTCTCTCTCTCTCTCTCTCTCTCTCTCTCTCTCATTCTCTCTCTCTCTCTCATATACTGCACGACCTCAGTGGATTCTGCCGGCCCTGTTTTAACCCTTCCATTGCTACTGTTGCTACTGGACCGTTCCCTATTTCTTGCCAATGATGCCATTAACGTCAGTGGGTCTCGGTTATTCCTCCCTTAACTGTGACCGTATTGTCAACACATCAATAATTCAGCAGAGGCGCCACCAGCCGCAGGTCCGAGCGGCAGTTGTGTCGGCCGAGGTTAGCAAGTGCACACATCAGCTAAAGCAAATTGTTTACTAGTGAAGAGTCCCCTGTGCTCTCACCTGCCCCCAAGGTAAATTCTCGTAAAAAAGGAAAAGTTTGATTTCCAACACAGTCACTCATTCTGAGAGAATATTTGCTCTACCTTTATGTATAAAAAGTTCGAAATTGTATAGTCAGAGCCATGTGTGGCTGCTGTCTAACCCTCCTGTCGTAAACTGAAGAACTTGACGAGACAATTATGAAAATACTTGCTAGAGACTGCAGTTAGATTAACAATAATACACGAGACTACGAGTTACATTTGGACGTCATTAGAGCCATGAAGTTACAAATGAATAGACGTTACGCGAGCGAAGAGGCTTCGAGTAACCCAACGTTACAAGAGCCAAGAGGCTTCGAGTAACCCAACGTTACAAGAGCCATGAGGTTTAACTCGTGACTATCGGTTACAAGAGCCTTTGGGTTACGATTAACTTAAAAGAGATTATGAGATCATAAGGTAATGAGTGACTTCAATCATGACGAGAGTCATAATACTCCGAGTGACTTTAGGCGTTACAAGAGCTAATGGGGTTACGAGTGACGTTACGCGTTACAAGGGCCATGATTGGAACGAATGGCTGTAGACTTTCAAGAGCCATAAGGGTACGAGTAACACTGGACGTCATGAGCCGCGAGAGTATACACGCAGCGTTGAACGTCAAAAGAACTATGACAGGCACGAGCGAGAGGTCTTACTTACGACATATGGACCCGCCTTTGAAAATCATACATTGACCTTCAAAACCTTTCTGAACTTGCTGTGTTTACATCAAACACCGTCAAGGACACGCTGCGAAAACAGCCGGTTGTAAGGAATACGACAGGCTAAGTGGTGGACAGTCTGTCTGATGTTATACGGACGGCCGGTTAAGAGTCTGTCTTAATTATGTTGTTAGTGACAATCATTAGCATTACGTCGCCTGGGAGGCAGTAAGTGCGCTGGAGCCTCACAGGGTTCAGCAAACAGAGGTACAGCAGCACTGCTTTTGTCCCAGATGAGTTAAGGGTTTTGCTTTTCATAAGGAAGGGGGGGGGGGGGGGTTACATCCTACTCGTCTAATTATGTTTATCTGTTCCAAGCCAGCCATAATCCGTCATGCAGGCAACTCAAGGTTAATTTGAGTAGCTTTGTCTTATATGACGAGTCTTTCAGAAGATATCGTGCTTGTCATAGTGTAGTTTCATTGCGTTTACTAATCTCCTCTGTCGAAAACCTTGTCTCTAAATGTTCACTGCCCTTTGCCGATAAAAGGGTTAAAGCCATGTATTTTGCACTCGCTACAATGATTGGATCTTCAAAGAAGAGAAATGTCAAACAAGAGAACAGTATTTTTAAACGAGAGAACCGTAACTCCAAACAAGAGAACCGTATCTTCAAACAAGAGAACCGTATCTTCAAACAAGAGAACCGTAACTCCAAACAAGAGAACCGTATCTCCAAACAAGAAAACCGTATCTTCAAACAAGAGAACCGTAACTTCAAACAAGAGAACCATATCTTCAAACAAGAGAACCATATCTTCAAACAAGAGAACCGTAACTTCAAACAAGAGAACGGTATCTTCAAACAAGAGAACCGTATCTTCAAACAAGAGAACCGTATCTTCAAACAAGAGAACGGTATCTTCAAACAAGAGAAAGGTATCTTCAAACAAGAGAAAGGTATCTTCAAACAAGAGAACCGTATCTTCAGAGAGGCAAGCTTAACTGATAGACGGGTAGTATATGAACCCTGGACTGACGTATGCTTCAAACGCACAAGCTGCACCATACATACAAAAGATTATTTAGAATGCAAGGAGGCCACTCCACCTCCTCCGGGCGCAGATAGATACGTAAACAAACAACTGAAGACACGAAGAGTTTCCTCAAGTAAGTAATTAGTGAAGTCTGAGATAAAAAGAGCCAGAGGGGATCTGGAAGACAATAGGAGGCACTGCAAGGAAAAGACAAGGTAAACGAGAGCGCCAGAGTACGAGGCAGGAAAAATGGTCTAGTCTGATTGGTGTTTGTGGAGGCAAGTTTACTGCCCTAGGCTTTCTAGAGCGAGGCACTAGGTAAATAATGATACTTATATTTATATATATATATATATATATATATATATATATATATATATATATATATATATATATATATATATATATATATATATATATATATTGGAATACATCTTTTATTACATATCTTACACAAAGGTAATCACACACACACACACACACACACACACACACACACACACACACACACACGGGCCCGCCTAGGTTCGAATCCTGGGCGTGGCATTCGGCTCACAGCTAACCCGTCTGTTCAATCTTCCTTGAAAATTGTCGATATCTCGCTTAGGCTGATCTGTGTGTATATATACATACACATAAGAATATAGACATGGTACATATACATGCGAAAACGCGAGTGTAAAGCTCTGGCTTTCCTTAGAAGTATACACAAACCAGCAATCCTAAAGAAGCTTATCACACGACGGGAAACAGAGGAGCGAGCGCTGTAGGAGACCAAGAAAAAAGAAATACATAAACGTCTGATAACTCTCAAGATATTTCCTAGTCCCTGTAATCCATCGGACTGTAAAGCAGCACAAAATTTTCCTGGACAGCTTTCCTTCTGTTTATCATCATCTCACACCGTCTCTCTCTCTCTCTCTCTCTCTCTCTCTCTCTCTCTCTCTCTCTCTCTCTCTCTCTCTCTCTCCCTGAGTGCGAGATTGTGTACCCCTTGGTGACTGCCTCCACCACGTCATCGGCCACGGTGGGTGAATCGGAATCCATAAATCACATTTGCCGGAGGGAATTGACAATCACAGAGGACTTCACCCGCGCCCCAAGTTTATGACGGTGTGTGTATGGCGTCTGTTTCTGTCACAGACGTGGCAGTTCCGGATAGAATCTTCGGTTGTATTCTTTTGTTATGGCCGCGTCTCATGCCTGGGAACACAATATTCCAGTACTTGACAGAATGACAATTTGATGTTATTGGTCAGTCTGTTCCCGACGTCTGAGGGGCTGGCAGGGTAGTTTATCCATAACCCTCACGACTTTTCGTCCTCTTTATTTTTTTTTTTCCTCTCTCTCTTTCTTTCTCTCTCGACTTACTTGTCAATGTCCACAAGACAGTCGGGGAAGATTTTGGGCAACCTTCCAAGCATTCTTGTTGACGTCGTTCTTCACTCTGATGGATGACGCACTACGACAACAGCGAAGAGGTTCTTGCTCCTCCCAGCCACCAGGAGCTTCAGGTTTTTCCCTCCCCAAGCCTCGCAGGCACGCAGGCAGGCAGGCAGGCACAGTGCTGTCACTGAACCCTAGGCTCTCCTCCTCCTCCTCTTCCTCCTCCTTCTCCTCTTCTTCCTCTCCCGCCGTGGGATTCAGAGAGCAAGCTTGGCCACTGTTGTTAAATCACAAATGGCCTGGATTACTCTCCAGTCGCATCGCAGTTTAAAGACGTCGTTGGACGCAAGCTCTTTCCAACAAGCTTGGTTGGGTGCTCTCAGTCCAGTGGGTGGCACCATCTGATTGGGAATCCTTTTACCCTCCTGAAAGCTACTTAGCTACACAGAATCATGCTGTTTGGTTCAAGGTTCTAACTTGTAGTATTTGATGTCAACGCTACTCTATACTGCATATGATGGGCCACCCCACTCGCTCAGTTTCACGTTCACACCACTTCTCAATCCTTGCCAGTCGTCTACTCATCTCAACGTCGGTGTTTTTCATGACGTCTGTAAGTAAGTCTCCCTCTTCACAAGTGGATAACTGGGACTGAGAACACAATCTTGCTGTTGATTTCTATTCATGGATTATTTCTACTGGAACGATTCTAAGATTTACGCTTTCTCTGCAAAGCCATTCTGTCTGTCTGTCTGTCTGTCTGTCTGTCTCTCTCTCTCTCTCTCTCTCTCTCTCTCTCTCTCTCTCTCTCTCTCTCTCTCTCTCTCATCTTCCCTCCTACAATACCCCCGTCTCCAATAAACCGCATTAGCTTCATTGATAATCATGCAAATCTGGCCAGATCAACGAACACCAAGAATACCAGGAATCCAAGCAGCCAACAACACCACTAGAGGCGTGACTTAACCTCACATATCACCCCTCACCTCACGTCACCATCAAATAACACTGAACCTTCGACACCTTGAAGGTGGAAGTCAAAATGTATATTATCTACGATATAAAAAAAAAAAACCACAAAGATAGTGTAATTAACTTCAACGTAAAGACACAGTGTTCTTATAAACAATACGAATCAACTTCTTTTTTGAACGAGTATCTATGTAGCTAATTTCTTCTCGTGTTTCATCTCCTGGGCCACTGTCTCTCCTCGTCTTTGGCCTACCATCCATCTTTCCCTGTCGCAGGATTACACCCGCTGGTCCATGGACCACTATCCCTGGACCAAAACCTTCACCCACGAACAAGTCATCAGAGCTACGGTTCATCTCCTGGGGTCCTACAGCCTTGCCTCGCTCCGCCTCACCATGCACCACAGAGAGTCTTGGGTCTGGCAATATTGTCCAAGGATGCCGGGTTCCCCAGGGCCCTCTACATCTCACGAAGGTGGAAGCTTCTGAAGTTCATCGCGTCTAAGCAGCACCGGCTGAAGAATAAGCCTCATGGGAGAACCACCACAACTCACTGGACTAAACCTACGACCTGATCGAAACCTCGACTCTCCATACATCTACCCCATACTATGAAATCCCGCGCTGAAAAACAAAGATGAATTACCCAACTAATCACAAATAAGGGGCAAATTATTCATGAAAAGATCTCATAAACCATAAACATGATTCCTAGAAAATTAAAAGACAGAAGAATACACCATCATACAAAACCAAGACAATAGTAGCTAGAGACTTGTGTGAATGTAATAAGCAACCGAGAAGAAGACGGCTGTAAGAGAAAGGAGAAAGAAAACGCGTCGAAAGAAAACGCGTCACAAACAAGAGAAGTCCATGCTCAGCGAAGCAGGCAAACAATCAGGTTGTGATAACCTAATTCCCGCAGGAGCTGGTGGCTAATAAGGGAAGGGGAACTACCGACGTTGGGGGTAATATAATTTGCTGTCGATATCAAAGGCGGGAAGTTTTGTTAGAGGTGATCACACGCTCTTCTCCCTCCCTCACCCTTCCTCTCCCCCAACCTTGTAGTCATCACAAGTTTGTCTTCGTCTTGTAGACGCTGTCGCACCGACTTGTCGACCTTGTTCTGATGAGAGCCGAAGCTCCTGGATCGTGTAAGACATTGTGTCGCCCAGCTTCGAACACTCCTCTGTCGGTGCTTCTTGTTCTTCTTTCTTGTCTTCGTTGTATTTTTCTGTTACTGCCTGAACAGATGACGTCATACTTATGATTAGAGTCGATAGGAATTTTAATACATAGGAATTATTTTCATCAAATATATATATATATATATATATATATATATATATATATATATATATATATATATATATATATATATATATATATATATATATATATATATATATATATATATATATATATATATATTTAGAGAGAGAGAGAGAGAGAGAGAGAGAGAGAGAGAGAGAGAGAGAGTTATTGATATCAGAAGAAATGAGAAGGTAAAATCAAACATAAGGACGATGCTTCCCTTACTAACCTGTATTGTGAACAAAGATTTTCTTTTTCATCGTCAAAACATTCGAAGCCAACCGAAAGTTTAGAAACCTGCGACGGCTCGGAGAAGAACGGTATATATGTATCTTTTCTTTTGAGAACTTTGATAATTCATGAAACACAGAACGTTTTTAAAGTGAGAACACCTGGAGTTACGAAGACAACACACGTTTTGTTACCGAAGTAGACGGAGTTGAGTTCAGCGCAGGGTGATGCAAGGGGTGTGCTTCCCCCGGCGGAATATTTATATTACATTCCTAATTGTTGCGGAACTCCGGGTCTACTCATGGGACTTGGCGCTTCGTGGTAAGGAGCAGTGCAACCAGCTTTCTAACACTCCCGCTGCCGATTTTCCGAGAGCGAGGGGAGCCGGAGAAATACAGTCGTCAGCGTCTCTTCCTTCGCTATTTTCAGGAGGAGGAGAAGGAGGAGTTGATGGCAGGGGGTTTTCTTCCCATCAGAAGGATGGCATTCTACACGTGCTGCAATGTCGTTTGTCTCCTTCCGATGAAGAGATGTGGCGTCTCTCTTTTTTTTCTTTGTTTGGTTCATTGATCTGTGGCACCGTCCTGGAAGGCGAGGCACCTTTAAAGCCTTGACCCTCATCAAGTACCGCATTAATAACTAATTAAAGCTGATAATCAACTATGTTGATGGTAGCATTAACATACATTATTCTCTTGACCGTTCCACGTCCCTTTGACATCCAGCCGATACCAGCCAATCACCCACGTTAATCAAAAAAAAAAAAAAAAAAAAAAAAGAAAATCATGAAATATTCCGTTTTGCTTTCACCACGTCGAGTTCTGGGTGTGTGCGGGAGGTCACAGGGACGTGCAAATTTACATGGCAAGAGAGAAACACATTACCTCTAATCAGCTCCTACCACCGGTGCTCATTAGCCCGAGTTCCTGAGGAGGCCAGCCAATCAACGACCACTTCAGGCGGTCGTGATCAGGTGCTGGGAGGTGCCGGATAATCACAGACATAGCACCGGGACAAAGGGAGAGGCAGGCAGGCGCTCGACTCAGGGAGAACCAGGGAGGAGATAGCCAGAGGCAGACTTTTGCTTCCACAACGTGTAAGCTTGGATGACCCTTGGAATACAAGGTGGTATACATATATTTGTGTGCGTTTACTGGGTGTCTTCGCAACGCCGGCGAAAATATTTGGCGTCTTTCATCGTGTACGCAATTGTATTCTCGTGATGTCATGTACACAAAGACTATGGGACACTAGCGTGATTCGCATGTGTGATGAATTAAAGTAGCGTGACTGACACTGTGAACAACAGTAGCGCTATTCTTACCCTGCGTTATCCAGTGACGCTAATGATATACTGCATACTTTTGAAAACCTCTACGGATATATGTCCTCATTTTTCGTATTTGTCTTTGTAATTTTTCCCTATAAAGTAAAGTGACACA
Source organism: Panulirus ornatus (assembly GCF_036320965.1). Taxonomy (NCBI): domain Eukaryota; kingdom Metazoa; phylum Arthropoda; class Malacostraca; order Decapoda; family Palinuridae; genus Panulirus; species Panulirus ornatus. The sequence goes on along the minus strand of NC_092260.1, from coordinate 20,357,645 downwards.
TGTACTAGAAACACTACTTTATTTTCTTATGTGAAACTGATGCAGATCTCAGACTCATGGTCTTTCAGACGTCTACGACAACGATCAACGTGCGCGAGAATCAGTGTGGCAGGACGGAATGAATGAACGTATTGTAACCCTTTCTATGATGTGGGCTCACGACATGGCACAGTGTACTCCGAGCGCATCAAACAAATATCGGAGGTGCTGCCTTGGAGACCCAATTTACGTTGACAAAGAGAAAATGCAATTTCACTCTACTCGGACAGAAGCCATGACAGGCAATGCTGTAACACCAAACTAACACTCAAATCTGTGTGGCAGTTTACCTGGGTGAATACTTAATCATGTCTAATCCTGCTGAGCCTTGGACTGGAAGCTACCTAAAGCTACGCTCTCCCATTCCCTCGCTTTTGTTTACAAGGCTACCAATGATAAGGTTTCTCCGTCTATGACTTCAGGATTACATGGAGTATATCTTCTTTTCTTTTTCGAGATAAGTTTGAGCTATCATACGGTTATTCTTTGACTCTTTTAACAAAATGTTATTTTGCTGAAGTCATTTACAAGGGTTTAAAAGCCTAATATGACCCTGATTCGATCCTGATATGACCAAACCAAGGCACTTCACGGCAACATGTAATATTTCTAATCGGTGCTCAACGTTCGAACCAACATTTCCCTTTTAACTTCAGCATCATCTCGGTCTATTACGTGTGCCACACTGCATCACAGTAAATGTGTGATGGAACTTACGTTATGTACTACTCCAGAGAAGTCTGCAGTGATGTGCGTCGTCATTAAAAGAGAAGGTTAGCAACAACGTGAGGTTGGCAGCCTAGGGAAATGCGGCGGTATAAGGTGTGTGTATATATACAAGTTCCCTAGTGCACTTTCGTGTAATGATCCCTTTATATATATATATATATATATATATATATATATATATATATATATATATATATATATATATATATATATATATATATATATATGTATATATATATATATATATATATATATATATATATATATATATATATATATATATATATATATATATACAGCAGAGGGATAACTCATAATATATTGCCAGCATACTGCACTGACAGACACATTCCAAGATATGTAATCCCCTTTTTAAACGGTCTTCCTTGTTATTTGTCTAACAAAGGAAGACAAGAGTTCACAACGACCGCAATAATTACCAAGTCTGACATGTTCCTGATGAGTAGTCTCTCCTGATTGTATATCTCTTCGTAAAAGAAAGAAAAAAAGTATCTATGGAGTCACGCGTCAGTGGCAGGTCTGGGGGCCAGCCACTTGGCAGCGATGTCAAATCGTGCGTCCGAGGAGCAAAAATGGAAACTATCAGTTGATATGGGAAATCCAATTACAAGGCAATTCAGTCGCAGAAATGAAACGTCACGCCTCCACGTACATTTTCTTTCTTTTTTTCATTTATGTGATTACGTGATTTTAGACTCGATATGAATATCATCAAGGTGCTAATGAGTATCAGTATGCGTGATTAACTTTATGAACAATTCGGTAAAGAAAGAAACTCTCGCTGCCGTCTACCTATGCCCATACACTCTTACTTATAATATAGAACCATTATCATCAATGCCACTAACATATTGAAACACAATGGCCTCACTGCAATATTTTCCATAAGGTGCAGTTGCTACTAACTATAATAACTTCATATGCTACTCAAATGCATGCCTTAAAAAGGATACATTCAACGTGCAATTTGATTATCGTAGGTGGTAAGCTATATCAATATGCAAATCTTAAAAGGATTATATGTCGCATGCAAGTCTGATTATCTTATTTGACCTGGTGTTTTCCCTGCACTGGGAGTTATAGGATTTTACAGAAATAATCATGTGAATTGAATAAAATATATTCTAATTCACTAGCGATTATCATTCTCCAAACAGAACACTAGTTAAAACACAGATAACATACAAGTTCTACAAATCCTTGAATATAACTTAATGCTTAAATGGTTCCTTTCCGTATATCTGATAAAAGTCATCAACTTTACACACACACAGACACGAAAAATTGTCTCATATGTATTAAACGTTAAATCTAAAAACTCGTCAACAACGAAAAAAAAAAAAGAAAATCCACGTAATCATACTCGCTTCTTCCTAATCCTCCTCCTCCTCCTCCTCCTTCTCCTCCAGCTTTGGCCAAGAATATCCCTTCAGAACCGCACAACAGCGATCAACAGTCACAACCTGTACTGGCTTCGTGATGTAGCATTTCTTTCATTACGGCTCAACAGTCGAACCTAACATAGTATTCCTTAGAGCACTGATCAACCCATTGAAATAAAACCACTAGTTACTTTTTACGTTACACACCCATTGAAATAAACCCACTGAAATAAACCATTAGTTACTTTTTACCTTACATGCCAAGCATACTATCATCCCTTTAGCTTGGCCGAGATATACAAGTGGACACAACGGTAAATGCTAAAGGCCATTCTCGGGAGCGTCCCTGCGGTACATGGAAATTCCGACACAAAGGGATCCGTCAGTTAGGCAGCAGCAGACAGGCATCTGCTGCCTGTTCAGATGCAAACGTTATGCAACACACGGGGAACCACCACCAGACCTGCAAGCCCTCCGCTCACCCACTATTAATTGTAGTTCGGGCTTTATGTTGCGAGTTTCTCTCTCCCTCTCTTTCCGTGGCCTCTCTACTCCATTCCTGGTGTAGAAGTGAATGGGTAAAAATAGAAGGTAAAAAAAAAGAGAGTATAAAGCTTTTGAGCCGATTTGGTTCCTGTAGCGAATTTCTTTACGACGTTTCTCACCAAGATCGAAATACAATTTCGAGGTAATTTGCCGGTGATTGACTGTAGGACAAACACACACCATCGAAGGTTATAATTCCCGAGTATGTACCCTGATGGCGAGGGACTTGCCTCGTACACGTCACCTTGGTAGTACGTGAGGACCTGAAGAAAGATATGCGATCACGTCTCAAGAAAAATAGAAAAATGAATGAATGGAGAGCAAAATATTGATGTGCAAGACGTTCATTAATGTCTCCTGTTGGTGATCGGTTTTCCATGTTTTTCTTTTCTTTTTTTTTTTTCTTTTTCCATCGTCGAGGAACACGAGCAGTCCTGACATTCCTCTTGTCGGAAATGATGCGAAAACCTCACCATAAATGTAATATCGATGGGAAATGACCGAATTTATTGGTAAGCCATTCCCTCCCAACTCAATCTCCTTCCCTTCCAGCTCCCACCCCACTACCTGTGATCATATAACCACCTCCCCCCCTCACCGTCGCCACATCCTCTACCCCTGCACAACCTTCAGCTGTGGCGTCCGCCACCACGTCTCTGCCAACCGTCTGCCACCACGTCTCTACCAACGTCTGCCACCACGTCTAAAATCAAAACGTACAACATCTACTAAAGCATCTTTGTTAAAACCAGGAACACTTGGCAACACGATAACCAGGTGTAGCCAAGCAATACCTCCCATCGCATCTTAGCCAACACTTGCAACATCTGCCACCACTCACTTCCGCCATCATCAGCAACACTTGCCATCAAATCTCCGGCAACACCAACAACATCCTCAACAATATTCCAGCCCAGCCGCAGCTGAAAACACCTGCCAACTCGACTGTGCCAATACAATAAACACTTATCACCACGTACACATCGTCCACTCCAGCACCAGCAACGCTTACAACACACATTCACACACACACACACACACACACCAGCAACACTTGCCGCCAATGTCTCTCTGTCACGACGTGTAACATCTGCCTTGCACGATTATAATATCAAGCAACACATACCAAGAAGTTCTCCCTGAGCGGCAATGCTTATTGACGCGTCCGTGTCAACATCATGAATACCAAGCACTACATCTTTGCCGAGACACCCACCGCCACTTCTGTGACAGCAAAAGACACACTGCTATTACCATATCTGTGCCAACACCCTGGACATAAACGACATCCTAGTGTGTTGGTGATAACATACTTAACTCTTAAAGATATCTCATTTCCTCACCGAACTCCTGCGTTTTAAGAATAAGCCGTCGAAGGAGAAGTATGGAACCGAATGTAAAAGAAGAAGAAAAAAAAGGACAAAAGTATAAGACTCTTCACGATTGAGCTGGGATGTGCCAGACAGAGCGTATGACCCTTAAAACTAGCGACGCAATTAGCTGGCCATCTCCTGCATTAACGTAACGGGCGTAGCCGTCAGTAAAAGCAGACAAGCAAAGCCTCACATTACGACCCCCGACATAAAAGACGACGACAGCATCTCGTCATAAGTATCTTTGGAGTGGGAATACGAACGGGTCTCGCTATTCTCTATATTTTTTCCCCCTCCTCTTGTCCAGTTCTGGAGTCTTCGCGCGTCTTTTATCCCTCGTCTTCTCACATTTCCCTTTTTCTTGTCTTCTTTCTTTCTTTTTCTTTTTGAACTAGTCTTCCCCATTTGTGTCAAGAGGAAAAGCTTGGTCGGTGACTACAACGTGTCATAAATCAGACCTGAGACCCGGCCGTGGCTCTCTCCTCAAGTTTTCGTCTTAGGGCCAATCAGTCACCTTGTCCTGGAAGCACTCTCTTTATTCTTCTTTTTCTCGACGTGTTTTCTCCTGTGTCGTGGTTCCTCCGTCCTCCGCTGGCTTTTCCTCATTGACATTTCCCACAGCGTTACGCTCCGGTATCTGTCCCTTCCCTCCTTCCTCCACCATGCATGATTCATACATTGCAGAGTCCTGCCTTTGGCGTTCTGTCCACAATGTCATGGAATCCCTTTGTCAGTATACCGGCTATCTTTATTCCCCCATAATGAGCATCCAGTGGTGTATCATATAGCTTATTTCACATTAACTTCTTTCACATTCTTCTCTTTTATTCAGGGGAGTTGAAAGGTTTGTAATGTCAGCCAACGTACTGTCATACGCAAAATGTCGCTCCTTCCTTGTCAGGTCCTGTGTTATGCATGTTCTGATATTCGTCTCTGAGTCTCTACAGGAGATGTCGGTCTGTCTGGTCTTATGGGACGCTCGGGCACCTGAGTGAAACTTCTGGTGTGAACGTGCGTGTGTACGTGTGTGTATATATATATATATATATATATATATATATATATATATATATATATATATATATATATATATACTTATAAATGGATGTCGGTACGTGTGTTTGAGAGACAGACAGACAGATAGAGAGAGAGAGATAATGAAAAGAGATATACTAGAACCGAAACTGATAGACGAACTTCCAGACTCAATGACGAATGATAACTCAAGAGTATAATATGACTGCCTATATAAAGAAGGTTGCCAACAGACGAGATGATAGACAGAGAAGTGCAGATCAAACTAAAAATCTAATTGGAAATACAAATCAAACAAAAGAAAAAAAAGTTTACGACAGCACACATTCCCTGAGCTGGGGAAACTATACAGCATTCTATGCGAACCGAAATGTTGTAATATTACCAATTCCCTCCAGAAAAGCAGTAGCAGTGATAAACCGATTCCCTGAATGACTCCAGTAACACTCAGCTCCCCGATTTCCTGAAACAACCCAGTAACAATGCCAATCCTCCCTTTCCCTCAAGAACCACAGTAATACTGCTAAGTGTCCCATTTCTTGTAGGACCCCTGTAACACTGCCCAATTCCATCATTGCCTATAGGACCCAAGTGATACTGTCCCTCAAGGACTCCAGTAACACTGCCACTTCTCTCGTCCCCTCCAGGGCCCCAGTAACACTGCCAATCCCTTACTGCCATAGAGAACCCAAGCAACACTGCCAATTCTCTCGTCACCTCCAGGGCCCCAGTAACACTGCCAATCCCTTACTGCCCATAGAGAACCCAAGCAACACTGCCAATTCTCTCGTCCCCTCAAGGACCCCAGTAACATTGCCAATTCTCTCGTACCCTCAAGGAGCACCATAACTCCTCCCATTCCCTCGTAGCGTCTCCGACCTCGCCATTTCCAGGAGCGTCGCTCACCGCCCATCCGCAAGACATTGGTGTCCCAACCGCTGCATCAGCCCGTCTTCCTCCATCCTCGTCCATGACCGTGGAACTTTAATTTCCTGTACTTAATCACGTCCATTGTTGAATGAAATTAGAAAATACGACTTTTATAGTGTCCTTTTTACTGCCCGATTCTATCATCTTAAAAATAAAAAAAAACTCTTGGAGGTTGTCTATATATATATATATATATATACTCTTGATTGATATGCCGTCTACAAAGGCACCTCTTAGGAATTTTCTGCACAGTATCAGCTTAATGAGTAGGAAATGGTTTTCTTCATGTCATTGTTGCCTATTCCTCCTGGTTTAATCTTCCTATTTCTAAAACCCATTATATATATATATATATATATATATATATATATATATATATATATATATATACATATATATATATATATATATATATATACTATATTCCTCGGTGGAGATGGGCTGAAAAATCCCCTCCGACCTGACCAGTACCATCAATATGACTGCTGCTCTGGTGTGTTTTACATCGTTTCCAACTAATGGTATATGACAGACATTACTGACAGCACGATATTTGATTTTTAATAACATCATCACAACCTTATTAAGCCGTCTAAATCCATCCACTGGGATATATATATATATATATATATATATATATATATATATATATATATATATATATATATATATATATATATATTACGGCAATGTTATCTAGGCTCCGATCCTTTACTCTGAGCATCCAGTTGCTCTAGAGTTCCTGAATGCTGGTGGAGTGGAATGCAGCGAGACAGGCGAGGAGAGTAGAATGGACGAGGTGAAGGAGGAGGAGGAGGCAGAAGGAACGGGAGGAGGAGCAGGAGCAGGAGGAAGAGGAGAATAGAAATCCGGCAGGCTGAAATTACTGACCAGTGGCAGCAGTAATTATTCTCGAAATGGTCGGTGGTGGCGAGTCGGAGAGGCCCTCTGGGTTGTCGGCTTGTGTCGGATCGCCTTCATCTTGACCACAGTGGTCGGTCGGTGTGTGGGCGGCCACGATGAGTTCTGCTGGCTGGAGTCTTGGTTATCCTGGAGTGATGGTTATCCAAGTCCAGTCTGTTTGATCCATGGGGGTTTAGTCGTGTCGTCTCGATTATCCGGGTGAAGAGGTATACATCTGGTCTCGTTTTTGCAAAGGGAAAGGTATATATGGGGGTCTTAATTATCCAAGGGGAAAAGGGAACATCCAGTCTCGATTCTCCAAGGGATGTTATCCAGTCTCGATCATCCTGTAGAGTGGACCGTGTCAAGTCTTGGTTATTTAGGGGATGGTTATCTCTGATTTTGGCTATCCTCGGCACTTTCAATATTGGACTGTACTTGGAAATGAAGTCTTACTCAGGTCTCAGCTGCTTGTTGGAAGGCTACCCAGCCAGGATGATCTGGGGGAAGATGGATAGTTGTAACGAGTATCATTGTTATCTAGGAGACAGTCAACCATATCATTCTGAAGATATGGTTATCCCGGATGTTAACCACATCCGGGAGATGGTTAAGCAGGTCATCATGGAGATGTTCAGTCAAGATTATCCAGACGGTCTGAGAGATGCTGATGGACACGGTTAACGAAGTATAATTCGGAGAGACGTTAGCAAAACGATTTCGGAATGGTCACAATGACTGAATCTTACACAATGAAAGCGCTTCGTCTTGGACATTAATACATAACACAATCTTGCTCTTATTACCCTGGAAGGTGACAACATGCGCGTTCGATGAGCGTTTTAATCAAGCAATTATATTATTCAGATAAGGAGCAAAGTGTTCTTATCATGCGTCGTGCTTGCCCCACCCCTCGATCTCGATGACAGAGACATTCAAGCACAGACTCACCTCCTGGAAATACGAGGAGGGGCATAACGATGCGTATCTTCTTACAACCTCACTCCCATTTCCCTTGCCAGTGTCGTCCGAACGAGGCCATAGGCGTCTCCTGTTTCGATGCCGCGGGACAGGTCAGGATAAAGATTGGCTTTCGACCACTCCACAGCAGGCGGCCTCTCTCTCTCTCTCTCTCTCTCTCTCTCTCTCTCTCTCTCTCTCTCTCTCTCTCTCTCTCTCTCTCTCTCACTGAACATGGAGGAGGAGGAGGAGGAGGAGGAGGAGGAGGAAGGAAGGGGAACTACGTTACTGGAGTCGACATGACCACTGATGGTTAAGACTCTCTTCGGGGTCCTCGTGGTCCACTTGGCTCGAAGTCTGGAAGCAAGTGAAGGCGAGCTAGTGCCCCCGATCCTTCACCCCTCACCCCAGCCCTTCCTCCTCCCTCCCCCTCTCCAACCTCACCCCGCCCCCTCATTCCTGGTAACGACGCAGGTCGGTCGTACAATAACCCCTCTCTCTCTCTCTCTCTCTCTCTCTCTCTCTCTCTCTCTCTCTCTCTCTCTCTCTCTCTCTCTCCCCCCTCCACGAGACGCCCTTATGGCGAGTTCCGAGAGCCCACTGGGTAACGCTTTTGGGAAATCTGGTACTCCAGTTACCCTCGTCTCCAATTAATGACCACTAAGGTATATATATATATATATATATATATATATATATATATATATATATATATATATATATATATATATATATATATATTCATATATATATCAGTCTGAAGAACGCGCCGCGGTTCTAAAGACGAAAAGCCAGTTAGTTCTTTTCTAAATCATATGAGAACTTTCCCCTTAGATGAAAAAGAGGAATAAATAACTCCAAGGAAAAAGGGAGGTTGGCCATTGCCTAGGAAATCGAAGGCTTTGCGTTAAATTGGGTGACAATGAAAACGGACAAGGTCTGCGGTGGACGAGGAGGACTGAAGAAAAGGTGGAAAAGTTTGGGTAATAACGAGGACAAGACATCACAGGAGGAGGCTTGAATAAGATTCCTTCAAGCGAGAGAAAAGAAAATCTACGAATACGTTTCTTGTTTTATTCACTGTAGGTGTACGTTTCCTTTCCTGTTCTGAATAACATCACAACAGATGTCTCAACAGTCGACAAACCTTAGATTAAGAATACATATAACGCCCCAGTGACTCTGAATGAGTCTGCTTGGTGCCAAACAGACGAACATACAAACCATCAAGTAGCCCATAGACTCGAAAAGAACTCATCCTTGCTCCCTTCACCACCACCCCGCCCAACCCCAATCCCTCCCCAGTGCAACGCATCGCCTGAAACCTGACATTCATCCCAAAACCTATCCCTTCTGAAGCTCCCCCAAATTTCCCTGGCTCGCTCTACGCCTCCTCCCCTCTCTCTCTCTCTCTCTCTCTCTCTCTCTCTCTCTCTCTCTCTCTCTCTCTCTCTCTCTGGACTAATAAAAAGAAGCGAAAAATAAAAAAAAAATTCTCTCAGCGGAGAGGCCGGAATTCCCTTGTCATACATGGGCCCCTATTCCCCTACACTGCTCGCCCACAATAGTCTGCCCACAACCTGAATATTTATTTGTGGCTCCTCTAGCCCACGGTCCACAACCCTGGGGAGGTTGGGTCAGGGAGGATGTCGGGGGGGCTCTGGGGGCGTCTCTCTTCCCTGAATGGTGGTCGTGGTGGTGGTGGGATGGAATCTGGAACAAGATTGACCGTCGGGACAAGTGGCCGCGGATAATTGGTGAATGATTATTTTGGTCCCTAACCTCTGTGGGGCCAGTTGGGAGTTTATCTACGATGGTCCATTGTTGGCATGGCGGTCGCTGGTGTGGGACGTTCGTGTTTTAATGATCTGTTTTATCTACGAACATAACATGATATTTTCGTTTTTTTTTTTTCTTACAAATTTGCTTCAACTCCCTTTTCTTCCGAATGGTATCAGCATCTTTTCTACATTCGTTCCTTCCCGACTTGTTGATGTCTTTGATGTTTTCGTCTTCCTTTATATGTATTACTCGTAGTCATCTTATTTCATCTTTAATTTCAACAAGTATTTCTCCTCACATCGAGGTTCTTTTCAGTGCGAAAATAGTATTTCATTACAGCCTATATCACCTTTTATAAATATTGTATATCCATCCTATACTACGAGCACCACATTTGTAAATGGGGTCGCTGATATACGGCTCTCTCACCTCCTCTGTCACTCTTCCCATAGAAAATCCAGGGCACCTCTGTCCCCATCAGTACGAGGTAAAAAAAAGGCTAGACACGTTCGCTCAATATCCTGGGTCAAGGCATGGGCACTTACCACGCTGGGAGGCTCTCGGTGATGGCTGGACATTTGTCTTTATCTGGGGAATTTTTGTGGTGGCCTCCACATGCCTGATGGCTCATAGGAGAAGGAAAAGATACATGAAACAGGGAATGAAACGATTGGACAGACGTTACAAGAGGGAATGAACCAAATGAAACGATTGGACAGACGTTACAAAAGGGAATGAACCAAATGAAACGATTGGACAGACGTTACAAAAGGGAATGAACCAAATGAAACGATTGGACAGACGTTACAAGAGGGAATGAACCAAAGAGAAAAGGTAAGGCAACATTCTTTTTTTTTCTCGTTCGTCTTGTAAACTCGGCTCCCGTGACATGCTCGAGGAAAAGCATGGAAAGGACAAAAAAAAAAAAAAAAAAAAGATATACCGTAGAGGGTGATGGGAGAGATCCAGCCAACGAAGAGGTATCGCTACATCGACACTTGCCCCACAAAAGAAGCTGGGCAAATGATTTATAGCCTTCAGAGGAGAAGAAAAGAAAGAATAACCCGGTGCGTCGAATGAAAAATGGATGCGGGTCCTCTTTATTCCGACAAACGGTTGGGAATCTGGCCAGAATGTTTAAGGGATGAAGAAAGCATCGACGGGAGTTCAGGACAAGGTGCTGGGGGAGAGGGAGGAAATGTCAAAATTTGTTGCCAGAAACTTTGTAGGAGCAGCCTTTTCATTCCCCTCCCCTTTTCCAGCCATCCAGCTCCTCTCAACTTACAGGAAATAAAGTGTTGGTGGTTGGCGGTGATCGATCTTCGGAGGGAGAGAGAGAGAGAGAGAGAGAGAGAGAGAGAGAGAGAGAGAGAGAGAGAGAGAGAGAGAGAGAGAGAGAGAGAGAGAGAGAGAGGAGGGAGGGGTTTGTGGCATATCGGGGGTGTTTCTGGGGAAGGTGTGTGGGTGTGTGGTGTTAGAGGACTGGAGTTGTTAATGCTCCTCGAGGTATTGACAGTTCTGATAAGCCGTCCCGGGAGGTGGTAAACAATTTTGGGAGCATCAATACGTCGAGTGGTTCGAGTGAGTGTGGCTTGTGGTTCGAAAGCGTCTCCACCTACTTTCCCCCGCCCCTCTCTCTCTCTCTCTCTCTCTCTCTCTCTCTCTCTCTCTCTCTCTCTTATGACAAGACAACGGTGTTGTCGTCACTCGTGTGTCAAAATAACCCACTTGGCCCAATCTAAATCTGAAGCCTTTTCGTGAAAGATTCATCAAGTATAGTGTTAAAAGTCGACGAGGATCCTTGGGGTTACACTGATGTCTTTTTCTTTTTATCAAATCTTCGGGGAGAATACAGTTGTAAAGATAGTTAAGATAGGAAAAGGGATGGTGGTAGCTCCACTCATCTCTTGAGAGAGAGAGAGAGAGAGAGAGAGAGAGAGAGAGAGAGAGAGAGAGAGAGAGAGAGAGAGAGAGAGAGAGAGAGTTGAAAAATGAATCTCTACATTCAAAACATCAACCTAGGCATAAGGTGCTGCTATCCTAGACAAAAAACGAAAAAAAAAACTACTTACTGTCTTCATTTTTCAAGCTCTTTTTTGTTTACAAAGTCTTTTCAAAAGTTTGTTAAAGACCTCGGCAGGTTTTCTTTGAGCTTTGTTTTCTTTCTCCTCTGTCGAGACGCAGCCTCATTTTTGTACCCCTTTTTTCCCCCCCTAACTTCTTTTCTGACTATGTAAGTATATTCCTATGAAGACTCTTGACTTTTGCCTCTCTCTTAACTAGGCACGTAATATTCCGAGTATATCCAAGTTATTTTGAGTAATGGATCATTCTATGCATCATTAGTAATCTTCTCCCTTTCTTCTACTCCATCTTCTTCTTCTTCTTCTTCGTCTCCTTAATTCTCCATCATTTCTTCTTTCTTTTTTACTCCATCATCATCAGCATCATCTCCACCTTTCCAAAGATACTTAAAAACATACGTCTTCCACCGCTGGGGTACGATTTTCACGACATGGAATTAACTCATGGAGATTACAGCATCCATGTTATGCACATCAACAGCATTTATTTTGAAAAGGAGAACCCCGAAGAACGGTGTGTCGTATATTGAGAAAACATAGTCTTAAATAGCCAAGTATGATAAAGAAAACATATCCCGAAACAGCCAAGTATGATAAAGAAAACAGTCTCAAATAGCCAAGAATGATAAAGAAAACATAGCCCGGAACAGCCAAGTATGATAAAGAAAACAGTCTTAAATAGCCATGAATGATAAAGAAAACATAGCCCGAAATAGCCAAGTATGATAAAGAAAACACAGTCTTAAATAGCCAAGAATGATAAATAAAACATAGCCCAAAATAGCCAAGTATGCTAAAGAAAACATAAGTCATAAATCGTCAAATACGACAAAGGAACACGCTCCTAAATAGCAAAGTATGATAAATACAGTTCCAAATAACCAAGTACGATAAAGAAAACGTATCTTAAATAGCCAAGTACTATGAGGAAAACGCGTTCCTGAATACCCAAGAATGATAAAGAAAATGGTCAAGAAAATAGTCCTAAATTTCCAGGAATCTGGTAAGAACTGAATTTTGATAGAGGAACGAAGAAAAAAAATTAATAAGGGTGACTGTAGCATTTAGATCACTTCATTATATTTAGGATAAATGTGGCTTTTGTTTTGTGGATTACATATTTGTATCAGATGAATGTCTAATGAAATTACGATCGCCTGTGT
>NC_092260.1:20329698-20339698 GCF_036320965.1 Panulirus ornatus | reverse complement strand
AAAAAAAAGAGGTTTCAGACTCGAAAGTTAATAAGATATGAACATTACTTAACGCTACAAAGATGTGGCCTATGATAACTCAATCTTCTACTAGGTAAATGGTTTATCAACCTAGAACAATAGTGCACGTTTGAGAGAGAGAGAGAGAGAGAGAGAGAGAGAGAGAGAGAGAGAGAGAGAGAGAGAGAGAGAGAGAGAGAGAGAGAGAGAGAGAGAGAGAGAGAGAGAGAGTATGGTGCGGAGAGGTACTGATGAGAGAGTGGAGGGATAATGGGAGGGTGAAGGCGTAGGAGTAGCAGCGTCTACTTCCTCCCTTGTGGGTTATTAACATCATCATCATCATCATTATCCTCCTCCTCCTCCTCCTCTTCCCGAGGCGGTGTTACCACTTGAGTAAGTCTTGGACGGAAGTGGGAGTCTTAATGTGGATTGCCCTGCTCGTTTGTCCTCCTTAAAGTTCAGCTCTTTGGAGCAAGACGATTCCATCCGTCCATCAGTCACAACGTTTTCAGGCTACGTTCATGACTGGGGTCATTGTACGTTTTTGACACACGATTTCAATGGCATTTGTCGACACGTATGAAGAAATTCGACAACTGATCTGTGATCAACTGACGTGAAGCTTCAACACTCACCTCCTCCTCCTCCTCCTCCTCCTTTCGTATGGCATGAGCTTCAAGTGATCAGCTGACGTGAAGCTTCAACACTCACCTCCTCCTTCTCCTCCTCCTTTCGTATGGCATGAGCTTCAAGTGATCAGCTGACGTGAAGCTTCAACGCTCACCTCCTCCTCCTCCTCCTTTCGTATGGCATGAGCTTCACTCTGCGAGTCCAGCAATTCAACACCACTAGACCTTTCGACTTCCTCGAAGTCTACGTCTTGAGCAAGGCTTACAATGCCCTTATGAACTCACGGACACTGCTCGCATCTTCTTCCAAATACCATTCACAAGCAGGTCTTTCATTTCTTCCCAGGAACTGGTGATGTTGTTGACAACATTCATACTCAAAGAACGCTAGAATTCTCAGATTCTGATATACCCTCCCCCTACAGTGACCCTCATCAGCTGGCGAGAAGTTCCTTTGAAATATGGTAGCTACGCCCTGCAGGTGGTCAATATCCCTTGATATGTGGACTGGAGCAGGGAAGTGGTGTTCCCGTGTATGAATTCCACACTTAAATGTAACTACAGATCCCTTAAAGTTAACTAGGCGTTTTGAAGCACTGTCTAAGAATGACAATGCTTTGTTCTCAAGGTCCTGCGTGAGGTGGCATTTTCTTTTTCTTGAAAGTCAGGATAATAGAATCAAGAACCTCTCCTGAAAATCCTTATGGTTATCCATGACTACATGTTCGACGAGCGTTACCAAAGCCCTTCACTGTGCTCGGATTCCGGTAATGGTACAGTAAAATGGGTTTCATCTGTTCGTCCGCTACGCTGTGGGTTCTCTCTTCCTCTTTTTTGTAGATATTTCTTAGATTTCTCCTCCAGAGAGCTGGCCGCTGGCGTGCCTTCGTCATTCGAAAAAAACCGTACGACACACAGTAAACCACAGCGGCAAGTGATTACCTTATGGTCCCTGCCTACTCCAAGGTGGGGTATTGTGATCCTTTCTTTCCATGCAATGGTCATCTTCGAAGCTCTTCACCTTTCCTTGTCTACTCTACGAATCATGATTTGCCCCCTTCCTTTAAAGAAAGCTTCCACCTGCTAAGAATGCTTACAATATCCATCTCTCTCTATCTATCTATCTATCTATCTATCTATCTATCCATCCGCTTTACCTTTTTCCTTTGTTTGATACAAGGCCTGACCTCAATAAGGATATATATATGTTCGCGACTGGCTCTTCGACAGATAATAGAAATGAACTATTCTTTGGTAATCTGACCTGTTTTTATGTTAGAATAAACCGAAAAAACCTGCAAAATACATCTCGAAAAAAGGATACGGTTTTGTCTGCAAAACCTACCCAAACATCATTCTTTCGACAAAGGATAAATGTTACTGCTAATTAATCAAGGACTGACCGGATGCAGATCTCCCAGAATAAATCAAAAAATCTTTTTTGTATTATTTCAGCGAAAGAATTTCAATAGTGTACACATGAATTCCACTGTTGTTTCAGCTGAGGAAGCGAGGTTTGAATATGTCAAGGTTTCAGAGATAATAAAACACACAAGCTATTCCTCTTTCTCTAGTCCTTCTCTATCATTTTCTTTCTTCAGTTCTCATTTCTTTTTCTTTCCCCAAAGAGGAAGAGGATTAAGGAGGCTAACTGTCGCTAGGTAAGTGAATATACCCATTCATCAAAAACAAATAGTAATTGTGATTATCAAAAAGTTAAGTAGTAACCGAGATTATCAAAAAGTAGCGATGCGATTATCAAAAACAGGTCGTCATAATATGCAACAATTGTGATGATCAAAAAGGAGTAATTGCGATTATCAGAAGGATAAATAATAGCTGCAAAAGAATTGTGTGAAACTTTAAGCAGGAAATTCTAGGAAAATAATGCATCCATTGTCAAATCTTAAACGCAGCTTTTGATTAGAATCGATGATTGCGTTATCATCAGAAAGTCCGTCAGGTAATTGGCGTATTATTTTCTTGCATTATATGCATAAGGTTGTCCACCACATCACAGCCGTGCACAGCCCAGTCTCTCAACAGATTTACCACCGCGTCCCGTGTGTGTGTGTGCAGGCGACACCCTTCATCATCCTATCTCACTGATATATCTCCTGCGTCTTTCATTGTCACCTGTGCCGTGAGAATTCAGACACACGTTCCTGCAGAGAGGGGTGGGTCTCTCTCTCTCTCTCTCTCTCTCTCTCTCTCTCTCTCTCTCTCTCTCTCTCTCTCTCTCTCTCTCTCTCTCTCGTCGTATCTGCTAGTCTTCTTTTTTTTTTGAGGGGGGAGGGGGTCACTCTCATTGTTTTCGTATGTTTGTATCTATCTGTCTCTATTTTTGTCTAACCTCTCTCTCTCTCTCTCTCTCTCTCTCTCTCTCTCTCTCTCTCTCTCCTCTCTCTCTCTCTCTCTCTCTCTCTCTCTCTCTCTCTCTCTCTCTCTCAACCCTCCCCTCCTTCTAGTCAACCAACAGAGGGACAAATCCCTCTCGGATACCTTCCTCATCCATCTGTAAACGGCAGCAAGGTAACCCTACTTCAGGCAATTCCCCGGGAGATTTGGTTTTAATTTGTAGCTTGATGTCCCTACTCTCCACAAAAGCTACATCAAATATCATTTCATAGATGTATTCTTTTTTTTTTTCCCCCCCTCCAGTTTTTGATGGTCCCTGATGGACCGTCACAATGTGTGGGCCTTTACTATGAAAATCAACTTCAAAGACTTCATTCCCATTGGCAAAAAAAAAAAAAAAAAAAATGATATTTGGGTGTACGAGTTGTTTCATGGGGTGTGGTGGCTCCATAACCCATGTTTTCCATAACATTTGATAAATTTCACACAAGTTCGAGTTATGTGCGAGCCGCGTTAAAAGATCTATGATCTCAAGAAATGTAAGCAGGTATGGAAAAGACGTTCATGTGTGACTACTTTGAAAAACGTCGTGCCACTATCACTGTATCACTCCGCCGCTTCTGAAGTGCACACACACACACACACACACACACACACACACACCACACCCACACACACATACATACACACACTTCGTTGCTCCATTACTCTCCGCCCGTCACCTGTTTACACGCTCATGTGTGAATGTGCTGCCAGGGTTCGAGGACGACTGCCTGACAGGGTCGCAGACCCCACTGGAGTATAATCAATCCACTCTGGTGACACACACACACACACACACACACATTTAGCTTGCACGCGCATCTCACCAAATACACGAACAGGTTCAATCTCCAGGGATTCCACGTGTTGTTGATGGACATCTCGGAGTGTTCGGGGAAGAGGTGGTCTAGATTTTCACCTCCGTGTCATCTAAAGTCCAATCAGTTTCCCCCAATACCAGGATTGGTACTGTGTATACTGAGCCTTTAATGGGATTCGAGTAGGCTACCTGGTTCTCCTCTCATGCTTTCTTAAGATGGCTTCACAAATAGCCAATTTTTTTTTCTGGTGGTGGGTTTGTATCTTGTATTTATTTGTTCAGGTACCCTCGAGTTATTCATTATATGCAAGTCAAATTCATGCAAGGTCAAATTCATGCAGGTCAAATCCATGCAAGGTCAAACTGTGATTAGTACACGAAAGTGCACTTGGGAACTTATCGTGTGTCATTTTCCCCGTGGAGTCATAGGAATATATATATACATATATATATATATATATATATATATATATATATATATATATATATATATATATATATATATATATATATATATATATATATAAACACTAGTCGAAAACTCTGAACACCTTCGTAATTCTACAACCACATACACTGCCACTGTGTATGTGGCGCTGGATACCTCTTGTGGGAGAAAACTTAAGGTGGACGAGAGTTACACGTTCCTCCTTTCCTTGAACTCGCCAATACTCTCAAGATAGCTCAGTCTCACAATGGCCTTAGGATGTCTTATGAGAAACTGTATGGCGCACAGTACATTACACCAAACTGCTATACCAGGCATCTGGGTGGGTTCCATTCCTAGTAAACCATTATGTTCCGTGACGAATGCATCAGGTAAACCACCTTGTTCATTTTCTGAAGCCAAGGCTACATGGATTTACTTTGTTCCGTCCCTGGAGCAAAGACTAAACCCCCTTTTCTTCCACCTCTGAAGCCCCTGATGCATCAGGTAGCCTCCTGCTCCTCCTAGTTTCAAGTACTTGGCTGGGTACACCTCGAAGCCACACGTACGTCATAGATTTCTTGTTTGCTAACGCGTACTTTGCTGCATCTGCCACTGAAAGAATGCGCTCAGGAATATCAGAAGAATGTTTCTCTCTCTCTCTCTCTCTCTCTCTCTCTCTCTCTCTCTCTCTCTCTCTCTCTCTCTCTCTCTCTCTCTCTCGAACAGGAGTTAAAGTTTCAAGGAGTACAGGAGAAAAATAGACCAAAGTGAATACTGTGATTTGGTTTTGCATCGAACGAGGCCCCCCCCCCAAAAAAAAGAACTCCACTCAGAAGGTGACCGAACACGAACGTCGGTTTACACTCGTAAATCATCCCCACCTGACGTATCATTGTCCCTCCCTCATTCTCCAGACTTCATTAATAAATCGGGAAAATCCGCTTACGTGAGGGTTATTAGGCCGAAATAATACATGAACCTTCGACTGGGCTTCCAGTGTCGTTAATCGTGCTACAGACACGTGCCACCTTGTATTTGGCCGGGTTTGTTTTGAAGCGTAATGGATGCAAGGTAGTGCTACGAATGATAAATGGTCGTCTAGGAAATGCTGACTGCACTGGTATTAAGGTGTATTGATATCAGAATTTGAGGTCCCCTTCGTGAAACAAATCTTTCGGTTATATACACTGACGAACCAAGGAACTGCAGTATTGATTTTCCACTCACTTTAGCGTCTCACACTGTCGAATATACACTCATTTTCCACTGACAAGGTTTGAATTTATACAGCACCATAACCTCTTTCCATCATCAAGGTCACTGTATAACTGTAAGATACGGTAGCGTAACACGACCCCGCTGCATCGCCGTGGATACCACAGTCATCCGGCAGTTGCTGTGGCGGAGTCGAGCCACAATGCAAACAAGAGAAAAAAAAACTAAATGTCTGGATTTTACTCAAGTCCTTAAGGAGTGTTGGAAGCAGAGAGAGAGAGCGAGCGAGCTAGAGCGCAAACACCTCCATCTTTCCCCGCTAATGTTGTACATATCTGCCCTGATGATCTCCACTTCTCCACGAAAGATGATGATTTGATGATCTTTTTTTTCTTAATCATCTTCCCTGGGAGGTTCAGCTCATTGCACTTCTAAATCAGTGGGTGACTTCGAGTGAGTCATATGTAGCGCTTGGTGATCATCATCTTCGAGGTGTCGAGTTCCTGTGTTTCTAAAGCCTCGTTCTTAGACAATTTCATTTTCTTGTATTTCTTAATCATCGTTCTTGAAGGATCCAAAACATACATTTCTTAGTCACTGTGCTTAACGTACTGTTCTGAAGACACTCAAAGATCTCACTTTTCTACTCATCATCCGCGAGGAATTCAACACCTTTACACTTTTTAATCATCGTCCCTCAGGAAGTCAACACATCTTTTACTCTTCTTAATCATTGTCCTTAGGGGAATTCAAGACTCTCTTGCCCTTGTTAATCAACCTTCCACTGTCATTCAACACTCTCTCTCTTACACTCTTCAATCATCGTCGTTGAAGAAATCAACATTCTCTTGTTCTTCTCGAATCATCGTCCTTGAGAGATTCAATGAACATATTGACGAATTCGCCATCCTCAAGGGACTTGTATCTCACTTGCACTTAACTAATGCTCTCATCAATGAACGCAGCATCTCTTCGCTATTGATTCTATGGCTTTCAGTCTGTACATCTGGCACAAGACAGTTACGATGGCGGAGAAAATCATGCACTTTTTTCATCTTAAGTTCTGTATCCTCGCAAAAGATTTTGGTTCCGAGGGGGGCTTTTGTGGAGAATTTAATGACAGAACAGATGGAAGAGATCTGCTTCATCCAGTTTCTACGAGTGTATCTATGTACAATTCGTTCTACATTCAGTTTATTCCGTTCTCCAGGCAGTATCAATATGTCCATCTCTCTATGTACTCATAACACTATCTTCACCTACCTGATTATCTACCTCCCTAATTACCTCTTTAGCTATTCGTGAAACCTATTCATCTTTCTAGTCTACCCATTCCCTCAGGTTAGTTCTTTTCACTATATCTGCTTTTATGATTATACCTCAGCGAATTCTCCCGGAAGAGAGAACCTAATTAATTTCGTTAATGAAAATGAGACTCATAGATAACTCCCTTTTTCGGCATAGAACCGTCATAGCGCCCTATCCCCCAAAAGCTTCTGTGTAAATAGCCTTGTAAACTACGGGTTTATGGCCCAAACGCTTCTCTTCTGATGTGTGTGGACGCGAGTTTGTCCTCACTGATTTACGTAAATACGAGAAGTTGTGCTCTAATCTTACGCAACATAGAAATGGTGCGTTTTGAATTTCTAATATGAGGGATACGGTTTGGCTGGTGCGTATGACGAGTGCGTTTGTGTCTGCTAATTCGGGTAATTAAGCACAAATGCGTCTCATCAGAGTGTGGCCAGGTATTTCATAGGGGCATTACGTCTGATAAGTACTTGTAAAGTGCGTCCCCCCTCCTGTGTTTTAAGTGTAAGTGGTATACTCTTCTCAAGTCCCAATCGTTAGACAAATATATGACACTTTTACATATATATGTGTTCGTATATTTACTTGTATGTGTTCCTTGGTCAAGCCCGTGTGGACTGGTGTTTGCACAAGTTCAGAGGTGTTTACTTTACCATGGATGGTCGTGTTGTGAAAGTACATCTCTCGGGACACTTGGAAGTTAGATGGCAATCGTGTAGGTTAATAAATGTAAGTGTCGATACTTACAATAGTCGGTCAATACTTCCGAGGAAAGTGTCGCTGATGACGAGGAATTGGATTTCTCTTTTTTTTTTTTCCTAGGGTGGAGAGGGTCTATGTGGATGTGTCATTATCTGCGAGCCTACCTTACCTTTCTGTCTGCTCTCTTACCTTACTTTCCTGCCTTACCCTCCTGCCTGCTTTCTATACCTCACCCTCTTAACTTCCCTCCTGCCTGCTTGCCTGCCCCAAAGTGTCTTACTTTACCGACCTTCCCTTGCCTACCCTCTTACCTTCCCTACCCCTCTGCCTTCTAGCACGCCGTTCCCTTACGCTTCTACTTACCCCTCTTACCCACCTGTCTCACCTCCTGCTTATCCAACCTTCCTCCTTTTTACCCTTAGGTAAAACCCGGTGGGTGACGACGTGCTCCATGGTGATGCCTGTAACCGAGTGGTTCTTAGGTGGGGTGGCGTCGACCTGACGTGCATCAGGAAGGTGGAAAAGGAGAGTAATGATGCGAAATTGGGGACATACTGAGGAGGTGGGTGTGTAGAGGGGGTTCAGCAATAGCAGAGTCACAGGATGGTTATACAGGTGGCCAAAAATGCTAGAGGGTACTCACGTGTAGATGGGCGTGCCCGAGTCGTTACTGTAGAACATGATGAGGACGGGGAGGTCGTCCTCGAGCGTCGTGGACATGTCGCACGGCAGCAGCGCCTCGCCCTCCATCACCGCCGTCACGTTCACAAGGGGACCTGACGAAGGGAAGGAAGGATACTCGTGAGGTTTGCTAGAATCCTGAGCTGGTCATCCAGTCTGATCCCACCCAGGTTCATTTCCTCTGTTAATGTTGATGTATTTTTCAGATACGTGTTTGATATATAGCTTTGTACATATTTTTCTCGTGTTCTGTGTTGACATATCTCGGGTTTGTATGTAGGAGTGATTTATTGGTGCATGGGTAAGCATTATACATATATATATATATATATATATATATATATATATATATATATATATATATATATATATATATATATATATATATATATATATATTACATGATTACCGTTTCCTGCGTCAGCGAGGTAGCGCCAGGAAACAGACGGAGAATAGCCTATCCACTCACATGTACACATAATACTCTTGTTTTTCTTTATTGCATGCTAACCTAACGCCACTGGTAATGCATGTTAATGCTTGTCATCTTGGGTACGGGTTATATTTCTTAGGAAGACCATCTTAGGTTGAAATATAGTTTTAAAGTTTCCCTTACTCAAGACAATTCCGTACGGATGGGTATATTTCCTAAGTCACAATGGAATTCTTGGATTCCTTCAAACGTTTTAATCTTCTTATTTCCATATACAAGAGTCTTTGTCAATACATTTGGTGAGGTTACATTTAAATCTGTTTTCTAATATCACAATGCAGAGCATAATCGTTTTTCCCTTTACGTCTATGATGCAAATTTTACATTCACATCCCTATACTCGAGGTAGACTCGAGAAGTCTCCATCCTGTATGCTAGACTTATGTTGCCTCTTTACTTGAACACATTTATACAACTTGTATTTTGCATGGAAGAACTTTCTTTTTCTTCTTCCTTTACCCTTAGGTGAAACTATCATATATTTTCGCTAAAAACGAGTGGTTTCTTTTCTAGATAAGGTTTATACCATCAAACTATTGTGTTTATATGTCTTAAACATATCTCTCGATAGGCATCTCTTGTATTAACAAGCGTCGCGCTATAACCGTAATTCTAACGATCATACTGTCATTGCTCTGATGAGAATGATAAAAATCTTGATGCTCATAATCTCGCAAAAATCAAAGGAAGCTTTTCAATAAGCCTTGTTTCATATTCCAGAAATAGAAAATGCAACAGTGATGATTTCCAAATCACATTACTCTCATTTTATAATTGCTGCTTTCTCACTCTCTTTTTTTCTCTCTTCCTTTAGAAAAGATATACCGTATCTTTCTGTTATCTTAGTTACCACAGGTCTGTGAGGAGAGATACACCCCCTGCTGTTCTTTAAGTACTACTTGGCGCCACCAGAGGACCTTCATACGACTTGATTTGGCAGTATTTATCTTGTGACTGTCTGGCTCCGCTTGCCATATGTCCTATTCCCACGCACCCTCCGCCCACGTTTTGCTTACTTTTGTATATAAGAAGGAGACTCCGGGGCTCCAGCTGACGTGTGTGTGTGTGTGTGTGTGTGTGTGTGTGTGTGTGTGTGTGTGTGTGTGTGTGTGTGTGTGTGTGTGTCTTACAAGGAGAGAATTCTACACACGTGCTGCACAGTATGACTCCTAGCCCGTACATACATGTACCATGTCAACCTTACACACACACACACACACACACACACACACACACACACACACACACACACACAGTCACACACGCACACAGAGGCAAAGATACATCCCACCTCACAGCCAGCCACCCAGTCTTAGATC
>NC_092260.1:20277198-20324698 GCF_036320965.1 Panulirus ornatus | reverse complement strand
CTGATGTCAGTCTTCTAAAAAAGAGAATCGTGTGAAAGTTCTCCTATGGGCGGGTAACCTCGTAATCGTATCACAACACCATGATACTAACCATCTGACAGCACACATGGAACACTGCACCATGCAATGGAAATACTAAAAAAATGTCTGCATTCTCACCGAAATCGGCGCTCACTCGTCCTAGCCACCGACGTACATGAATACAACCAGCAACCTCCAGTCGCAACTCCCACTCGATAAATTTCACCTTGCTAGGCAACACATCCGACCTACATACGACTCACAACAAATGAATCATTCGTTCTATCCTAAACTACGTTTCGCCTGCTTGGTTATCCACCCTGTCAGAAACAAATATATCAAAGCTGAAAAAAAATAAGATTAAAATACAGCAGTCAGAACCATCCCTTGCAGCCTGACAGCCTCATGTAATAAACAATATCACGGTCAAGAAAAGAACGTACACTTGATACATTCACCACTCGCTTTGCCTGGCCATCTGTTGATGTACTCGCGTCAGCAACAGGTGAACTCCTACGAATAGGTGAGATTACGATACACACTGTTATGATCCAACAAGCGTAAAAACCAACGACCTCCCAATCCAGAGCTAGACTCCACCTCACCGGATACAAATCCATCTAAAAGTACATTCCCCAAGCATGTTCAGGTTACACTTTCTCCTCGTACGACTCCTGGACACCACACATCCATTCAATATTATGAACACTAATTCAACCTATCGCAAGACTCTCCGTCCTGTCAAGCCCACGGTGCAGCCTCCATGCAGAACACGCCCCTGTGCTCGACCCACGACGATACACACACATTTTACCACACGTCTCGCCCAGCGGTCCCGTCTAGCAGATGCCCCAAAGGAAGGGAACCTGTGAGAGAGAGAGAGAGAGAGAGAGAGAGAGAGAGAGAGAGAGAGAGAGAGAGAGAGAGAGAGAGAGAGAGAGAGAGAGAGAGAGAGAGAGAGAGAGAGAGGTTGTTAAGCAGACAAGTCCAGAAAGAGAAAGTCAAAGAACCCGAGAGAAAAACGACAAGAATATCTTCCAAGAGACAGAAGAGAAAGTCATCCAAGAAGATGAGAGAAAGAATTAGGAAAACATGATAAGTTTAATCTCCAAGTTTCAGCACCCCAGCTGTATTCCCTTTAAATCCCTGATGATATCTGTTGCTTTAATTCAATATCAAGGAGGAGTCAACAATCGAGCACCATCCAGCACTCAGGCTGGGAAAACCAAGACAAAGAACTACGAGAAAAAGGAAAATCCTCGAACTTGTTTTTCTTAAATGATCTTCTTCGTGTTATCATCACACGGCGACCACAGAGCAATGACGTTATCAAGCCTTGCGTCAACAGAGGGAGGACGCATCAATGGACGCGAGTAACCCCCCGAGGCCAAAGATGTTATTTGGTCGTGTTAACCATTTTCTCCCAGCAGGGCACGACGGGTGGAGTGGAGGAAGCACTCTCCTCATGTACTCACTCACGTCAGCAGCAGGTGTATGCCTCGGAGCGAGTGGAGAATGCGGTACGCCGAGAGAGCAAGCAACACATTTTTAGTGGACGTCCTGGTTATTCAGAGACGAGAACAAAAAGGTATTGGACGCTGGAGTGGAAATGCAAAGTGTGTGTTTGTGTGTGTGTGTGTGTGTAGGTATGTGTGTGTGTGTGTGTGTGTGTGTGTGGGGTCAAGGCTGCTTCTACATCAAGGAGGAAACCAAATGTCTCGGCTGACGACAGCCTTGTTACTGACGGGCGGCCTTTACACTGAAGAAATACATCGTTTGCAGACATGTTCCTCTGTGTACCGCCGGGGGGCGCGTCCCGGTCAGGACAGGACTTTGTTTAGATACGAGGAAATTGTTTATCTGCTGTGCACTTCGCCTCAAGACGTGTGGAAAACGCAGGAGAATATATATATATATATATATATATATATATATATATATATATATATATATATATATATATATATATATATATATATATATATATATATATATATATATATATCCTCCCCTCTCGTTTTTTTTTTTTTCCAAAAGATGGAACAGAGAAGGGGGCCAGGTGAGGATATTCCCTCAAAGGCCCAGTCCTCTGTTCTTAACGCTACCTCGCTATCGCGGGAAATGGCGAATAGTATGAAAGAAAGAAAGAATATATATATACATATTACGTGCTTGATCCCTGTGCTTCATTTAAAAGGATGTTACAAGACTAGTGAGCCTTGGCCATAAGCAGTATACAGTGTAGCTGCCAAGAATAAAGTATGATCAGCAGTGACGCGAGGATCACAAAGGAATCAACCAGTGTAGTATAATCAGGCGAGGTGCATGGTAAAGGGTACTATAGACTGCTTTTAAAAGCAAAGCATGACACTATAGATTGCATGAAGACTGGGAATGGACGCACACACCAGATTATGACCATGAAAATGTAAAGGAAATGTTGGGTCTAGACTGATAGCAACACCATGGCTGGTACAGAAAGAGAGGAAAACCTGGACAGACAAAATGATCAAAACGAGTCAGTACTGGAAAATGGTAAAGATTTCGTTGAGTTTAACCTTATTTTTTTTCGTTTTCATTCTATTTCTGCGTGGAGGAGAGAAATTCCTTGGAGAGAAAAACACATATAACATGTCCCAACTCCATGTTCCACCCCCTTGAGCCCTGTGATTTTGCGACAACCTTTACCTTAAAATTATACAAGCAGGACAGATAGCAACAGCAGTACTTTGTGCGAATTTTCCACGTGCAGCGAAATGCAAAAAGAAATGAAAAATGCTTTGAAAAAAGTTTACGAAGTATTTACATTGACGCTAAAACGCTCTTAAAGAAAATGATTGTCTCAGATTACTTTAAAAGTACAAGTAAAGGAGAGGAGAAAAGAAAATGATTGTCTTAGATTACTTTAAAAAGTATAAGTAAAGGAGAGGACATAAGACATCTCTCTCGTGCTACTACAGATATGACCAGCAGAGGTGGGAAGCCTCTCCCTTATGACCCACGAGGCAGGAGGCAAAGAGCGAGGGGAATGAATGCTCGTATTACATCAGGAATGCACTCACGGGCGAGTCTGTAACTGCCGGGAATGTGACGGTGACGGGAATGTGACGGTGACGGGAATGTGACGGTGTCGGGAATGTGACGGTGACGGGAATGTGACGGTGTCGGGAATGTGACGGTGACGGGAATGTCTGAGGCCGGATGAGTAATCGTAATGACGTCGAGTTTAATTGTAATGACTATCATAACGATAAAATCTATTATGGCGACAACATAAGCGATAATTCAGTGATCATAATGATAATTACAGCAACATCAACAATGATGATGATAACAATAATGATAATGGCAATGATAATAATAATAACTTTTTAAACAAAAGCTTAAAAAAAAGGTGACGTTTGAATGATAATGATAATTATAGCAACAACAACAATGATGATGATAACAATAATGATAATGGCAATGATAATAATAATAACTTTTTAAACAAAAGCTTAAAAAAAAAAAAGGGTGACGTTTAAAAGATCGCCTCGTGTGTGCACTTAAAATAATATTTCAATTGCTGAGGAATCCTGTATTCCAACCTTGGTTCATCGATATTCGAGGCATCAAGATAATGACCAAACCAGATAAAATATTGGAGTCACCAGTGTTCCGTCTGTCAACCCATCAAAAAAAACGGATGAATTAATTCGGTTGGGCATAAAATTGCCTCGCAGCTGAGTGGGGCTGTATGCAGGATGTTAAGAATGTGCTATGCGCGTCTTTAGGATAAGAATAAACAATTGGTGCATCCATAGTGAACGTGGCAGGTGAGAGACGAGAAACAGGGAGATTGTGAAATGTCATTGGTACTGGGGAGCAAAACAGAGACGAGACATATTGGGGATCGCGAGGACGATGTTGTGATGAGAGATGTCATGGGTAGATAAGATGGTGACTGAGAGATGTCGGGGGGACAGTGAGGGGGTGTTGTGGTAGGAGATGTCGAAGAGAAATGAGAGCGCTTATGAGAGACTGCGACATCAGCGAGGGCGCCGTGATGGACATGGAGGGGACAGTGAGGGCGTTGTGATGAGAGATGGTGCGACACCTAGATGTATGTCTAAGCAAGGCTGCGGGGGAGGAGGAGAGGCAGGGGACGGCCGGCCTGGCCGAGGAGGGTAGCCAGTATAAGATGATAAACAAAGCGCTTGCATTTGTTTTACGCCAGGTCGTCGGGTTGCTCTGCCGTGTACGTGACTAAGGCTATTATGTAGGTTCTGACCGCAAAGCCTGTTACGTGGCTAGGGCTATGTAGGTTCTGACCGTAAATCCTGTATGTGGCTAGGGCTATGCAGGTTCTGACCGCAAATCCTGATTTCAGTAGAACTGGACGGGATTATTTTCTTCCAAATTCCCTGTTGTTGTATCTATCGCTACACTTCTATTTGTTTACTGTGTACTGAAAAATAGACATTCCCTGCTGAGCACGAATCTGGATTAAGATTTATTTTCATGTCTGAGGCTCCAGTCACGGACAAAAGTCTGTTCGCTTGGCAGTCAAGTAGCAAAGAGTTCAGTCACCATAGGGCAGCACTAGGCTAACCTAAGTATCCTATTCTTGTAAACCAAAACGGAAAAAAAAAGCGTTGGTTTGCAATGTATCATATATCCTATAAAACTCCCATTAACTGGATCAAAACCTTATTCTTTTACGATATGGAATTATACCAGTTAATATCTTTGAAGCTAAGGAACACGTTAATAGTAAGCTCATTCTCCAGCTGGATTTTCCTTTTCCTCATCAAATAACGAGACAAAAGAAACCCTATGGGATAAAGGCTTAATGAGGATCCCTTTTTTTTCTTATCGCCATAATTACCCGTCTGAACAATCATGATGATTAATCTCTCTCTCTTAACTACTACTTCCTATTAATCGAGAAGGATTAATAAGAGAAAATGTGATTAATCAGTTGTTTGTCGATTCCATGTGATGAATTAGATGCGAGAGAACGTGTTTTACTCACAAACCAATTCCCACACCAGACGCAGTTTCAGAACTGACGAAGACGTGGTGTTCGATATCACAAAAGCACAGGTGTACGATCCTCAGACAGGTCATTCCTACATGATCGTGTTGACGTCGGTATCAATAAGGAACGTATTTGGTGTACTGTCGCGTTGAAGGGGTGCACCGTCGCGTTGAAGGGGTGCACTGTGTCGCATTTAAAGGGTGCACCGTCGCGTTGAAGGGGTGCACCGTGTCGCGTTTAAGGGGTTTACCGTCGTGCAAATAGGATGAATCTAATGGCATGTTAGTGGGAGAAAACGTGACACATTAGGGAGAGAGGAAATGTTACAGGGGATGCTAAGGGGAGGTATTTGAAGTGTTAAGAGAAACTGAAATTTCTGGATAAGGGAGATAGGAAGGAAGGGGGAGAAGGTGAGAGATTGTGCCTAAGAGAAGGAGAAAATGGGATGAGAACATCGAGATGGGAAGCACGCAAGCGTAGAAAATGGAAGAGGGGAGTAAACGAAACAAGAAAGAAAAGGTATAGAAAGATTACACATGTAGATATGAGGTTAAGAACATGAACTGGTAAGAGGCGGAGAGACAAGGCAAATAGAAATTTGGGAAAGAGTATCGAAGACGAGAAAGGATATACATACATGTATATATATATATATATATATATATATATATATATATATATATATATATATATTCCGAGAATATTCTAGAACAATGATTTGAGACTACAGAACAAATTATTTAGCACATTTATTTTTATGCGCATATATAATTACTAACCAGTGTTCATTTTACTTTTAAGATAAAAGTTGAAAATTAATTACCACTGCCACATTTTTAATGGCTATAAACTGCGGTATAATTACGTACAATTAAGTCATTTTTAACACCCGTTATGGGGGTCTAGTTTGGTTGGTTGGTATGGTATGTCAAGTGGCCGAAGACTGCTAACCATTACGAGCCGTTAAGGAATGAATCTAATACACGGAAGATTACCTCGTTAACATCCTTTCGTGGATTTAGTTCGCTGTTCACGTAAGGTCTTTCTTTCGTGAAGATGGCGAGGATAATGAATTCTACCCAAATGAGCTGCTACGTTAGCCCCTTGCTTAGTCGACGGGAATAAAAAAGGGAATAGACGAAAAACATCATATGATGTGTGTGGGAATCAAATGGCCAATTATATGGCCAGCAATAGCTGGTTTCTAGTATAATTGCTGATCATAATGTCATATATATATATGTATATATATACACTCGATTTAGATGGTCATATACATACACTTATCATGCACACAACATATGAAGCTCTCGTTTCTGTACAAACTCACAAGCCAATGACACTCAAGACTGGTGCTGTGAGCCAGCTCTCTGACACACATATACACACACAAGCAACGTCCTCTATATACTTTACATGGGAAATCATACAATGGAAATAATCATACACGTCTTCAGCCTTCTGTTCACATCCTGGCCCTTCGTACCGTGTGTATTCCAATAGCTAACATTAAGAAAGAGATGAATGGGAACAATCGTTAAGTACCTGTTTATAGTTTTACTTCAATATCGGTGGTATCTGACGGCCACCAAACGGGGCGAACAGTGTTTCCAGCTAGCAATCTCCTTTTGTTGACCGAGGTGAACAAGGCCACCGTGTCGTCCCGAGAGGACTGGCATCCAAAATTTATCGCTAGGCGCCTCAGACGCACCCGGGAAAGATAAACACACGTAGAATTTCTAGTTTTTCTTATCTCTTAAGCGAAATTCACGCGCCTGAAGTGTTGGCCTTTCAATTCTCGTCGAATTGGTTGAATGATATTTTTAGATATTTGTCACTGCCTTCCAGTGCACCTCTCTCTCTCTCTCTCTCTCTCTCTCTCTCTCTCTCTCTCTCTCTCTCTCTCTCTCTCTCTCTCTCTCTCTCTCTCTCTCTCTCTATCTATCTATCTCTCTCTCTCTCTCTCTCTGGCAATTTTCAAACTGAATATAACTACAAGTATGCCGGATTTCTGAATTATACTTTTACGTCAAATCACACACAGATAACACCCGGATCTCCACTCACTTAAACCATCTCACCCCCATATATATATATATATATATATATATATATATATATATATATATATATATATATATATATATATATATATATATATATATATACGTATGAATTTAATAAAACAGGTGAATATTTATAAATCCAAAAAGTTTCCTGCATAATTTAGAATATAAACAATAGGTTGGTGAAATTTACAACATTATCAGCTCGCCACTCACGCTCTGTGTCACAATCCAATTTAGCCCCATTGTAAAGCTTTTCATCCCAGCATCAACCCTGTTATCACTGAATGGCTCCGTAAAAAGGTATCCACTGGCTGGTAATATACCAGCCACACCATCAATAATACCAGGTCGCCAAATCCTGTTCCCTCGCGAGTGTTAATCAAACAATACCACAGACACACACACACACACACACACACACACACACACACACACACACACACACACACAGTCAATGGTATCTCTTCAGCACATCAATAACACAATCGTAAGTTCCTCAGTGATGACCGCTTAGATTCCCAGCACTGCACACTGATGTCAAAGTTAGACAGGCTAATAACAATGATAAAAAAAGATAATAGTAGTAATCATGATAATGATAATCATTTATAATAATGATAATGATTATCCCTTCACGAAAAGTTTCCTAGGATTCAACATGTTATCTGCCAATTCTCCCAAAAATACTCTCCCCTATTCGCTTACACCTGTCGCCAGTATAGTTACCAACTGCAAGATGTCGTGAGAGTGTGTTCACCAGCGCATCAAAGGCCTGCAGGAATATACACAGCAACGGATACATCAATATCCAGTCGAGAGCAAACAGAACAGCATGTTTAACAGCACCTCTAAGACAACAGAGCATTACTGCAAGCGACTACAAATCATGCCAATACCAACTAACAGTTCTTCCCTCAATAACCAGTCATTGTCATCCTCAATAACCTTACAGCTAACAGTTCTTCCGTCAATAACCAGTCATTGTCATCCTCAATAACCTTACAGCTAACAGTTCTTCCGTCAATACCCAGCCACTGTCATCCTCAATCACCTCACTACAGTGCAGCACTGATCAACAAGCATCATCCACAACAGCCAGCAGTGAAATATCAATGAACTGGCAATAACAATTCAGGATATCAAAATACCAGCCAATGGTTGGCTCATTAGGACCGACCGTCAGTTGGGGGGGCCATGTCCCCAGACATGGACACCCAGGGGGGAAGACGTGAATTAGACCAATCATGGCTGTTGTGCTCCACCCCCAGCTGAAGCGGTTACCCATATACCTTTCAGCTAATGCGAGGATGAATGGTTGGGTGGGCAGCGACGTCGACCTGGGAAGGGAATCGAACCAGAGTCGCGAATCGGAAGTCAAGACACCTCCCACCACTACAGCATCATCGGCGAACAACAGTTACTGCATGATTGAAACTCATCATGAAATTCTCAGCAGCTCTACCATGAATTCATCATCCGATAACGCATCAGTGCTCTGTCATCACTCTGTCTCCTGATCATCAACCATCAAGTAGCAACACAATAACTTCCCGTTAATGAGTTGATGATACCAATCAACACTATCAACCACGGGCAAATAATGAATCAAAGACTGGTCATCAACACCAGCCTCTCAATACTGAACCAGTGACATGCAAACGACGGCGTTAGTCATCAAAGTATAGATAGGCTCTCTCTCTCTCTCTCTCTCTCTCTCTCTCTCTCTCTCTCTCTCTCTCTCTCTCTCTCTCTCTCTCTCTCTTTCCACACACACACACACACAGAGGTAATATGTACAGCAGCTTACTCGTTATCAGCAGACACGGTAACAGAAACAGCAGCAGCAACATTAGCAGTAGAGGCAACATCACCATTATCATCATCATTATCATCATCATCATTATCATCGTCATTATCAGTAGCAGCGGCAGAAACAGAAGCAGCAGCAGCAGCAACAACAACAAATAAAGCCTTTGACACCTTCCCACCCACATCAAGAGACCCAGACACATTAGAAAATTAGAATAAACGAATTGTTTAAAAGAACGTTATTTCACTTTCATATTGTCAGCACTTCAGTCGGCGTCCTCGTTGATAGATAACATCAAATACACCGATATATCTAACTAGAAATACAAAGTGTGTTAGAGAGAGAGAGAGAGAGAGAGAGAGAGAGAGAGAGAGAGAGAGAGAGAGAGAGAGAGAGAGAGAGAGAGAGAGAGAGAGAGAGAGGCCTCACCGAACCTAAGGAAATGTTTTGTACCAGTGTTGGTTTCAAGCTGACTGCATGGCAATTGTAATCGATATTCTGCATGCTATTCCCCAGGCATAAAGCAATATCCAATACTGTCTTAGTGGGGTGTGGCGGACGGGCCTCTAATGCATATCACGTTACGCAGCGCCGAATATGCTGTTCTCCAGCACACCAACAGCCCCTACAGATCTCCATTGATCTTCGATATTCTATTTCCATTTTACTATATATTCATAGGCCTCGGGGCTATTTTGCTTTAATCTTCCAGACATTCTCGGTGGGCCAATGCGACTAGAACTGCCTCCATTATTCTTTTTTTTTTTCGGTATTTACTTCTTTCATCAATCATCTACCCGGCAATGGCTTAAGTCACTTCTTCACCCTAAACTAGTTTTCTCGTTTAGGCCAACAATCAGTGTCAAAGTTCTATCGCTCATTTTATGATTCACTCGAATCAAACGCCTGCTCTTATCCTCTTCTTATCCTTTTCCCTGCAAGTTCAGGAGCTCCACCCAGATGAGGACATAATCAAATTTCAGATGACACATTCCCTTTTTTTTTTTCCCCTCAGATTTCTTTCTTCATTATGTGGCCTCAAACATCCATGACTTCATAAAAAGCTCGGTTCTATTCTCTACTGACCGGAATCTCTGGTTAAATGCTACCTTGGTCTCCAGCTACGGTTTTTCCACCATTTGAAAAGATGCATAAAGTGAACTTGGAAGAGATGATGCAACATAGAAAGAAGTTTACAAACATGCATAAGTTTCAACCAAACTAAACAGCCACATATTATATATATATATATATATATATATAAAACATCCCCGTTTTTCTTTTTCCCTTTTTTTTCCGGCTGTGATTTAAAAGCAGACTGTCCTCGCATTTTGACATCACACACACAGCTGCCAACACGCGTAACGTCCAGTGATGTGACGTGATTATGTTCACTAATGCCTTTGATGACAATTTCAACGTGCAAACCCGACAGGCCTTTTTTTTTCCCCAGCGCTCCATTCCCGACCTTTTATAAACACGATGCCTGGCTGATCGCTATATGCCCAAATGCTGTGTCATATTTCATACAGGATTATTGGGCAAGCCTGGAGTTATATAATTGCACCGATGCCTCTGAATTTATTAGTAGGGTGGTAGGATCATTTCTATCCTCCTCCCTCTCCCTCCTCCTCACTTCCTCCTCTTCGAGGTGCTCTGCCGTTCGTAAACGGATGGTCGTCTACAGCCATCCATCTTCACGACTCGGCGTTCGTGAGGTGGTCCTTGACGCGGGTGTAGGGGGATGTAGTAGCATCATACACCTGAAGTGTATCTTTCTTTTCCTTTAAAGTCTTTCGTGGAGGCGTTGAGTATACGAGTGATAACGGAGATTATGGAACGCGCACCAAATAAACTACCTTTGAATGCGAATATTTCAACCTGTCCCTTTCTGGTTTCCACACACACACACACACACACACACACACACAAACACAAACACATTTTCGTTTCAGAGACCGCGATAGGGGTTGGGGGGGCCGAGAGGATTTGGATTAAGCGGGGTGGGGAAAACATGATGGCGAGGAGATACACCGCTTGCAGAATTGTTTTTAGTGGAGAAGCATTAACCAAACCAACCTCCCCACCTGCACCCAGCCGCCCCGAGGTAGAAACAAATTGCTTTAGTTACGTACTGTACAAGACTTTTTTTTTTTTTTTGTCCTTTTGGAGCATACTGCAGATTCCCAACTGCATAAAGTATTGCGTATTTGCTTAAAAAGAAAAAAAAAAAAGGAATTTTGGTTTCATCTCATACAAACAACACTCCTACGCTGGAGAGAATACGTTTTCTTTCGCCTCTTATCATCCTGCGTTTCAACCTACAAGACGGCGACCCAAGTTCACTGAGGAGAGCAGAGAGTTGCTACAGCTGACCATTCTAAATTGTTTGTCAGAGTGGTATCACTCTTCATGTCGTTCACTGGAAGAGATATGTTGCACGTGTGCCTGATATATATATATATATATATATATATATATATATATATATATATATATATATATATATATATATATATATATATATATATATATAATGAAGGCAACGCAAAAGTATCGCCACACAATTTCTCGAGCAAGGGACGCGAGTTTTGGTATATTTTCCCAGGCGTTGTCACGTATTTGTATGCCTGTTCTCCTTTAGCAGCGACGACACTACCGAGATAAGAAAGCCGTCCGGTGCAACAGGAGAGGCGAAAAACACTTCGCTAAATACAACTACCAGATACGTCCATGTTCCTATCCGTCTGCCATCTGTCATGCCGAAGCCTTTCTCGCATTTGTCAAGTAAAATGTACCCAAATATTTAATATTTGTGGGGAGGGAAAAATATTATAATGAACATAGGACTAAACTGAAATGAAATGTACAATACTGAAAAAGTAATCTGAAAATGTGGCAGAGTTCTGAAAATTCACATTTCAAAGCAAAAACATTGCAGATCATACTTCCCCGTCATCACTGTACTTTATTTGCGTTTCGTGCGAATCTTGGTTACCGCTTCTACTTTCCAATGGTTCTCTCTATCAGTGCTCGTTGGAATGGCCACAATAGCCATATACGGGAGCGTAGTGTCAGAAGGGTGTCATGTCTAGTGGGGGCCGAATTTAAGCTTGGGTTTGTGGGGTAAAGTTATTCAGTGTTTGTCGAGTCAGTCAGTATATTGCAGAATATTTGTTAATGTGAGGGGTTGGGGAGGTTGGATGCGAGTATAGTCTGCTGATATGAGAGGCAAGGGTGGGTGTTTTACTTCATCTAGGGGGGTTTAGTGGTGGGTTATGACGTAGTTGAAATGGGAGAGGGAGTGTTTGATGACGAGATGGAATAGTGCTGAGAGAAAATGACTCGTTTTGCAGATGCTGGAGACTTGACGCTTTCAGGCAGACTGTGTTTAGTTCTCACTGCCCTTCCATCACGTAGTAGAAGTGTTGTTATATCAGTGTTTAAAAGGGTATATGATTAAGCAAGTGAGGATTAACTGTAATACATTGGGAGGGAGAGGATTAGCTGATCATCTAAGGTTATGGGATGACTCTGGATGGATAGATGTCAAGAGGTTGAGAAAATAGATATCTGGAGTGATGCAGACATTCTGTCTTTGAAGAGCCAGCGTTCTACTCGAGTGTTACAGCGTTGCATGTTCGTCTCTGCTTGTGTGTAGCGTTCGGGGGTTATGATGTAACTGTGAGGTCATCTGGATATGAGGGTACTTTCCCCACTGTGGCTTTGCACGAGGTGAAGGTTAAGTGTGATGCAGTTGTGATGCATTCAGGGCCGCCCTTGGCTTGGCAAGTGTAGGTTCGAATCCCAGCCGCGGCTGTTGGTCAGCAGTCAACCTAGCTGTTCACCCTCCCCTAGGAGATGCTCCTGGTACCTAGCTCCTCGAGGGCAAGGGTATATGTATATGACACTATATATACATATATATAAATATATATATATATATATATATATATATATATATATATATATATATATATATATATATATATATATATATATATGTATATATATATACCCGCCTTTCACGAGTGGAGCGTGGAAAAAGACCTTCGGAGTGGCTTTCCCTGCCTGCAGGAGAGAAATGACGACCTCGCCACACGCTCGTATCGGCGCGAATAAGCGCGCGATAAGCCGTTATCAGACCGACCCGAACATACACTAAAAATTTATCGGGTCGGAGCATTGGCAACCTTCAAACTACGAATTTAAGACGCAAGAAGTCGGTGGCCTAGCCCAGGGGGGGCGAGCCTCTGGTGGTGCGAAATGTTTTGCCGCTGGCCTGGCCACAGCACGACATCACGGCCGTATTAACCACTCGCTTTCCGTCGTCTCCCACCCCCATACTCACCCTCCCTCTGACACCCCACTCTCTTTCCACTGTGCTTCGTTCTGACCTCATCCTTTTCGGTCAGCCACCTCTCCACACCGAGGACGTTCCCGCCGCTGGAATTATGGATGACGGTCTGTGTGTGTGTGTGTGTGTGTGTGTGTGTGTGTGTGTGTGTGTGTGTGTGTGTGTGTGTGTCGCCTCGCATCCTAAAGGCAATGGGCACGGGACAATAAAACATCTTTCGGTATGTTCCTACAAAGGAAACGTTCCATAAAGGCGGGGATATTCACATTCACCGCCTTAGAACATGAACCATAACTGGAGGTCCTCTCTCTTTCAGCCTACGTCATTCTTCAACACCTAAACGACTCGAGACATTAATCCTCGCAATTCTCAAGATAGAAGAAGCTGGTGGTGGGAGAGGGACGCAGCGGGCGGTAGGAGGAGCTGACTCAGTCGTCGGGCGACACGACCCGACCAGTGGCACGGGAGTGTGGATGGTGAGGCCGTGGTGGCAGGAGAGTATGAGGGTAGGCTCCAGGAGGCACACCGTAGAGACTAGTTGGCTCTACCCTACAGCCAAGGCTGGAGGATGAGAGAGGGAGGAGGGTGGTGGTGGGCCCAGGGCGACCATCTTGTAAGGGAACCTTGGGCGAAGGACTTTCTGGGGTTCCTCTCCCATTAGCATGGGATCGTCACCTTCTTATATGATATTCAGCAACAAACTATCCTCAATATCTTCGTCTATTCTCACTGTACTCAAGAGTCCCCGTTATACAGAGTTCACACTTTTCTCATGAATATGAATCATGACGAAACATCCTGCATGTTCGTTACATTCGTAAATCTCCCGTAGCAACGTCACTAATCAGGCAACAGAATCGTACCAGATGGTCATCAACCACACCCCTTAGGTCTTTTAATGTTGATCTAAATGCTCGTAGAAACACACTATCCACAGTACTCACGCCATACCATAACCAGCCGATAAGGAGCCAAGTTACAAGCCCATATACATCACAAGTGAAGAGACTCCACAGAGTATTATCACTTTTATAGGAATTCCCACTTCTATTGTGGGGTCGACCTTGTCGTCGCCTTCCCCCTCCTTAAATCCGGCCCTGCCTGGAGCGTGACAATAAACCAGGCATCCCGGCGCCTGTATATGGTCAGTCGGTGATAAGGAGCCATTGCTAACAACGTGTGGAAACGTAAGCATGTGGCCCAGACACTCGTCCTCGCTCTTATGACCAGCGTGACTAACACACAGGAGAACCTAGGTGAGGCTACGACGTACTGTGGGAATATGCCAAGCACCTTGGCTTTTAGGGTCAAGGTAACCTCTCTGCCACCTTAGGGAAAGACACCCTGAGCATCGACCCCTTAAGGATGACGTGATACTTAACACTCAAGGAGGTCCAGGACTCTCACCGCCACCCAAAGTCCACTCTGCGGGAGTGGCCGGCCTACCAGCTGCAGTGTGAGGGAGCGTGCCAGAGGGTCATTACCGAGCAGGGGGGTTGCTGTGTGGCACTGGACAACCAGCGGCCCTGTAAGGGAGCGTGACGGAGGGCCAGGCACCCCGGCGCCGCCCCAGGAGGGCCAGCACATCTAATAAGGTAAGACGCTCGACTCGCTAATGGCTCTCGTGAGCCGATGTGCGCTTCCCACGAGACAAATTCTTGCTGGCAGATTAGACAACTCCGCCATAATGACGCCGAAGCTTTTGTTCCTCAACCTCCACTTTGGGAACTTTGGAGAGATAGCAGGACCTGGGATAATGGGAATTCAAGTTTGCTGCTGTGTTCTCAGTAGCGCCTCAATGGCGTCCAGGCTTACAGTCGAGAGTAAAACACTGTACGGTGGGTGGAATCTCTTCCCCCCCCATCACTGGAGGTTCTCTTCACAGGGAGTTCCGTGAGCGTTTTTTCTCACAGTGAGAGAATCAGTGTATCAGACTAAGCTGCTAATTGTTACTTTACTGTGTAAATAGATTTTGGCTACTCTGTCGGTAGTATGTTTATATTTTTACATCTGTCTACTTACACACATATATATATACACGCACATATATCTTGTTTCTGTTACGGCATGGGCAACTGAGGCCTTTACCTTAGCCTAGACAGATACTCATTTTAACGATCAACCCCTTAAAGGTGGATGAACATCTGGGTTGACCGAGGACACACTGCCACAACCAGGATTCGAACCGATGCGCTCGACCTTAGACGGCCCGTGAATGCGTCACGGTCAGGAAAGCTAACAAGCATTATTATAAACATGATGAAAGTCTTATGCACGTCATAACTTCGTAGAACTAACGTTATACACTGCAGCAACCCAAATGATAAACAGTTTCTTATCTACTAAAATAGTCACGAAAGTTAGTAATGATATGAAATATAATGTGACGAGACAGAAGGTCTTCGAAGACCACCATTACAGCTTGAAAATGTAGATTGTCTTCACGAAGGCTGTGATCTTCGTCCTAGCGGCTATATTGGATTTACCATCACATCTGCGTGTCGTAGGCTCACACTGCACCTGCAGGCGAGAGCACCTCAACGACACATGGGGGAAAAAAAGAAAGACCACGGGACTTCGACACGACAGCAGCTGGTGGACGACACGAAAACTCTCAAACACTGCAGCAGTCACAACATACACTGCAGTGGTCACAACATACACTGCAGTGGTCACAACATACACTGCAGTGGTCACAACATACACTGCAGCGGTCACAACATACACTGCAGTGGTCACAACATACACTGCAGCGGTCACAACATACACTGCAGTGGTCACAACATACACTGCAGCGGTCACAACATACACTGCAGCGGTCACAACAAACAACATAATCAGTATTTGTCGACGAACAGTTTTCCTATACTCAACAACCAGCAAACAGGCCAACAAGCCTAAGGCTATTTGGCTCCAACCATCAAAGTCCACCACAGGGGAACCATATCACTGACACGGGAGATCCAATGACCCTCCCACACAAGACCCAGTCTCCACTCGCAGTCATGGAATTGACGCATATATATATATATATATATATATATATATATATATATATATATATATATATATATATATATATATATATATATACACATACACGTATGTGTATACTTTATTTATGAAAAGGAAAAACTAACAGTGGAGCAATTATTTTGGGTTTGATTATAAAATACTTTGCTTTTCTATGTTGCATATAGTTTTTCCATCGGCTTTTGGTCATTTGTTGCAATACAGAATTGTTGTTTACTCAAAACCGGTTTTCATTTGTAAATACGTAAAATCCCCCCACCATCACCCACCCCACCAAAAAATAATACTCTCGCTGTTCACGTGTTGCTGAACACACTCTACTTTTGTCCTCTCACTAATCGCTGGCTTTATACCATCAGATCTGTGGATTGCTCTCATACCCGAGGTGTTCCTACACCACAAATAAAAAGAAAATAATGAAGTCCTCCCACTCGTCAGACACACACACACACACAATAACACATTTAGAATTATACGTTGAGAAAGTTCAAAGATGGAATTCCACGACTGTGGAACTCTGGAACTCCCTTCCCCGTAAAATTCCTCAACATAATTACAGAAAAAAAAATATAGTTCAGTTCATTGTTTTTTTCACTGTAGATACTCGATCATTCACGATTGATTTTCATCTCAATTAGAGTGTTTATGAATGAATGTTCCTCCTCGCTGTCTGCTTTCTCCCTACACTATCTTGAATAAGATTCAGTCGTGAAGGAAACTGCGTGAAAAGAAAGAATATGCAAATGAAACTTCGAAGGGTCTCTCTCTCTCTCTCTCTCTCTCTCTCTCTCTCTCTCTCTCTCTCTCTCTCTCTCTAGGAAAATTTTCTATTCACAGTTACCTAGCTATCTATCAATTCTTTCTAGAGAGACTGAAAGCCTACCCATACGTTTCCAAGAACAACACTCGTCGACAATATACAAACAAAAGTATTTTTCTGTTTCTAGATGAAAGCGAATTCTAATTCTAAAAATAATATACCATACCTCAAAATCTGGTATGCAGAACAAAAAAAAAAATATTCTTGTCATCTAAAAGCAATATATGCGAGAATTTGCATATAGTCCACCAAACGAGAAATAATGTGATTATTCATAATTGGTGACAACACAGTTATTTCAGCTGCACTAGTCTCGGAGAGTCTCATTTCTTTATATATATATATATATATATATATATATATATATATATATATATATATATATATATATATATATATATATATATATATTCGCATGACCTAGGCATTTACCATCGCTTGGAACTGGCTCTGCCTGCTCTATATGAGGAACAGACATGAATATTCTCATTGTTTAGGATGTTTTCTCTGGAAATGTAGGATTCCACGAGCATTTCTATTCATGCTCGCGCGCGCGCTTGTGTGTGTGTGTGTGTGTGTGTGTGTGTGTGTGTGTGTGTGTGTGTGTGTGTGTGTGTGTGTCACATCAAAGGAATATTAGGCTAAGCGATTCACAGCTTGGTAATTCTGACGATCATCAGACATGACTATGCTTTAAGTGGCGGCTTCTGTCGTTTTTAGACAAACAGGTGTGGCACTGGAAGGCTGTGTCCTCTTGTTTTGTACATGACAGAGTCCTTGATCCCCTGAATACATCTAAATTACCTCTTGATTATAACTGACAGGATCAATAGATACTATACGCTATGCAACATGCATATCCAAAGTGAATAAGGTATTATACGTCA
Organism: Panulirus ornatus; assembly: GCF_036320965.1. NCBI lineage: Eukaryota > Metazoa > Arthropoda > Malacostraca > Decapoda > Palinuridae > Panulirus > Panulirus ornatus. The sequence continues at coordinate 20,306,681 of NC_092260.1, read as the reverse complement.
GTCAAAGAGCTTCATGGTTAAATGTCCCTCTTCAAAATGATACACCATCGACTTTAAGTACCAAAGATTACCTGGAAAATTCTCTTTAGTAATCTTGTCTTCCATCCATCGGCAAATATGAAAACTGTTTTCCCTTCACTGTAAATAATAATAACGTACGAACGAAACCAGCTTCCAGACGGCAAGAAAGATACCCTTGCATATGTATATACATATCCTCATAATGTGCACTGGAATAACACATTTCCAGCGCTTCCCAGCAGAAATGGCCGGCCGGTAAGAATGCACTCCCCAGTAGACTAGCGAACGACAGGCACTCAAGAAGCGACGTCTGCTGTCGTGAAGTATGGTACTGAATGAGATTTATAGCAGAGGGGGCCGCGAGGTGGGGGGGAGCGATTTCCATGCGCAACCGTGGTCTACTTCTAGGCAAAATATTTGGTTACGATGCAGTAACTGGGCGTCCGCTGGCGCCCTAAAGGAGGAGACATGCGCAAAGAGGAGGGAGGGTTAGAAGAGAGAGAGAGAGAGAGAGAGAGAGAGAGAGAGAGAGAGAGAGAGAGAGAGAGAGAGAGAGAGAGAGAGAGAGAGAGACTTTAGTTTTACTGGAAGAGGAAGAAACTCTGGAGCATCCGGGTTCCGAACGGCGACCTGGAAAAGGGGAAGAAATATATATATATATATATATATATATATATATATATATATATATATATATATATATATATATATATATATATATATATATATATATATATATATCACTGGAGGATGAGCTGAACTCAGGCCGAGGCAGAGGGGCCCCACCTCTAGGCAAAGGGGAGAGGTCAACTCCAGGCAAAATTGGGAGGGAGAGAGAGAGAGAGAGAGAGAGAGAGAGAGAGAGAGAGAGAGAGAGAGAGAGAGAGAGAGAGAGAGAGAGAGAGAGAGAGAGAGAGGTCAACTTTGGCCGAGGGGGAGTGGGGAAACTTTTGCCCGGGAGAGATAAGCTTGGAGCGAGGGAAAGGTAAATTTTAAACTGAGGAGAGAGAGAGAGAGAGAGAGAGAGAGAGAGAGAGAGAGAGAGAGAGAGAGAGAGAGAGAGAGAGAGAGAGAGAGAGAGAGAGAGACTATGAACTAGGGAGATGAAAACTTTGTCCCAAGACAAAGCGAAAACTTTCGCCACGGGAAGGGAAGACCTGGTTAAGAGAGAGAGAGAGAGAGAGAGAGAGAGAGAGAGAGAGAGAGAGAGAGAGAGAGAGAGAGAGAGAGAGAGAGAGAGAAGGCTTCTGGTGAGGAAAGAGCTGGGGTGGGAAAGCTGTGGCTAAGGGGAGGAGGATCACTCCTTTTTTCCTTTAACTTAACCTTAGTTTTACCAGTCGAAAACCAGAGGAGGGAAACAGAAACTAAACTTCACTTAAACGGCGTTGGAAATGTTGGTAATCAGAACACAAACTTCACATGTATTGTACGCACGAGTCGAGGGAAAAGTTCTAAGGTGGAAATATAAGCCAGAATCTTCCACAGATGTTTCAGGTAACTTGGGTTCTTAGATTCCATAGTCAACAAGGCAGATTGAATCTAGAGTCTTTTGGACGAAGTATGATAAAGCAGAAACGGTGAAAAGAAAAGGAGTTTAAGTAGATGGTTCTCAGTCCCTGCATTCTACCAAATTATGGGTTTAATGACCTGACCCAAAACGCTATAAAATGTGGAATACATCCAGCAATATTCCTTTCTATCCAAATGGTAAAGAGAAATTTCCTAACAACGGATTACCACACTGAATACACAATATCAGTTGTCACAGGTTATTTTGTAGTTTCCACAGTTCAGATAAGCTTCAATGACTAAGATAACCTAAAAAGCTGTGAATCTAAAAACGTTCTCAGTCAACTTGAAAACTCCATGTCGCCTACAGCAGTGGCATGCAAAACTGACCTATGTTGTAAAGGAAATATTATTTCCATTACAACATCGGAAGAGACAAGGCTCCGGAGATGAGATCTAACCAGAAATAAACACCAGTCAAGTCAGTGCAGAAGCCTAAAGAGCCCAGTCAGGATGACAACTAGAGTAATTCAGGAGGCACAACAGCTGATCTAAAACCCATTCAAGTTATATAGAGAGAATCCAACTCGTTACGAATGCCACAGAATCAACTGTTGACACGGTAGCGTAAGCAGTGAAGATTGGAGAGTCGACTGTGATTGCAATTATGACTTGATGAAGATGCGTTTTGCACCGCGTCGTCAGGACAACGACCATGGGTCTGGCTCTCACTTGGAGGATCGGTCGATTGCTGCTGTTGCTACAGACAACCCCCTCGTCAACTCTACAGTAAAAGTAACTACAATTCCCTAAAGGAGATTGACTCCCAATAGTGAGGAGAAAGAATAGGCTAAACTTACAAATGAATGTATGGGGGGTATGCCCGAATCCATCCATACCTAACATCTCAGACGATGAGTATTGGAGTGTATTGCAAAAGTGCATATAGGGAAAAAAAAAGAGGAGAATCTCACTCAAAAATTGATGTTCATCCTGCACCTAACTCCTGGAGATGTTGATGATACTAGAATCCCAAAGAAGCAAATGTTAAGTACACTAGAAACGCGCATAAAACTTGTGTAAAATCACAGAGACAACTTTATTGACAAACTCCCACATAGACAGTTGAGGTGTATCAAAACCTACACATCGATGAGTGGCAGCTTTAAACCAATATACGAGGAACTGAAGTATATCCAAAACAAGGCATCAGACAACCAAAGTACATAAGAAAACTACAATTCTTAAAAGTGACAGACATTAGAAATCTCCACATGGGAAATCAAATCAAGTACAAAGGTCTACACACAAAATCTTGCGGTATGTTTCAAAGATTCATCTGGAGACTGGAATACACGGCGAAGCCCTTTTCATCCAGGTAATACATCAATAATGAAATGTAAATCACTGTCCAGACACACACGCTCCCTCGTTCCAGGCGGTCAAGAAAAAGACAACCGAGAGAGAGAGAGACAGAGACTTCTTCGTCCTCGGGGAAAAGAACGTGACTATCAGAGGTACGCCATCCGGGAACTAATGGTATAAGTGGGACAGTCATTTCACAAGTTCTTTTTTCCACCCTCACGTTGAGGTGATTAACTGAGCCGTGGTCATCACTCTCCTATCACCCCAGGCCAAACACTTTTCCCTCCTCCCCTTTGGAATTTTTGGCCACCGTCCCTTCCTCCTCCCCCAGCTTCGGATGATGGAGGAACCATTTCGTGGGAAAACTTTCTTTTCATAGGGTGTCCCTGTTCTACTGCGTTGGTCGGTTCACGTGGACTGCCCCTTTGGCATTAACTTCCATTTTGATGCATCGTAGAAAAGCCTTATGTAAAAATAAATAAAGTCTGGTAAACTTAAATTTAAGGAGAATCAAAAGCCCAAGATTCGTTTACTCTGCAGTCAAATGAAGACTGATTAGACATCTATGGTTAATTCTCTCTGGCTGGCGCATGCTGCCGAAATGTAAACGTGAAGATGAACAACGCTTGAGACACTGACCGAATCTATTCACTATTCAGACCAGGTAGGATAGGATGTTTGTGAGGATAATGGAGGTAGATTGGGGGAAATAAGAGGTGTTAATATGGGTTTAGGGAGAATTGTGTATTTAGGAAAGAAATGGAGACAATGTTGAAGGCGAGAGCCTGCATCTGACTTCCTCTCTTTATCAATACTCTCACAGTGGTATGCACCAATATACTGCAATGAAGCATAATAGCACCACAAGAATTCTATTGCTGTTATCATCATTTAGCTCTTTATCATTCCCCGTATTAGACGAATGAATCTCCGCTCTCTACACACATTCCTATCTCACCCTATTTCTTTCACGGCCACGTCTCTCTCTCATTTGCCTGTCCCTCATGTGGTAATCTACCCATTGATTACACCCGTCTCCTCGCAAGACACAGACACTATCACACTATACATGGTAATGAAGTGTAATCAGGCATCGGGGGTTTATTTCCCGCAGTGGTGGTGGGGGAATTGTTAACTATGGCCGATGTCTTGATAACTTGGAGGAACCAGACCTTCGTGATAATCATAGACTGAAATGCTCGTCATTATCACAATCATAAGGAATCCACCGCCTCTCTGGATCACAGGATGCAACCAGGGGAAAGAGATCCAAGTCTCTGGAGTCTGGTTTACTTAGGGTTACACGCGAGGCAAATATAACTGCAGAGATAAATTTAGATTTCTGATGTGGAAAAAAAAATGATATTTTTTTGTTGGACTTCAGCTGCGGCTTTTGGTGTCGAAATCATAAAAGTGATGAGACAGACTTTGGTGTCTGGTGTCGGATATTTCTTTTTTCTGGACTAACGTTTGGGCTTTTGGATTCGGAAATGAAAAAAAAAAAAAAAAGGTGGCCAAGTAGATCTAGGGTTCTGGTGTTCAAAAATATATATTTCGATTCTTTTTCTTTTTACTGTGAGAAAAACAAATGAGGTAAAATTAGCTTAGATTCTCTTTTTTTTTTTTTTTTTTGTGTGTGTGTGTGTGTGTGTGTGTTCATAATCCGAATATCTGTAGATACCCTAAACCTATAGTCTCATGCAAAAGAGCCGGGAATCTTAAGTTTATGATGTGAAATACGTTCGCCACGACTGTGGCACCCAGTGTCGGTGAAGCTGTGAGGGAAGGAAGGATTGTTTGAACGAAAAAGATAAAGATATTCGGTGCACGTCAAGAATCTCAATACAAAAATTGGATGGTAAGGAAGAGCTTGAAGACTGTTTATCTTACTCGTAGGATAAAGTTTTAGGTATCATATCAAACACTGAAACAATCATTGGGTTTGATGTCGTGTAAAGAGATCAGTCATAATGTAAGGCAGGGAAAGGAAGTAGGTCAGAGTGTAGAAGACAGGCTTGGTGGCGAGGTGGAGAGAGTGAATATGTGTGGAGTGGAGATGTAGAGATATACACAGTGGATGAGGGAAGACATGTAGACTAGGTGAGAGTATGGAGAGTGGGAGAGGGTTATGGAAAATGAGGATCGAGTATGAAAAGAGCGGACGGAGTATGGAGAAAAGGGACGGAACACAGAGAGAGAAGGAGGATTAAGAGAGATGGGGAAAGAGAGGAAGAGAGAGATTGAAGTGACAAGAAGAATGGTCGTGGGGGGAGAGAGGTAGAGAGAGAGACTGCGAAAAAGTGAAAGAAGTATTGTGGAGAGGGGAAGAGAGAAATATGGAGAAGTGGTGGAGAGGTTAAGGGAAAGGAGAGAGAGAGAGGATCTGTAAAACAGGGGGTATGGTGGATCACAAGGAGGGTGGGTGTGGTGACACGTAGACGTATAGACTGGGGGCAAGCAAGACCCATGGGTTATAACGGCTGGAAAACTGAGAACACAAGGAGAGGGGAAGAGCAGGGAAGTCTGGGGAGAAGGAGGCATGAAGCGTGGAGAGGAGGATGGAGATTTTGTCAAGGAGGTAGGGAGGGTGCGTTGTGAAAGGGGAATGAGTGAAAAAAGGGAGTGAAGAGTGTGTGGGGCTGGGGAGGAAGGAGAGTATGATGGTACGAGTTGTGCGTGGAGTGAGAAAGAGGGTCTGTAGAGGTAGAAGTGTGTGTGTGTGTGTGTGTGTGTGTGTGTGTGTGTGTGTGTGTGTGTGTGGTGATGGCGTGGGGTGGGGGCAGGGAGTCTGTATGTGCTGGAGCGGAAGAAAAATAACTTGGGCTGTGGTCTGCGAGACAACAATACAACCTTATAAAAAGATTTACGACACGCGTCCTGGTTTCTTCTGGGGTCTTCACTTTATTCCTATTGTTACCTGAATTACTTTTGTTTGGTTGTGGCAGTGGCTGTCGTTCACAAATATATATATATATATATATATATATATATATATATATATATATATATATATATATATATATATATATATATATATATATATATTTTTTTTTTTTGTCGCTGTCTCCCGCGTTTGCGAGGTAGCGCAAGGAAACAGACGAAAGAAATGGCCCAACCCACTCCCATACACATGTATATATATAGAATATGCGAATCCAATTAAAGCAACAGATTCATTGGTTTCTACACTAAAAGACAGAGAAAGAAAGAGTGATCAAACGAGGCAAACAAGTGTGATTCTCTTATTTCAATAACCTGGAAATCACTCACGTTTTTAAGTCGTTGAATTAAGAGTCAACTCAAAATTGATAATGGCAAAGTTCTTATTAATTCTTTTTTCACATTTCTCTTGGCTACTTTTGGTTTCCTGGCATAAAAGCTAATTAATATTCTTTTGCGGAGAAAACTGAACATACATTGACGAATGAAAATACATTATGGTTCTCGACGTACCAGGAAAGAAGCGTAGGGAATTTGAAATAAAAAAGTAACCACAAAAAAGTATCATAAAAAACTAAATAATAGTGATAGAAAAAAGCCTCGTGCTCGTGCACACACACACACACACACAACACACACACACACACACACACGAAAGTAAAGCTTCCTCCCTGATGAAACAAACAGGTAATTACGAACAGGTACTTACCAATTAAATCATTATCAACCAGATTATACCTAGCATTAACGAGCTTCCTAGTTATTTGCTCATAAGTCTTTATGGTTACCTTAATTTTTTTTATGAGAGACTAAAGATCAATTCCCGTACGATAATTAAGTCTCAAAAACTAACATGGATGAGAAGATGAAATCGTATGTCAGTGTTTCGGGAACCTCATCCCATCTTCAGACGAGAAGACGTCAATTTCAGGTCTCCTACGGTGTTGGCTGGTGCCTGAATGAGTCCAGTAGATGCCCTTACGGTTTAGGAACGAAATGGTGCGCCTAGGAAAGGGCGCTTCTAAAGCAGCATATATATATATATATATATCTATGCTCCTGCAGCATTCTAGGAACCTTAGAGCCGAACTGACAAACAAGAAAATCGTAAAATCTGTCATTACAAAAGAAAACTAATGATCATAAAAGCCTTCTAGATATTAGAACTTTCAACTGACCGTAATGTGTGAAGTACACACTCTTGCTTTGCTCTTAGCCTTTACAACCAGCCAGTTGCTCCTAACCAAGGACAGAGAGAGTGAGATGTAACCCAATATCCAACAGAAGACGCCATTCCCTAGTGTGTGTGCTGCTACTTTAACGTCCTCTCCTCGCAAGTAAAAGCAAATTTTCGATTTATTCATCAGAGGCCAGGTCAATAGTGTTTGTGTAAGTGGGTATGTGGTCTTAGAATAATTATGAACACCTGAAGAATGAGTCCAATCTTTTCAGTCGACAGCATTAACGACTCGCATTCAACAGGCCGAAAACGAAACTATAAACAACCCACTTCACTCATCCTAGGGTCATACATGCAATGACAACGTGTTCAGAATTATCTTGATCACCCAAAGAAGGTGTTCAAGATCTTCGAATGCTGGTTAAAAGTTGATTATGATGACGGCTCTCAACGACCCCAGGAGTTGATGGGCCCGAAATCAAATTTTAGCCAATCAATCGCTAGTTATTCAACCACCGAGATGAAGGTATATGATATCGTAAGGAATACGAAGGAACATAATTCCCGAAACACTTCCTTAGAATTCTATACACTCATTTTCATTTCACTATGAAAACTTCTGTAATGAAAGTGAACTTAGGAGAGTCGGTTTTCAACCTCTTTTAAGATGATAAAAGACTTGTTACAAGCACTGTGTGTGTAACGACAAGGAAACTCATCACCAAAAGATACGATTTGGTCTTTAACGAGACAAGCATCAAAGAGAACGTACACACACAAGGTACCGTGAGAAATCCAAACCAAAACGAAGGAACGCCGTATTAGAAAAGTATATAATCTGTCAACAAAGAAGCTAAGAAAGACAAAGTCAAGAGGGAAAGTCAAAATAAAAGAGTATAAGAAATCTTAGGAACAATGCATGGTCACAAGAACACAATGAGGAAAATGCTTCTCGAAATAGAAGAACGTACGGGGGGAAAAAAAAAGAAAAATCCCGCAAACTGGTTGGGAGTCAAACCGGAGGGGCGTCTTGTGTCTTGAAATGGGAAGGCCAGACACATTGATTTGTTTCGGCGTAAGAGACGATAGTATTGTGAGGGCGCAATGGGGCGGATGGGTCCACGGCTCTGATAAGTGCGGCTTGGCAACCGTCTTGCCTCTCACTCTTTCCCTCTCTAACTCTTTCTTTTTTTTTCCCCTCGCTTTTACTGGGACTCTTCTCTCACTCAGGTTTATGGTATTTTCTTTTTACTCTGATGAAAAATATCAATTTCAAACACTTTTCCTTTCTAAATGATACTTTTTTTTATATCATACTAAGATAAATATCTTCTCCGTTCTTGACTTAAAGATTATAATCTGTGATAAACCAACGACTGCATACACTTTTTCTCTCTATTCTTTCTCCCAGTTTTTCCTCCCCTCCTCCTCCTCCTCCTCCTCTCTGCTCTGCGGCGGGCAAAATGTTGCCGGGGGATGAAAAGATAAAACTTGGCTCTGGGCTTCCAAATGCGACACAGCCTGGGAGTCTTTAGTTCTACTGGTCACTTCGACGAACTGGGTTTTTGGAGCTCCGCTCGGTGGATAAGGTACTACTGTTACATGTTCATAGCTATCGGGACAATACTGGTTTTTCTTAACCTTCAGGTCATTTCTCAAGTTCTAGAGACGGACAGATACTTATCGAAGGTTCGCTCTGACATCCAGACCCCGAATTATGGTAAACAGTTTACTGATAGTCCAGCAGATGTAGACTTCTCTAACAATGGGAAGTCAAGTTTGCCAGACTAGTGGCCAAATTTCCTTGAAACTTGTGTTCTTGTTAGTACTTGGTTTGACATGACGTTACGAGTAATTCCAATCGTTCCACACACACTGCTACACGATTCATGCATCTGGGGCCTTTTCTTTCCGCAGCTGATAACGAAGAGGTGAGGAACGCGGGAGCAGAATATTACGAACAGCATCAAACAACTAAGACATATGGCATACGAGCTGGAAATTACATTCGTAAGTAGGTAACACACGTCAGCAGATTATTACACAACTGAATGATTAAGGACAGTCACAGGTAAATGAATAGACGTCACAAGCTTATAAACACACACACACACACACACACACACACACACACACACACACACACACACACACACACACAAATAAAAGTAGATAAAAGAAAGGTCATCTCATACTCGGTTGAAAGAAAGAGGGTCATGATTCACAACTTGTTTACAACGCGAGCAGTAAAGCATCCTTCAGTGACACTGTGGTCGTCCTAAACGAGACTCTTCCTTCCTTTAATCTCGGGGTGTTTCCTTCCCTTAACCTCAGGTCAGGTTGTAAGCCAAGCCAGGGTAGGGAAGAATGCTCGCTCTAAGAGTCTGTAAAATACGACCGTAAAAGACAAAAGGAGAAGGGAAAGAATTGTCTTTTTTTTGTGGTCGTGGATGTGTCACCCCTCGACTCCCCTTTTGACTCGCTCAACCCACTCATCACAGTGTCTCCCCCGAGCCTTCCTGACGTACCTGGTGTGTTATCCCGCTCTCTATTTACACACCGTTGAGGGAGGGGAATTGTTCGGCAGGACATATCTCCCTCCCATCAAAGGAACCGAGGCTGTTACTCCAAATATATTACCTACTTCTGTAGTTCATATTGTCACCACTACTACTACTACGGTTACAACTACGAACGCTGTTGCTGCCTTACATACTAGTGTTACGACAATTGTTACGATGATCGTCATTATCATCATTACCAACATTAATGGTGAAATTACTGCCCTTCCTCCCACCACTAGTACTAGTTCTATCACCACCGCCAGAATGATATTTGTTTTTATGTAAGCAGAGACAAGTCGGGCAACTGAGGCCCTAATAAATGCCATTCAATTAACGCTCTTTATATATATATATATATATATATATATATATATATATATATATATATATATATATATATATATATATATATATATATATATGTATATATATATATATATATATATATAGTTGCCTAAGCCAGGTACCCATTTCATCGAACAACCCCTAAGAGGTGGATGACCTGCCGCAACCAGGATTCGAACCTAAGCGCGCGAGCATGGACGTCCTGTGAACGAGTCATGGTCAAGATCGCTAACCACCACTATTACTAGAGCTTTAACAAGCACCACAACTGTCTCCACCGTTTCTCACGGCATGTCCGTCTGTCTGGAACTATATTCAAGACAGGACGAATTCTGATATATGGTCGACCCGATACAAGTAAGTTCCTCGTACTTATATATATCTTCTTCAGGCTCTGGCAGGGAGGAGGGAGCCAGCCAGTCTTTCATTCAGATCAGTGGTCTGGACGTCTAAAGATTGGTTGTCCGGGGTCCGTGCAGGATAAGAGGAAGGATCTCCAGAAGTCCTTCAAGGCTCTTCCTTCAGCTGGCGCTTCGAATGGATTCCTCGGCCACGCCGGTGAAGCGGATACAGAAGTCGGTCCCATTTATTTCCAAGTGACCCAACACTTGTGGGGGATTTGATCTTTTCGAGGAGAGGGTGGAGTTCCCTGGCTGACCTGTGTGTGTGTTTGGAAAATAACATCTGGGGGAACGAAGCAGAGAAATGATGTTTACGAGATATCATCCAGGTGTGTATGTGTGTATGTGTGCGTTCAAACTATTAGCTAATATCCATGATTCATTTCCTGATTTATTCGTGGAATATATATATATATATATATATATATATATATATATATATATATATATATATATATATATATATATATATATATATATATATATACGATATCTATGAGATCGATTAAGTGATGACGGAGACACGGTCACTGAGAAATTCGAACCCAAGGTTCGAAAGAACACATGAACTCCAAATTCTCATTTTCTTCACGAGCAGCGCAGAAAAATCACTACTCTTTTATATCAGACCTTGATTAACAACGCTTCCTCTACATACATCCAAGTAATTTTCTATGGAAAAATTATTTGAATAAGTGTGGAAGTATGGGAGAGCCTGGGGTGCGGCGCGAAGGCCAGCGCTTGTTCGGGGTCTGCTTCCCACGCGAGGGTGCAGACCAGCTGTCACTCTCACTCATTCGCTTGAGCTAAAATGTTTCGCACAAATTATGTAAATCTGTCCAGTAATCTGCATACTTTACAAACTATGAATGGGAGCCGAGGCTGGATAAGATACTCTCTGGAAAGGAGAAAGAAAGCTTCAAAGAGGATGTAAAGCCAAGGCGCTTCCACGATTGACGCGTGTCTAGTCGAGGTTGTGGCAATGGGAAAGAAAATGATGATGATGATAAACCAATACATATTTTGCCCCCGTTACTCGTGCGACTGTTTCTGTAAATTGTAAGGATGTCTTTGCAAGTGGCAGGACTGTCTTCGTGAATCATACAGCTCTGTAAATAAATGGGGAGACAGTCTTGAAAATGGTCTGACTTCCTTCAGCTCTGTAAATAAATGGGACAGTCTTTGAAAATGGTCTGACTTTCCTCGTAAACTGGGTAGAGTTTTGTAAATCGAAAGGTCTCTGGTACATTTTCCCATAGCATGTAAGATTGTTTTTACATTCTCATGAAAACACACTGGGAAAGGAGTTGATCATAAAGGGAAACAAGGACTCTAGTGGTTTGTAATCGTAGGTTCGAGCCTCCAGGTGCTAAGAACCACAGCTCACTGCATGATCCACCAGGGCTGTATCGTCAGATTAACAATATTCAGATAATTTTTGGTCTAGAGTTTACCAAAGGGTCATACTGGAATCTCTTTTGTTTTTTATTCCAGCAATTGCTGATCGTCAAAGCATTTTTTTTTCTCTCTCTCTCTCAAGTTCTCCAGACAATCCCGGGTGTTTGGAAATAAAATTAGTATAATATCTCTGGCACTGCTGGTTCGTCCACGGATATATAACCGAAGAATAATTTTGATTATTTCCGCACTGCTAATAATGGATGGACTTATCTCCTGTGATAATGACACTGTTGGGTTATCACTGGAATTATCTCGTGCTAATTTTGGCACTGTTGGCAAATCGACGGTTTTTCTAAATTTCGAATAAGGTTATTTATGATTTCTTTCACCTCTGGCTTACTGACGTATTTTCCTTATACTTCGTGATTACGTTTATTGATCGTTTACCCAGAGTCATAACCCTTCGATGCCTGTGAATTCTAGTGGCACACGTCCTTTTTTCTTCGCCACTCGTTAGTGCCTTTGAGCGTGACGAACAACAAATATAGTGATCCAAACGAGACAACACAAATACGGTGAACCCAACAAATTGTTATCAATGAAAGCAGATGTTTACGAAGGCGGAGGCTAGTCAACACACACACACACACACACACACACACACACACACACACATGGTACACATATACAATAACAAGACACGATGCAATATGAGTGTTACTGTCTCCCCGTAACACACAACCAATCACAAACACTTACAGCACCTATCCTACTAAGATATTCTTACTTCATGATCTTTCTAAACAAAAAAACCGATAAACACATCGAAAGATTGAGTTATAGAGAATAAAGACAGGGAGAAAAATACGAATATAAAAAAATACGCAATACTAGAATAGTGAACAAACGCCCATCAAGAGAGAGAGAGAGAGAGAGAGAGAGAGAGAGAGAGAGAGAGAGAGAGAGAGAGAGAGAGAGAGAGAGAGAGCCAGAGCCTCCCAGGGATAGTAGGATCAAAACACACAAATCAGTTTTGAATGAGTCCGAACCCCAACGCAATACAATAATGTGTCAGTCAAGGCTCGTATACCCTCGGCCACACAACACGCCAAAACATGGCTAGGAAATAACCCCCTACAGTTGGTTGTGTTGTGGTGGCAGAACCAGTTATAGTACCAGTACAAGTGGCTGTGGTTATTGCAACAATTGTGTGATATTATTGTTGTACTACGTATCCTTTATCATTAGTAGTATCATTATCAATATCACTCATAATCATTACATGATGATTATCATCAGTTATTAATATCATTACTATTACTATTATCATCATTACTATCATTATTACCATTGTTATTATTTACAACTGTTGCTGTACTTAGGTACCAACTGACATTTAACGCTCCGAGACTCACGCCTGTTGTATACACGCCCATTTATTTCAGTCTAAAGCCTCTCCCGTGAGCTGATTGTGCAACGAGAGCATTTTTCCCTCGTCCTACGCACAGCTTTTCCCTAAGTAATCGTTTGTACTTTTGCCTCGGGGGCAAATGTTATAATGTCATTGCTTCAAGAGAAAATATAAAACAAACTCTGGTCTTTCCTCTTCTACTCCGGTGAAAATTTCTAGCAACTTAACGAAAGAAAGAATCACATAAAGAGTAACCGAAATTTCGAGGGAAAAAATATAATAATGAAGATTAATAAGTTAATGAATCGTATAACTGCACACACACACACACACACACACACACACACACACACACACAGAGTGTATCATCCATTAACCTTTTCATTACGACGGGTATGACCCTTTAGGTCCAGCACGTTTAAGTTCGTCCTTAAAAAAGCGAGGTCGAAGTCCAGGCCGTCGTCCCAAAGGGTTATTATCGTTGTGCTTAATGGCCACACACCGGTGTAGAGGGTCGAGGACCACACCACCATGATCATGAGGTAGTTGGTGGCTGTGAGCGCTGCTCCTTTATACGGAGACTAGAAACTGGATCACCTTGGCGTAGCGGTTAGCGTTGCAGACCGTTAACGCATTCAAGGGACGCCCATGACGTTAGGCGGTACAGGTTCGAATCCTCGTCGCGGTAGTCGGTCCGCAGTCAATCCAGCTGTTCATCATCCCCTTACGAGGTGGTCGATGGCAATGGGCATCTAGCTCAGGCTACGGCATATATGTTAAATGACACTACCTTGATTAGGGCATTTACTTGTCCATGATGTGTCAGCAGGAGCCATGAAAAAAAAAGATAAACAAACCGACAAATAGACACATTGAGGATACAAGTTATTTTGTCTTCGTAAGAACAAGAAACTTTTATCTATCGATTCAACATTGCCTAATCTTACGAGGTCCAGCTCAATCGACGATGGTGATTTACCCTAACAGGGTCAACTCAATTTCTAAGATGTTGGCAAAGCGCAAATAATTTTTGCAGAGATTTTAATGGAATGTTTACGTTTAAAGCCTTTTCTCCTAAACACTGCTCGAGTTATGACTTCATCGTGTCCAAGGACGTTTAGAATTTGTTTTGGAGTCAGACGAAAATTACAGGTGTAAACTGTATACCTTTTTCAGGAAGTGTAACTCATAATTATATACGAATGGCGGGTAAGTCATTTACTGCCAGATTTCGGGAAGAGAGGCGATATGAAACCAGCTATACAGACCCGAGTGAGGAAAAATTAAGTTTTCATATATGTATATATATATATATATATATATATATATATATATATATATATATATATATATATATATATATATATATATATTGGAAAGGCAGAGGAAATAAAAACCCACATCCTTCTAGGCGATATATGACCCCAATGCAACCTATACTTCATACATTTGACGGTAGGGGGGGAAGAGAGAGAGAGAGAGAGAGAGAGAGAGAGAGAGAGAGAGAGAGAGAGAGAGAGAGAGAGAGAGAGAGAGAGAGAGAGAGAAGGGACACAAGGTTCGAAAGCCGGGCAGCGAGAGTTCGGGTAGCTGGCACGGCGACTCTCGTGCAACTGACGCGGCCACAGACTAATAGATTATGTCCCGACACGAGACTGAAATATGGAATAAACTTGCAGGCTGCTCTCGGCAAACCTCTCGTTAATATTTGCCACACGGCTAACCCAGTGACCATCTATAGCCAGTGATAAGGATTCAAACTGCAGCAAATATAGATAGATTGTGGGGGGGGGATTATAGTTAGAGGCTATGGAGGAGAAGATATGGATGGATTAGGGGGAGGAATGAAAGAGAAGAGAAATATAAGATGAAGGACAGAGAGAGGTTGGTGTAGATCCCCTGACCGCATTCTTAAGCCTGATGTTGTGTGATCACTTACGCATTCATTCTGCTTATCATTCACTCAATGTAAATATCACTCCTAGGTCTAGTAAGGTCTTATCAGTCTAGTCATGCATCGGTGAGGCACGATCATCGAAGCATGATCATCTTCCCCGTGTTCGTATGCAAGGCCATAGACTGAGCCTCAAGTAGCGACCGAGTCATAACGTATATCTCAGCCGGCGGCCAACGCCACTGGCACGTAACCAAAGATCAAAGTCACTGTTGTTTCTAGACTCCGCAGCCTCATACCAACACCCGGTCCCCCTTCCTATCGCCCACCTACGACACACGACACCTGTACTATCCACGTATCGCGATAGATATGCCAGCATTTGTCGTGGAGGGAGAGAGTCTTCCTCCTCCCTTCTCCTCCTCCTCTTCGTCCATGAACTCCCATGACGTCGTCCATGGGGTAACCACGGTGCTGCTGCTCGTTCTAGGTGTCAATAGCCCTCCCCAACCCAACACCCCGATGTCCCCACGAGGCTGGCAGCCTCCAGCATGTCCTTTATGAAATGCATATTGTCAGTATCTACCGCCGCCGGCCCCAGCCAGCTCCCTGGATGATGAACGTGCCACTCCAGCGTCAATATTCACGGTGCATTGCCTCCTGGGGGGGTTGGCTGCATATTCCGGGCACATGATCTTCCAGATGAAATTATTTCCAGCATGCGAGACGTGGACGTCGCTATCTATCACGGCTCGCGGTGTTTACCGCCTGCCAAGGGCAGCAGTCGTTAGCCAACGCTCGTTAACCGCCGCATCACAGTGGCAGCGAGTGGGGGGGTGTGTGTGTGAGCGGGTGCATATATTCTAAGCCACCTGTCACACATACAGAGTCACCTACTCACCTACATCACATTTTTGAGCCACCTACTGCACTCACTGAGCCACCTATCACACATACTAAGCCACATATCGCACATACTAAGCCACCTGTTGCACATACCGAGCCACCTATCGCACAAATTGAACCACCACACCAACGCGACGTACTGAAACTCTGCTTCCAAACACCGATTCACCACACTGACACACCGAATCATCAACCTAGCCCATGCGAAGCCTCCACAACGAAGCACTGAACCACCAATCCCTCGCACTGAACACGGTCACAACATCAACGTAGCGAAACACCGCAACGAGACACACTGAACCACACCACGAACATGCACTGGGTCAACACTACATGCGCCTCCCGCACTGGGTCGCCCAGATCACCGCCACCACAACTGATACACTGCTTCTACCACAACCGACACCCCACTGGGTCATCACAAACGAAGCGCTAGGTCACCGCCAGCCCCTACATACGACCACTTTTACCCTGGGTGTCGGAACCTCCGCCATATTAATCATGGCGCATGATCGTCCCTGTGGGTGAATGATGAGGAAGGACTCCCATGACCAAAAATATACCCGAAATTTATTATCCAGATTCTGATGAACTAGAAAATTAATGACCGAATTTTTGTGTGCGCGCGGTAAATAGCTGGGGTATAGATACTTGCGGAAAGTCGAGAGATTTGAATAATATTAGAATCATAGTAGTGTTTTTTTGAGAGTCAGATTTGAAGATAACTAATGCATGAGCATTACTGCGTATATGATAGGTTTATGATAAAGAAAACGTATTGCAGGTTAAGTCCAAGCAACTCAGTTTAAAGAAGGAGAGGTGGGGTTAGTGGGGTAGCTAGAGGGTGAAAGAAGGAGAGCTGGGGTTAGTGGAGTAGATAGGGTTTAAAAGGAGAGGTGGGGTTAGTGGGGTAGATAGGGGGTGAAAGAAGAAGAGGTGAGGTTAGAGTGGGGTAGATAGGGGGTGAAAGAAGAAGAGGTGGGGTTAGTGGGGTAGGAGGGAGGAGGAGATTTAGTGGTGCTTCTGTCAACTTGCTGTTTCCTCCACCGTTCATTTGACTTCTTAAAGGATTGGCTCAGCCATGAGAGGGGCTCGGGGGGGAAACTCCAGAATTGCTTCAGCGGGGAAGAAATGTGCTGACCTGGATGGTGTGTTTTTCCTCACTGGCGATTTGGCTTCGCTTGACCAGATGTGAGGTGGGGCAAGGGCTGGCTGGTCTTTCAAGGCACGTCTTCCATTGCTATGACCTAACTGCTAGATTCTTTTTTTTATCATTCTTATCTGGATCGGGAAAGGATAAGAATGAGCCGAATATATATATATATATATATATATATATATATATATATATATATATATATATATATATATATATATATATATATATATATATATATATATTATCCCTGGGGATAGGGGATTAAGAATACTTCCCACGTATTCCCTGCGTGTCGTAGATGGCGACTAAAAGGGGAGGGAGCGGGGGGCTGGAAATCCTCCCCTCTCGTTTTTTTTTTCTTTTTTTTTAATTTTCCAAAAGAAGGAACTGAGGGGGCCAGGTGAGGATATTCCAAAAAAGGCCCAGTCCTCTGTTCTTAACGCTACCTCGCTAACGCGGGTAATGGCGAATAGTTTAAAAGAAAAGAATATATATATATATATATATATATATATCCTGGGTACTGCGATAATTTAATGTTTTCTCTCACGATGCAGTTGGTATAAATCCCGCTAATCTTCAGTCCATTTGGCTAATCTTCAGCAGACACGATCATGTTCATCACGCAGCGAACAATTTTTCCTCGAACGCTCAGGATACAGGGATTGCATCACTAGCATTCCTCTCTCTGTACTGGTAATCCAGCGAAACATCGACGGCTAAGAAAAGCGAAATATTACCTCCGATGCATTCAACCTAGGCTCGGGACAGTCAGTACATCCGGTCATCTTACTCAAGCGATATAAAACACACACACACACACACACACACACACACACACACACACATTCCACCCCGGCATGAGAGAGAGAGAGAAATAATGTGTGTATTTGTGTGCGTGTATGTGTGTGTGTGTGTGTGTGTGTGTGTGTGTGTGTGTGTGTGCATAGATACACACGAGTAAAGACATTGTACATATGTACAAGGCTAAGAAACGGGTCGATACTCAAAACTACTAAAACTGTCACAAAAAAAATGTCTCAAGTTTGTAAGCCAGTTTTTTTTTTTCAGCAAATTTCAATCTTAAAAGATATAAATAAAAAAAAAAGGAAAGACACATAGACAGGGCTTGATGGCTCATGGTCTTCCTTCCCTGCGGACACGGGAGAGCCAGTCGAATTTTGGGAGGAAGGAGAAAGTCACAGTTAAAACAGCAGAGCCCCTACGTCACCTCGGCACATGGGCCAAAATCGAGGCGCAGTAACAGCCCAGCCGTAGGGCTAGGTGGTCTTCTAAAGCAACTGCGCATTTAATCAAGGCGGACCATTCTAGCCCCCCCCCCCCCCTCCGGGCGTGTTTGCAATAAATTCCAGTCCAGGATATATTGAATTCAATAGCTCAATGAAAGAGCTAGCTGACCCCACCCACCCATAACCAACCTCCCATTCCTAGCCAAACCTCGGCCAAGGTTCGCCTGTTACTTGGTGGGATCCTGTGCCTGTGTTCCTCCTTCGTCAGGAGGAACCATAAGCCCTCTGGGGGTTCTCATACCCCCTCCCACACACGGAGAAGAGAGGAAGAGGGTAAAAAAAAAATGTATTGGTTGGGGGGGATCTAATTCCTTCGCTATTGGGATCCTATCTTCCAATAAGGTGGAAAGTATACCAGAAGCTTCCGTGCTTACCAAAAACGTTTTACTGACTTGAAACGATTTTTGAAATGTTTCTCTCATATCGATTCTCTTCAGAGATAAAACCGGCGAATATTTCCTTAGGTAGTGAAAGCCATATCACAAGAGAATTGAAGATACACAAACTTTGGCCCACATAACTGTTCATACATCTATTCTAAACGTATACGAATTCTTCAATAATATTTTTAGAATCATGGAAGTAGTGATATCGCAGAGAAAGAATCCGGCCATGGTTGAATGTTGCAGCCAGAAATGAAAAAAAAAAGAATTCTCTCTCTCTCTCTCTCTCTCTCTCTCTCTCTCTCTCTCTCTCTCTCTCTCTCTCTCTCTCTCTCTCTCCCCTGCCAGGAGGAGTAAGGTTGCCTTGCTTCCAGCTCCTGCTCCAGTATAGTAAGGCTAACCAACGTGCTGTCTGCCGCCCTTTGCACATAAACTTGCCCCGCTGGAAATGTAGCGAAGCTTGGCTTACTTTTTCCCAGATATTGTGTCCATGTTACGTGCATGGGAATCAAAGTATCTATTTATACATTTTGTTTACACAGGGATCTCATATCTAATGGCGGCATAAAGTTACTCATACTACTATGCCTATTCTGATTGTAATAGCAACAGTGATTATCATTATTGATAACATTATCATAATCATCATTTAGCATTAGAATTGCAATGACTATTCAATTCTGGTCTTGATTAAACCCACATTCAAATATCAATACACAACCATCAATGAGGGAACTGCTTCACTTCATCCAGGGTCAAACATGTCGTAGGTAATTAGTCACGCCACGTGAAGGTTACCCAAACACTCGTTTCAAGAACTCGCCATCAACATACCCTAAAAGGATGACGAAGGCATTTGAGTGTTGAACCGAACGAGTGAATCGATATGCACACCAGACAATTTCGCTTAGTATTAACTACAATGATAGAAACCTCAAGTATGGCACTACTTGAAAAAAAAAAAATAGTTGCTATATCGTTAAGAAATGAAAAATACGAGAATCCCGAGTCTCACAACATGACAATAACATCACAAGGGAACTGGCTGTCGCCCTTGAAAGGTGTCATGGTTCAAAAGCGCCCACATCCTGACAAGGAAGAGTTTCCAAAGGGATTAAAGTCTCCTCTAGGCCCTCTGAGATCTGCTTTTGTTTCGAGCGAGCCGTTGTCCTAATTCCGTGATGTACAGTGTTGCAGGTTTGTTCTTGACCGAGCAATTTCCAGGTGCGGCGCTTCGATTGTGAGGTCACGTCTGCAAAATGGGAGGACTTTCACATCGTGTTATGCCGTCGGCAATTGTGGTCATACAGGTAGCGAGAGAGTGAAGAGGTCTGAGGAAAGAACCGATTCTCGCGGAGAATTGGGAGGCGAAGGTTTTATTTTTTTTTGAATAGCTTTGCCTTAGCGACGGCCAGATTTGAAGTTTGGTTATCTATCTTCTGTCGTGATCGTGGAGGGTGATGTCAAGTATCATGTGTGCAAGGGTCGAAGAATGTGTCATGGGATGAAGCCAAATGTTTGTTTTTTTTTGACGTGTATTACCACTAGTACTGTGCGGGAGGGTGACCGTTCCTAGGGGAAGCCATGCACGATATGCTGTGTCAAGTTCGAGTGTGGCAATCGAATGACTGGGTCTCAAGCCTCGCCTTTTGGTTACTTCTGCTGTGAATATGCATGATTATACATGCAGTATTTTTCATATATTGCAAGTTGTCTTTATTCATCTTCGATCTATTCATATATTCATCGGTATTCAAATATGAAAAGTTTCCCATGTCCCTAGGTTTATGCACGGCGCATAGAGAACCAACCTTGTGCAAGCTGGGGAAGCTGACAGTAAGCCTCTCTTGCCTCTTATCTCAAAGAAAAAGATAAAATAAGATGTGAAAGGAAAATTCTCCCCTCGCAAAAATAGCTAACCTGCCAGGGCGCTCATGATTTCCTTGTTCTTTAGCAGCTTCCGTGATAACACAAAGACAGGTTCAGTGAACTATGAAAGGATCTACACCGATAATGTTGAGAATTTATATAAATCTTATTTACTTATTTTTTTTTCTAAACCTTTCCTTCACCTAGATTGAAAACTCCCCTTTTGAAAATTGGATTTCAGCATTTTTCTCGCATTTGCATATCTATATAAATCACATATTTTCCTCATCTCCGGTTGCGTTGCATGTATTTATTTCACTTGTTCCAAAACTGGGTCTTCTCTGCTTCCACCAACTTCTGTATACACACACACACACACACACACACACACACACACACGCGGTACCCCACGAGTGTAAAACTCCCTCACCGAACAACACAAAAAGGTAATCAAGTCATTAGATACACACACTTACCAACTCAACCGCTACCAAAATTCAACATCTGTACGAATTCAAAACCAACATTTCAAGTGACACAAGAGGCCAAAACCTCGCAAAGAAGTGAGCGACCAACTTCCTATCAAACTTCGCATCGACAAAGAATACGATACACTGATGACAAATGTGATATAGTAAATCATAACGTGTTAATGATTAATCTCAGAAAAGAATGTCTTGCAGCACCATCCTTATTTCTCGAGATGAATCATAACGTGTTATGGCTTAACTCAGAAAGACAATCCCTCGAAAGAAAAATAATCATTTTTTTTTTAGGAAGAACTAGTCTTCACTCACCCTACAGTATGACAGGTCAACACCAATAATCAAACTCTGTCATCCATACGTACGTGTTGCTCAAAACCTGCAATCGTCTCGCTGCCCAATATGACCGCGATAAATTCTGAGAATCAGGTAGTCGAAGCGAGGTGGGAGGGACGGTCTTCCAGTCCACAACGCGCGTCTGAAATCGAGCCAAGTGTACCCAGGTTATATTGCCTACCCGCGGCCGAGCGTGTGTGTTACTGTGACAATTACTCAAACCAGAAGAGCACCCGGAAGGTCTCGCCTGCTCGTGTTAATTAGACTGCGCATAATTTTCAATCTATTTGCCCATCCTCACGAATGCCCTGTAGACTGGATACACGAAAGCCCTGTAGCCTTTGGATATTCTTTTACAAAGTGAACCAACATCAGTTTCTACGTTCTCTAAGAGATAATCATTGAAGAATTAAGCATATTCTGTCACCGTATTCCATGAAAGAACACAGTCGAGGTAGAAGAACGGATGATAATGCTATCCTATCCATTACAACTCTGATTTAACGATTCTCTGATCTATAATATTTATTCACACGTTAACACCTTCCGTCACATGTAAAGCTCCCAGGCATGTAGCTCCCAATCTTCTTGGGTAATAATGGCAATACAAGGTATGTTATCTTTGCCTATGCAACACCTCTCATGCGTTACTCTTCACAGAATAGATCTCTTCCTTTTAAATTCAACTCTTTCCTGCAGACAACACACCCCTTTCCTATGCACCAACCCTACAAGCAACACGTCCCCCCGCCCCCAAGCAGCACTCCACACAAGCAACACTTCTTGACCTGTAACCATTTCTTTCCGTCGGAAACGTTCACTCGCAACAAGGCCATAGATACTGAACCTAGTCCTCTTTCTGTACAACAGAAGTTTTCATGCAAAGTTTCTGCTCGATTTATCAACCACTTGTCTTCAGGCATTACCACACAACTGATAGTCATCCACTCTCCAAGGAAAGCGGAACTATAAGGCTGACAACACTGGTTATCATGGAGATTCTATACAGGATTCGGCATACTGCGTGTGTGTTATACTCCTGCCACTCTCCCACCGAGGAGAGAAAGAATTTCTTTGTGGACCTTCCCTACCGACGCGTTCTATACTGAAAGCGTTCATTTCCTTTTCACACTTCCCTAATTCCTTCCGGCTGTGTGTCTCTTCGTGGAATAACAATAGAGCCTGGCGGAGATTGATATTGGAGCTGGGATATCCAATACTGAAATTGTCTCTGTGGTGTAAATAAGATTCGCTAAGCAGTTCGGAAATTCGAGGCGCGTATTGGAGTTCGTATAGAATGACTGTCAAGTCTGACTAATACGATTGCAATCTTATGGCAACTCGGGGTAACCCAAAACTCGAACTTATGTGTGAGATATGATTTTTGGTGAATGAGCACACACACACACTCTCTCTCTCTCTCTCTCTCTCTCTCTCTCTCTCTCTCTCTCTCTCTCTCTCTCTTCTCTCTCTCTCTCTTTCTCTCTCTCTCTCTAGCCAACTTTTTCGCCCGTCTATGAGAAATCCCCGTCTGTTGACGGTGAATACTTGCTGGACATCGATCATCTCGCGCCTTCACTTCCTCCAGCGATATATACATCATACCACCACATCACCACACCACACCACCACAGTTCCCTTCCCACCGCTTCTATCTTGCATTACGTCTTTCACCAGACCCAGCGATACATCGCGCTTCTCCCATCTTACTGCTTTCAACAGTTGAAAAGATAAGCTTCATTTGCATCTACCTTGCCTAGCGTCTTTCACCAATCTAGAGATACCTCACCTTACGAATCTGTCTCGCCTTACGTCATTCACAACCACCTACAGACATCTCACCATGGGTCTCTCATCACCTGACGTCTCTCGTCCACCTAGAGTATAAGTATCGCTGCTACGTTCAGCATATTAACCTCTCAGTATCCACCCTTGAACACACCAGGTACTACATCCTTATTATAGGACACACTGTCTTCCATCGCACCACTGTCACCATCATGATAATCAATATTTGCCCCGTCCTTATGGCGACGACTACGACCACCGTGTCGTGACCACCACACACTAAAATGTTTCACCTCCCTTAACACAATAGTCTCCACCACGACACCATAGTTCGTGGCCGTTCAAACCGCATGCACCAATCCTTTACCAACACCATTAGCACTCCATACTACCACATCTACCATCACGATCTCCGTCACTACCACCCACACCACAGCCACCATCACGATCTCCGTCACTACCACCCACACCACAACCACCATCACGATCTCCGTCACCACCACCCACACCACAGCCACCATCACGATCTCCGTCACTACCACCCACACCACAGCCACCATCACGATCTCCGTCACCACCACCCACACCACAGCCACCATCACGATCTCCGTCACCACCACCCACACCACAGCCACCATCACCACAAGTATTACTGAATGACTCGGGCACTACCGCCACCACCCGCTCATATGACCAGCACCATCGCCACTGCCTGCATCACCATTATCCCCCCTCGTCCACCAACACCAACGACAACTGTGTCACCAGCGTCCCTCACACCACCACCACCACCACCATCACTCACACCACCACCACTTACTGTATCGCCACCATCACTCACACCACCACCGCCACCTCCTCCTCCTCCTCCTCCTGTATCGCCACCATCACTCACTCACACCACCACAGCGTCCACTCCCTCCTCCCCCCTCCCAAACACACACACACACACACACACCGCCCCTCACCCCCTGGCACCAGGAGTTACGAGGGAGCGGGGAGTAACTGCTGTACTTGCCACTCGCCCGGGTGAAAGTTTTCCTTCCCTACTTTGTTACCAGAATGGAGACATATGACGAGATATTTTCAGGAAGCAGGACAAGAGCAAACATAAATTTTCATTTTAATTTCAGCTTCTTACAATCTCTGAACATCTGTTGGCAAAGCTTGCAGGCCTGTTACGAGTTCCAGAGGTCGGACCTAAAGCACATCAGGTACTATTTGTGATCCTCATCATGGCATTTGATCAAGAAATCATGGGACTGAAGAAGTCTCTTCGTCGAGGTCTTCGAGTGGTTTCGGTTTCCCCAATTAGAGATTTTATTTTCTATCATCTCTCGAAGGAGGCGAAGGAGGAGACCTTATCTTACTTTCTTCACTATAATATGATCTCTATAACTGACGTTTGACAATAGTTTTCGCAAAGTCTAAAGTTATAACAATATCTGCATCATTCGCGAACATCTGGATGTAAGCTGTTGCGTCAAGTAATACCTTGTGTCGCTTATCCTGGAATATTAATGCTGTTCGCCAGAGTTTATAGTTCCTGGCGGCATAAACTCTAAGCTCCTACACATGCTGGCATCACCATTACTTGGCGCATATTAACACCCTTTGGATCCATAGCCTCGTGAACCAACCAACCACTGTCCGTCACACCGTTCCTCCGTCACTCTCACCCTCTGTCCATCTTGCAGGTACATAACGACCATCACCACCACCACCACCACCAACACCACCTCCACCAACACCACCTCCACCTCCACCTCCACCACCACCACCCTGTTTACGTAATTACATAGACACGTGTGACGCGTGGTGGAGACGCGTATAATACCATGTTACTTTAGCCAGGGGTTGTTGCCTGCCACCTCTGCCTCGCATACTAATACCGCCAGCCTCCTCCTTCGTGCCCACCACCCACCACACACCCCTCGACATACACCAACTTATATGAACTCATACAACACAAACACATTACCATATCATCGTCCAGAGGAGAAAAATGATCAGTGACACACTGTCGGTTCCTACCTCTCTTGGTGTCACTCCCGGGACACTTTGAGGTTCATTATATATGCATAAACGTACACAAGTAGCAAGCGTACGTAAGATGCAGGTAAAACCACAGGAGAGGGAAAGTACAATGTGTCAAGCGTTGTAATCCAAACGCTTGATGCTTCGTATTTCACATTTCCTTGTGGTTCTACATGCATACATTTTATATGTGTGTGTGTGTGTGTGTGTGTGTGTGTGTGTGTGTGTGTGTGTGTGTGTGTGTGTGTGTGTGTGTGTGTCTGTGTGTGTGTGTCTGTGCGTAATGTACCCATAAACAGCCTAGGTTAAGCCAGCCGAGATCATACGGTGCAAATTTATTAAGATCCAGCTGAGGTCTTGCACATAGTGTTCGCGCATTAATGTTCTCTCTAATTTCCTTTCTTAATTCTCTGTACTCAATTCTTTTTCTTCCCAACGAATAAAAGTAACTTATGATAACATTCCTACGAAATGTAGTTTCCTAAATATATGAGATTTTCATTATAAACAGATCTCTTAATGGTTGTATTTAAGGCATTAAATGAAAAAAAAAAAAAGACCACAAGTTGTATTTTAAGGGAAAGAAGAAAATCCATACGGTACACGACACTGATATAAATCCCAGAGGATAACACGCTTGAGAATCTCTCTCGGCCAAAGTAACTCTTGACCTTCATATCCCTCAGAGACCAGTGACATCCAAGCGCCAGAGTCACTGAATTTAAAAAATCTACGAAGTCGAAATTACAGTTTCTGAGACTTTTCATTCGTTCACACGACATAAATGCAGAGAAAAGAAAGGAAAAAACATAGGCGCCCTCTAACTCATCAACGCACACAAGTTATGGTGTATTCTTCGTCTATGCAGCCACTCGCACTTACGTTCGCTTCCCACACAGACAGATGGCAAGTTCACAAACTGATGTTCCCGTCTCCGTGTATTGGTTAGTGAAGCACACTGTTCCTTATGTCCTCGTATATGTATGCAAGATTCTCTTTACAGAGTCCCTCTGCAACTTCCTTCCATCGTCTGCCTATATATATATATATATATATATATATATATATATATATATATATATATATATATATATATATATATATATATATATATATGTATATATATATATATATTCCAGACCCCAAGGTAGTTGAGTGCAGCAGAGGGTGGGAAAGTGCACTGAGAGTTTATATAGTACGATTTCCCATTCGTTCTGTCCCGTTAAATTCCATGCACGCTTACTTCACCAATGCATGGTCTCCTCTCTTCTTTTCTCCTCGTCTGCTGTTGTTGCCGGAGGGAGTGGAAGGTGGGAGGGAAAAAGAGCCTTCTTACTGTTCTGTCCCTCCTTCCTCCACAGAGCATAAGGACAGATAGATTGAGCTTTAAGGTCAAAACAGATGACTCAGACATGGGAACAACGGGCAGTCTGTCTTTCCCCATGTACACACATGTACTCTCTCTCTCTCATATATATATATATATATATATATATATATATATATATATATATATATATATATATATATATATATATATATATATATATATATATATATATATATA
Source organism: Panulirus ornatus (assembly GCF_036320965.1). Classification (NCBI taxonomy): domain Eukaryota; kingdom Metazoa; phylum Arthropoda; class Malacostraca; order Decapoda; family Palinuridae; genus Panulirus; species Panulirus ornatus. The sequence goes on along the minus strand of NC_092260.1, from coordinate 20,279,810 downwards.
TATGAGAGAGAGAGAGAGAGAGAGAGAGAGAGAGAGAGAGAGGGAATATACTTGACATATCTATTCCCTTGTCATCCCGAATGTCTCGCCTGGCATCTCCCTCCTCCTCCTCCTCCGCACATACGACTTCCCTCCCCCACCCTCAGGACATGCCCAGCCCCTCCTAAAGAAACCCGTCTTACCCCCAGCAATGGCCCTTTCAACGACGCCCACTCAAATATGCGGCACTGTTCCTTGCTCCTTTCAGACTCGCCACTTTGCATATACTTGGCACGAAGTGAAAATTGTGGTATGGGATTTTAAAGTTCCCTACAGGCCAGGAGAGAGAGAGAGAGAGAGAGAGAGAGAGAGGTGGGGGTGGCGGTGGACTATAAACCTCGTCTCGAGAAACGAGTGGGAAAGGTTGTAGGAGAGGAAGAAATTCCCCTGTCGGGAACTTTCCGAGAATCGCGAGCTCTTGCCGAGATGCGAGCTTAAAGTCAGTCTCTAGATGGAACCCACAACACCCATCGCTATACCTGGGGAGAAAACTTCATAAACGGGATCAAAAATGCAGGAAATAAATTCTCAAAGAACCTTCGGAAACGAGCCATGTAGTTTTGCTTCGATAGAGAGACGATCGACATTGATGGTTCATGAAAGAATGACATAGACTGGAAGACAAGGTACACTACACACACACACACATACACACACATAAGCACACTGGAATGAAAATGTGCGCCCTGGTGTATATGTTAGGGGTCATGTGGTGTATTTATATGATGCGAGAGGTAAATCTCATCATGGCTTAGCGTGTGGTTAAAGCGTATGGCACGAATACAAGGGAATGGTGCGTAAGTAAATGTCGAAACGCACATACTACATAAATTGTGGATACCTATGCGTATACTCACACACACACATACAAACACAGACACACACACACACACACACACACACACACACACACACACACACACACACCTAAAGAAACACAAAGAGGTCCAGAGGTGAGCAACAAATTTGGTACCAGAATAAAGACAATTCTTATTAATGGGAAAACCAAAAGGCGTAAAGTTTGCCCAGTTTGGAAAAGAGAGAAGTCAGGGGTGACCTGATCATAGCCTTTAAGTTCTAAAACAGATCGATAAAGTGGACATTGAAAGGTTCTTCGAGATATGCAGGGATAGAACAACCAGATGACATAACAAAACCTTGAAGATGTAAAGAGGTACGTTTACTTAACAAGATTTGGTGGCTGCATGGAAGAGACTGACAGAGGACATGGTTAATGCAGAAAACACAAAACAAATTCAAAAAGTTGTTTGGAGGCCAGAGATTGTTCAAGAGATGGGGGTCCCCACGAGTTTGATTAGATTTAGGATATCAAGAGATGATTACACCTATTTCTTTTCCCTCTTCGTTTTGCAAGTCAACAGAATTCATCCTACCGATCCTCTTCTTGGCTTCATTCTCGAGAATAACTCACATTCATTTGCCACCTTTAAACCCAGTGCATCAGCGTGACATCCGTGCTGATTCAACTTCATCCGTACTCGTATTTCCCATCTTATTACTCGCATTGTAACTTGATATCGTATATCTCAGCCCGTTATGTTTGCCACTGATGTGTAACGGAGGCAGAAGTTGATGACTGAGACACGCCACTTGTTACGTCTCACCAAAAGTATTTAAAGATTGATATTTTTACACCCTGAGTGTTATTTGTGTACATCTGAGAGCCAGGAACACTGAGGAAAAGTTCGACTTTAAGCTGTAATTACTTATCCTAAATCCCCGTTGGCATTTATATTCTAGTTGTCACAACACAGTTCAGCAAATATCAAAGTTAATCAGGACAAGCATCGATGCTGCTGTATTACTCTGTTGTGGTTCGCCGTCTAACAGACGGAATGACAGGCGTCCTCAGTGCCATCACTCGTGATCCTCACTCGTCTGGTGCGATTCAAGAGAGGGAGAGAGAAAAAAAGAAGAAATACTGAAAAGTTCCTCAAATTCTCGGTTTTTATTCATCGCAGGAAAAGCGGGGGGGAGAGCTCCGACGATGGGCGACTGAGTCTGTCAGCTCCTGTCACATACTCCAGCCACTTTCAGACTCGCACTAGTGGAGGTGTGGACACTGCTGGCAAGACTACATGGAAAAAAAAAGGGAAAATACGTTCGACACCGCGGAAATGATATACAATAGCAGAAAAAAATGGCCTTGGCAAACCGTAAAGTCGCTATTGGCTATCGTAAGAAGAGTTAATCTACCTCCTATTACGATAGGGTCAAAGCATAGGGATAAATCAACATGGAATTTGCAGCTGGAAAAGACCTGATCCTATCACTCTGTCTGTTAATGTGTTGCGATAGTTCTCTCCCCGAAGAATCCCTGATCCTGAAGCGGCTATACTAGGCCTAACCACCCACCTACCCACTCTCCTCTTTGTCAACGAAGTGCTGAAATATAGCACCTGTATTTGCCTCCCTCCCTCCCTCCTGCCGCATCCAGTCTGCCCATCTTTTCACTCACTGTCCGTCCAACCTACGCTCGGTGCCTGGCATTGTCAGCTCACGGGGTGTATATATATATATACATATGAAAAAAAAAAAAAAAGTGTGGCGAC
>NC_092260.1:20182198-20272198 GCF_036320965.1 Panulirus ornatus | reverse complement strand
TCAAGGACGAGTTATCTTAAGGGGTTACTCACGCCGTGTGATTATTCGCGATTTTCTCCACTTTGTGCTGCAGGATTTCCATTGTCTTGAGAGAGAGAGAGAGAGAGAGAGAGAGAGAGAGAGAGAGAGAGAGAGAGAGAGAGAGAGAGAGAGAGAGAGAGAGAGAGAGAGAATATATACATACAATGCTCTCAACATACGTTGCTCTGTGTGAAAACCGACCCCAACACCAATGGAGGATCTAACTCCCTCTCGTACGTAATTAACTATTTGTACTATACGGGGAGGGCTTTTTACATGTGTGTGTGTGTGTGTGTGTGTGTGTGTGTGACAAGCACCATACCTATAGCTCCTCCAGCAAACCTCCCCCCACCCAAGACCCCGTCATGGAATGCTTGGTCAGAGTAGAGAACCTGGGGGATGGATGGCCTCCTTCTCCCTGCCTGCCTGCCTGGATTATGCAGGCACTGTGCCAGCAGTGCCACCGAGAGCCACAATTTCGACTTCATGACCGAAAATCAATCCTCCATTATCGCCAAAGCGCTCGAGAATGCATACGTATATCACTGCCTCCGCTTGAAGGATATGGGGTACTTTTTCTTTTACACCGCACGCACCCTCCCTCCCTCCCTCCCTCTGGAGTTATGGTCTTAACGCACTTGAGGAACAAAGTTTGTAAGGGTGATGAACCCTCTTATGTAAATGACACTGCATACATAAAAGACAAGTAGGACTTTGGAAAACAAGCAGGGCCCTGGAAGACAAGTAGGACCCTGGAAGAAAAGCAGGGCCCTGGAAGACAAGTAGGATCCTGGAAGACGAGCAGGACCCTGGAAGACGAGCAGGGCCCTAGAAGAAAAGCATGAACCTAGAAGACAAACAAGGCCCTGGAAGACAAGCAGGACCCTGGAAGAAAAGCAGGGCCCTGGAAGACAAGTAGGGCCCTGGAAGACAAGTAGGACCCTGGAAGACAAGCAGGACCCTGGAAGACAAGCAGGACCCTGGAAGACAAGTAGGACCCAGGAAGATAAGTAGGGTCCTGGAAGACAAGTAGAACCCTGGAAGACAAGTAGGGTCCTGGAAGACAAGTAGAACCCTGGAAGACAAGTAGGACCCTGGGAGACAAGCAGGGCCCTTGAAGACAAGTAAGGCCCCTGGAAGACAAGTGGGACCCTGGAAGACGAACAGGATCCTGGAAGACTTTGATGATCTTTCGCAAGCCACCCGCGATAAAAGAATAATAAAACTGGAGCACCATCATCAGGGGCAGCGGATGTTGAAAGCAGCAGAAGCAACAGCAGTAGTAGCAGAAGTAACAACAACAACCGCATCAAAAGTAACATCCAAACGAGGCAAAAGGAACAACAGAAGCAGCAACAGAAGTAACAGCAACTGGCGCTACAATAACAGAAGCAGCAACAGAAGTAACGACAACAGTAGTAGAGGCAAAAAACAACAAAAGCAGCAGCAACCACAGCAATAGGAGCAGAGGCAACAGCAGCAGAAGAAACAGCAATAGGAGCAGAGGCAACAACAGCAGCAGAAACAGCAGTACCAAGAATACCACGATCACCGGCAACAACAACAGTTACAAGCCAACAAAGAAAACAACAACTTGGCACATGAACACGACTGAAAACCTCCCGTCACTTCTCCGTCCTCCTCTCTTCTCTTTGCCTCTCTTCTCCCGAGGTAAATCCACGAGGGTCCCGAGACGTGCCGCTACTCCAACTTCGAGGGCAGTAAATTACACTTTAATGGGGCTCTATCGTCTTAACTATACACCATAAGGGAGAATTATGATCGGGGAATTACAGAAACGTGTCAAGGAAGTTGTAACTGCGTATAATGAATGTATAGTTATGGTTTGAAATAGACTGATTTCTTACTTTCTTCAAGAACGTACGAGGGGCAGCGTGACAGCTGCCACTGTTAGACCCAGATTTATGTGAGTTCAGGGTACGAATTCACCGGCCGTTCATACAGTGGCTCTTGGAACGCGGCCACAGAACCTTCACAGCGACCATGCAGGCCGACGAACACATGGAAAACGGTACATTCCGATGCACGATTGAGTCTCTCGGCGTGTTTGTTCAAGAAGCGTCGCCATCACGTTGATATATTTAGAACTTCGATGGTCGCCAATGATTTAGAAGCAAGCAGAGAAGAGGACGCCATGGCATTTCAACCGCAATATACGGAAAAAGTGATACGTTTCAAAGCTGCTGTACAATATCAAAAAAAGTTAAAAACTTTCCTCTTTTTCTCAGAGCTTTGAACATGGAACATCATTATATCATTGAGAACACCACTGATACCATTGAACACAAACACGAAAAGCATCCTGTAAAAGTAATCTTAAAGGGGATGTAAATTTTCTGTAATATGTCGCCACATACACGAATAATGAGCTGAAAACTTTAGTGAAAAGTAACATAACGTCCTTTCAGGTGTAACACGCCCACAGGGGGCGCCCTGCCAAGGCCACAAGGGCCCCAATACTGATCGTACCGTCACTGAGTGTCGACCACACATCATCTGTACGCCTGCCGTAAATACAACAGCTAACACAGTCCAGACGCATCCCTTGGAAAACCTACCAACAGATACATTACGTCGTCTCTCACATCCATTACATTCTAGTCAACAAATGTTCTTCAGTCAGACGAAATACGCATAAATCTTAACCTTGGACACCTCCATCTGGTAGTATTATGAAAAGCACACAGGGACGGTAGCCGCAGCTCAAGCACCCTTGTACCGCTGGTTGAAGAATATATATCCAGTGGAATATATATATATTCAGTCTCTGACCTGGGAGGATTATGAGGCGAGGCAGCCGAGGATAGTGTTGGAAGGTGGGAGGGAGGGAGGGAGGAAGACGTGAGGCTAATCTCCATCAGTAGGTGATGGAGGAGTGAACATCACTAAGATGGTGGAGGTCTTTTTTGGGTGCACAACTCTCTCTCTCTCTCTCTCTCTCTCTCTCTCTCTCTCTCTCTCTCTCTCTCTCTCTCTCTCTCTCTCTCTCTCATCAGGTGTTTATCAAAACATTCATCAAACACCTGCGGCAAAATCATTTGTTTTTTTTTTTTAACATTCTACTCTTTCCCTTTGCCAGTGAAATCTGTCGATGAGCCTTTATGTAATCTACTTATTTTCTCTCCCAGTAAATAATCCTTGCTTTATAGTTAAGCTCTCTTATATCTAGTATTATATAATGGTATATATATATATATATATATATATATATATATATATATATATATATATATATATATATATATATATATATATATATATATATATATATATATATATATATATATATATATATATATATATATACGTGTTGATGATTGTAAGGATTCCATGTCACTGACATATGAAATATCAACATTGTCAAAAGGATCTCACTTTGATAGTAATTTTGATACACACGAGTAATCGGTGAGGAAATACATGTATATAAAGAGGGGGAGAGAAAAATCTGCCTTCGAGTATCTACAAGAAGAATTACAAGAAGAATTTGTCATAAAGGTAGGGCTACCGCGTAGCGCTCACCACATGCCTTGATATATATATATATATATATATATATATATATATATATATATATATATATATATATATATATATATCCCTGGGGATAGGGGAGAAAGAATACTTCCCACGTATTCCCTGCGTGTCGTAGAAGGCGACTAAAAGGGGAGGGAGCGGGGGGCTGGAAATCCTCCCCTCTCACTTTTTTTTTTTTTTTTTTTTTTTTTTTTTTTTTTTTTTTTAATTTTCCAAAAGAGGGAACAGAGAAGGGGCCCAGGTGAGGATATTCCCTCAAGGGCCCAGTCCTCTGTTCTCAACGCTACCTCGCTAATGCGGGAAATGGCGAATAGTATGAAAGAAAAAGAAATATATATATATATATATATATATATATATATATATATATATATATATATATATATATATATATATATATATATATAACACTGTTCTCCTCAACCATGCACTTCACATAACTGTCAATTCCTTGTTCATTTGGGACTGACACTGTAATCTTCCATTTTTCACTGGACTCTCGTGTATATTTGTCCGATACATTTTCAGTCAATTTTCCAGTCTTTTACGCCACACTCGACAATTCTGCTTTTCCCCTTTGCTGGATGCTTTCAGATCTGGCACTTGAATATTCTTAATGCCCTCATTTTGCTGCCATGAATAGATTATAATGTCTATCCCTTCTTTCTAGGCTGTAAAGGTCACGTTCTGTCGCCCTGTCAGGATAGTTTTTATGTTCCAGATTATCATTTTTGCTTCTGAGGCGTTTCTAAATCCTCTCCTAACTTATCTGATCCCCTGTGTTTGACTGGTGACCATTCACGATCCTGATCACCACATTCTTTCCCTCGTTGTGAAAAGTTCTCATTATCATACCACTTCCTATTTGGCTGGACAGAACCAGCCTCGTCAATATACTCCTTTATTTATGCTTATCATCTATGATAACTAAACCTGTGACGTTATCTTCACTCGCGTTTTTGTAAGACGCCAGAACAGTTAACACCGTTCCATGCCGTACTTCCTTAATATTTTCTCATTTGGTTCCATCAAGTTCCTCTCCGTCCAATTGCAGTCTTCTGACATTTGTCTTTATATTCATCATGAGATGCAGCGGTGACGGAGCTACTGGAGGGTATAGCAGGAAGCTAAGAACGATACCTGTTGGACAGGATGCGACGAAGTACAGCTTTGCCAGTAGGATGACGCATGATTGCAGTAAATTTAGGGAGGAAATGGTGAATACTGGATGTATACAGGAGTTTCATATTATATATATATATATGTGAATAAGAGCAAGGTTATTAGGTACAGTAGGGGTGAGGGTCAAGTCAATTGGGAGGTGAGTTTGAATGGAGAAAAACTGGAGGAAGTGAAGTGTTTTAGATATCTGGGAGTGGATCTGTCAGCGGATGGAACCATGGAAGCGGAAGTGGATCATAGGGTGGGGGAGGGGGCGAAAATTTTGGGAGCCTTGAAGAATGTGTGGAAGTCGAGAACATTATCTCGGAAAGCAAAAATGGGTATGTTTGAAGGAATAGTGGTTCCAACAATGTTGTATGGTTGCGAGGCGTGGGCTATGGATAGAGATGTGCGCAGGAGGATGGATGTGCTGGAAATGAGATGTTTGAGGACAATGTGTGGTGTGAGGTGGTTTGAGCGAGTGAGTAACGTAAGGGTAAGAGAGATGTGTGGAAATAAAAAGAGCGTGGTTGAGAGAGCAGAAGAGGGTGTTTTGAAATGGTTTGGGCACATGGAGAGAATGAGTGAGGAAAGATTGACCAAGAGGATATATGTGTCGGAGGTGGAGGGAACGAGGAGAAGAGGGAGACCAAATTGGAGGTGGAAAGATGGAGTGAAAAAGATTTTGTGTGATCGGGGCCTGAACATGCAGGAGGGTGAAAGGAGGGCAAGGAATAGAGTGAATTGGAGCGATGTGGTATACAGGGGTTGACGTGCTGTCAGTGGATTGAATCAAGGCATGTGAAGCGTCTGGGGTAAACCATGGAAAGCTGTGTAGGTATGTATATTTGCGTGTGTGGACGTATGTACATGTGTATGGGGGGGGGTTGGGCCATTTCTTTCGTCTGTTTCCTTGCGCTACCTCGCAAATGCGGGAGACAGCGACAAAGTATAAAAAAAAAAAAAAAAAAAAAAAAAAAAAAAATATATATATATATATATATATATATATATATATATATATATATATATATATATATATTATATATATATATATATATATATATATATATATATATATATATATATATATATATATATATATATATATATATATATATGTGTGTGTGTGTGTGTGTGTGAATTAGCACTTCAGTATTTCAGATAATTTCGTTTAACATGTAATTTTTCTTTACATGTAAAGAAAAATTACATGTTGAATAAAATCATTTGAACTACTGAATTGCGATTTCACCTCCATACCCATCATCACGGCCTCGTGTGATCAACATACCATCTAGCACGTACAAACGCATTCTATATACACCTCCCTCCTTTTTTTCCTTGAGAGTAGGGCGGTGTGGGGGGCCTTTAACGATACCTCTCCTCTGAGTACGGCTCTGCAACCCACGAGCCTCACCCACGGCTGACATATAGCCCAAAAGCCACGACAAGGTCTGTATCGGATGTCTAAGTGATTCATGAACACTTTGAGTCGTCGCTGTGATCGCCATCACTCTATTCAGTTACTCTGCGTTAGGTCAGCGTGAGGCGACGCCGTCGTGTCATGAATACTTCCTGGGCGACGAGCGGAGGCGGAGGAATGTCAAGACTAATTCTTTTGGCCTGGAAGGATCGAACTATGCCAGTGTAGGAGAGAATGACGTCAAGTGCTTGCTTTCGCATTTACAGATCCGTTTCAGTTCGAAATCTCGATCAAGCATGACCTGGAACATAGCGTCTCACTCTTGCTTTCATCAGTCGTCTGGGCGGCTGGACTAGAAAGCCACCAAAATTGCTACAAAATTGGCATATATATATATATGTAGAGTTGATGGATCTCATTAACGTATAATGGGATAGAATGGCTTAGGAAGAGGATTGGTTTGAACAGATGGTTGTGATCGTATACATCACAGAAGTCTCCCACCATCTGTAAGATTCAGGTGGGTATACATACACTGGAGTGTACTAGTTCACTTTTTTTTTTCGTACCCCTAAACCACGATGGAGAAGATCAGTGATGCAAGTTTTGAACAGTTGTCGACGCAAAAGCAGATTCCAAGGAATGAACTCAAGTCTTTTTCTCTTTTCGAAAAATCAGTAACGTAATCATGGTTTAGTAAACAGGCATTACATCCTCACGAGTCAAGTGAAAAAAATATAAAATCTCTGATGCATTCATTGGTCGAGGACGAAGCGCACTAGTTTCATTGTCTAGGATGAAGTGAATTTCGGTTTACTGAAGATGCGTTGGTCGAGGCGTCGAGTGAAGATAAATTTTACTGGACTCGAGGGTCAGGTCAAAGGTCAGCAATGTCAAGGGTGTAGCAAAGATGCATCTGACCCCGACACTATTTCGTTTCATGAATCTCGGATTTCCGCGTCTGCCTCGTCCACTCCCCTCCTCTTGAAACCTTCGCTGCCCGCCAGCCAGGCAGCCAACTAGTTCAGCCGATATCCTTCCTCCCCTCCTCTCCACGTCCTCTATACTCCTCCTGGAAATTCATCCGTGCTCTTGAAACTTTAGCGCTTTACCCTATACCTCTGACTGCCCACATACACACACACACACACACTATTCTAACCCAGTTGCCCGGCCCTTAGTCCTGACCCATCAATTCACTCTCTCTGTGTCTCTCTCTGTCTCCCTCCCTCCTCTTACCACCCCTTGTCTACTCCCTCTCGTCCAACGGGTCCAAGTTCGTCGGGGTCAGCTGCATCGCCACTCACAGAATTATTGACAAGACACAACCCGGTGCTCTCCGTTTACCCACCCCTACATGGAACTCGGCCACTTTCATACCAAGCCTCGTCCTTGTGAAGGTTCCCCAGGTACCCAGTTGAAAAAAAAAGTTATCGGCGGTGCGTTCATAAATGATTTCCAGTGCCAATTCTAACGTGCTTTGTGAATATGAAGCTCGCTGCTCCAATGGTATTTTGGGTTAACACGTTGGCAGAAAGTGAAGAGTATTGCTTAAACTAGTTACATCGAACAGTAATAAGTTTGTCAATAGATCTTTTTTTTTTTTTTTGTTTCTCCCCTGCTGTTTTGCGTTAGCGAAACGAACTATGATACGAAACGTTGCATTTTGATCATGTTGAACCACTTGTGATAATCGTTCTTCGTTCTTATACAAAAACATTTCGGAAGAAACTTCAAAATTTTTCATTAACGAAATCTACATAGAAACTGCCTTTTGGGTATGAAGTTTTACACTTCTAATCCAAAACAAAAGAATAGTTTACGTTTTTATCTAGTTTTTTTTTTCTTACTATCAGAACAAAAAAAAGAGTAAATGATGGTCAACTACGAACATATTAACGAAAGGACTGACAACTAATATCTGACAGAGTCTGTGTATGATCGAACTCTACTACTTGTAAATACATAAACACCATGAGCCATACATAGACCATTAGCTCTGCTGTTCTCTATCCACTCGCCATCAACCATTCACCACCTCATACAATTCATAGCCAAAAAAAAATCACCATAACCTCCCAGTTATGGCCATAAAGTCACTACCGACATCTGCCATTCAACATAACTCGGTTATCTACTTTCAGCTTTTCACAATCTCTCTCTCTCTCTCTCTCTCTCTCTCTCTCTCTCTCTCTCTCTCTCTCTCTCTCTCTCTCTCTCTCTACAGTCAAATTCTCTCATCGTCATGACCGCACTGTCTCCAATACTTTGCTAGTCACAACACCATTACCAAGAACAGTTAATCACAGAGTCCTTCATCACCCTCCAGCCACAACCTGCTGCATGATAGTCAGCGCTTTTACATTTTCTAAAACTGAATTTTCCATGGTGCGTAATCGTACAATGACTGGCCTTGTCTTGCTCATTCACCTGGAGCAGCAGGGAGCCATCACTGATAAGCGGGAGTGTAGCGAGTCCCATTTTAATGGCGAGTGAGGGAGCAAAGACGACCCGTGGTTGGTATAGGCTGAAGAATCGATGGAGCTCGTGGACATACATTTCTCTGGGGTAGACCACAATGTAGTACCTCCTACCGTGTGTGTGTGTGTGTGTGTGTGTGTGTGTGTGTGTGTGTGTATGTGTGTGTGTGTGTGTGCGCGAGTTCAAAAGGCCCATTTTCTTTCATATTAAAAGCATACATGGAAATAAACGTACTGTCCTTTTTCAATATTTCTTTTTATATGAAAGCTGGAAAGGTATAGGCAAAAACAGCGAACAGGTAGTAAAAAATAGCTATCTATCTATGTATCTATCTATCTATCTACATCTGCATCCAGTACTTTGGCTGCTGCTCCCCAGTGTGGTGGTGCATAGCCAATCTTTTCCATGGAGTCCTAATCCAGTCACAATCATTCCTCCACACACCATCAGCCTCACCCTCCAACACACACACACACACACACACACACACACACACACACACACACACACACACACACACATACACTAGATTTTCATCTTGCTGTCGGTCTCCCATCTATCTCCCCTCCCACAGCATCATACCAATACACTCCCGTCTTCCATCTTTTCGCCATCCATTCTTCCCTATGGCCATACCACCTCAGTTTCCCCCTCACAGTCTTTTTTCAAACACTGGATCCGATAATTTTTCTCTCTCTCTCTCTCTCTCTCTCTCTCTCTCTCTCTCTCTCTCTCTCTCTCTCTCTCTCTCTCTCTCTCTTATTTATCGTGCCCTCTATAGTCTCCCAAAGTATTCCAGAAGCTGAAGATCCTCTCTCAGGTGTTCCTTCCAGCTTTCGTGTGCACACGTCTCGAGCTTTGACAAGAGTCTGTCGTCTGCATATTCGTCTCCATCAGGGACAGATCTAGTCGAGAAGGGTCTTCTATAGTCATCAAGTTGTTTACTCTGATTCATCTTTCTTCATTTCTGATGTCGTAATAATGTACCTTCTTGTTAGTATCATTTCCACCATTCATTATAGCCTTCTTTTGTTACACCATCATCTACCTGTTCGTCTTTATTGTAATTTCAACACTCACGCCTTCATGTTTTCCATCATCAGCTGATACGCTTCAAATTTCCTCTCTATAATTGTCTCTCATCATTCCACCGCGTTGCCTGAATAATCTCTCTCAAAGTTTCTCTGCCCACAAATTTTCTTCGTAAATATGTTTCCTAGAAAAAAAAATTGTCTCATTTACTCCATCTTATTTTCCGCAGGAAAATATTATTGTCTCACTTTTAGCTCCTGTTGATAAGTATTGCTGAACACTGTTATCACTTGTATTACTCAATCGCAATTATCCCTATGCGCTAAAGATATTATGACAATTCTAACGTGAAAATTGCTTATCTTTGGTGTCTATTTTAGCAACGATTATCAAGAAATCCATCGGTGACCTACTTTAGATTTCCTTTTTGATTCTAGTATCTAGACAAAACATTTATTTACCACGATTCCTCATCAAACCTCTGATAATAACATGGACGGAATATTCTATCGGTAACTCCACCTATCCACAGCCGTTTCAACCCCTTCTTAGATTTCCTTCCCTCTCTCTCTCTCTCTCCCTACATTCTACTTCATCACTCAACCCCTCCTTTACCCATAAGTCCTTCCCACATGCAGACCCACAACCTTCAATACACGCAACCCCTTTCCATCTTCAAAGGTTCTTCACGCTTTCTTTGATCACATACATCTCCCTGCCATTTTACCACTCTGTTTCTACACTCAAATATGATCACGACCGCTTATAACCTCGCCTTGAACCATCAGATCTCCTATTCCCTTGCCCTTTCCCCCCCATATATATATTTCCACGTACTTCCTCCCCGGCGTTCACCTCTCCACCCTCTTCTGCTCATCGCCATAACTTCTCGTACGCTCACAGCTACTCCGCCTCCCCATATCTTCCACCGAACAAGCCAATTTATTGGTTCCTAAGTGCGGCCGGCGGCTGGAAGCCCTCCCCTTCGACTCGCACGGTCCTTCCCTCCCATAACGCAGGGTCATCTCCTGTGGACTCTTGAGCACAACGCCGGGTCATCTGCCGTGGACACAAGAGCTCTGTAGATCGACGATGCGCCATTTGGTGTGGGATCTTAAGAAAAACACAAACCCCCGCAAGAAGAGAAAGAAAAAGACGCTAGAGTGAGTTGTGTTCACGGTTTTATCTTGGCTGCCTCGGGCTCGCGAATAGGAGGGAGATTGTTGGTGCCATTTTGGGCCTTAGATAAAGTCAAGGGAGATCAAGCAGTACACGGCTCGGAGAGAAGATTATAGAGGGGGAGATATGACCGGGGGTTTCCGTCTGCCTTATCAGGGTGATTTTTCACGTGCCTAAGGTGTCATGCGTCTTCTCCCTCCCTCCCTTCCTCACTCACTCCATGTCCCCCCCCTCCTTCTCCCTCCCTAATACAGCGCAGGAAGGAGGACCTCCCTCACTTTGATTAAGCCAAAGTGTTTTTACTCTCATTAATCAACACGAGGGTCAAACCCATCCTCCATGACTTATTACGAACGACATTCCCTAAGTTAGAAAGCATTTCAATCAATCACCACGAATCGTTTATGTGGAGTTACTTCCAATTCCTACCCATCATTTTCCTTCCCTCCGACCTCAAGTATTTCGCAAGCGTTCTCCTTCCCCCGAGTCTTTACATTTAATATAACGCGTCGTCTGGTCAGACAATTTCACGTCGCATGCCACGATGCTCCGGCACCTTGCGCTATTCTCGCTCGTATCGTTGGGCTCGACCTATAATTTTCATCTCAAGATTGGGATTTAAAACCGAAAGATTATTCGAACTGAATTACTGATTAAAATCATCTAAACTGTAATCATTCTGTTCATTTTATTGCAACCAAATCTGTCAGATAAATTTTCTCTACACTGAACAAGTGTTTCTGGGCCACCCAAATCCATCTATATCTATATGGGTAAAGGACGCATATAGAAGCTTATAAATATACCTCCATATTCATAAAGTTGATTGTATATAAAGTGAACACCTTCAGGGGCAACGAGAGCAGCGACCGTTACAAACAATGTAATAAAGATTGATTAAAGTCAGTAATACGTGGCCTGGAGGAGGAGGAGGAGGGGATGCATTCGCTACCCATCCCAAGGGCCCGAGCAGACACAGTGAAACACTCATTCCCGTGACCCAAATTGTTCTCCAGGGAGCAGCTTACTGGAGTTATGTCCTGCGTGCCACGCTTCCGTCTTCCCTCTGTCATCGCCCGAAAACGCCAGGTCTGCTCCACACACACACCTCTCTCTCTCTCTCTCTCTCTCTCTCTCTCTCTCTCTCTCTCTCTCTCTCTCTCTCTCTCTCTCTCTCTCTCTCTCTCTCTCTCTTCTCAATTAAGCCACCCCCCCTATCCTAACTTCCTTTCAACTCTCGACCATCTCACGGGGGCCGGCCACCTCAATCCTATTCTATCATCCCTTCGTTTCATCCATGACCTAACCTCTTTGATCTTAGCCTACCCCTCTACTACCTTCCCTTCCCTCGCTTCCTCACCACCTCTTGGTCCTGGACGTGTAGAGCGTAACCCATCCTATAACCCCGCGGTCTACTCTGCATTGTGATCACACGCGCGCACACAACCTCTGAAGTTTCCTCTCTTACTCTAAATCTTGCTCCTCACCACACTGCTCTAATCCTATCGTGGCTCCCATGTATACTTCCACACACACACACACACATACACAGACACACACCCCTACCGCATTCTATATTCCAATATATACCCGCTCTACTCTCTACTCCCACACATATCTGCCATATTCTCATTCATCCCTAAGCTAGACCCTTGTTTGCTTACCAGTCACCAGAGTTAGACCTCTCTAGCTTCCCTTTCTTCCTCTAGCTTCCTGAAGGACTTTGACCCAGTTTTTCATCCTGTTCCTCTTTTACCAATCAAACGGTCCCTCCTGCTCAATCTCCCTGTCATCATTATATACGCCTCTCAACACTAGACTTTCTGTCCATATACTTTTCTCGCTTCTACAGGCCCATCCCTCTCCCTCTCTCTGTCTGTTGCCATGCACTCTGTCTCTCCAAGCCCATCTGTGTTGTCGTCCACTCGGTCTCTGGTGCCCATGTCTCCCTGTTGTCATCCACTCTTTGTCACTCCGGCCTCTCCTCCCCACCCTATCTTCCCTGGCTCTCCTAACCCCCCAGGTCCCCCATCGCCCCTCCTGCCCCATAGGTCTCGTCTCACTCCCACCCCCCATCCACAACCCCTTCCCCTGCCCGTAATCCCTCCCCATTCATCACCGTCGCGTTACCATTTGTCCAAATCCTCTACCAACTTCCCCTCCCTCACAGCCTTCTACACTAGCCCCCATTAATTCTCCCCACTTTGAGCTCCCCACCTCCCATCCCATTCGCGCTCTGTTACCTGTTTAGAGCACGCCTCCCCTACCGTTCAACCCCTTGGCCAGATCCCCTTTTCAACAGAAACCCATTCACCAGCATGGCTATAAAAATGTCGAGGCCTCTCCCACACACATTATTTCAGTTGATAACTTCCCTATACAACGTTCCACTTTATCTTTCCGTTGTATTTCCATATCTACTTTATTACCTCTTCCCCATATCCGTGACAGGCCACATTCATTTTCGATCCCCCTTTTTTTTTCCCCTGTCTTGAGATACCGTTCATATGTCTGTCAAGCCTGTCTGTTTGTCTTAGATTACTCGGGTGAGTGATACACGTGTATGCAAATGACCGCCCCACGTTCGGTTTCAGGGGCCAATGTCAAAGATTTTCGCGGTCATCCATTATTTTTCAACCGTGCTCGTAAAAGTACGAAACCACGTACCAATGTACACATAGACAAGGACAAAGGTTTGCGATGCGAAAAGAAAAAACAAAAAAAAAAAAAGCTCTCGTTTCTCTTTTCTTTGTCCTTTGACATCTCTGTGTTGTACCCTCCCGCCATTTATTTTGTCCATCACTGGCAGTTTATTCATTTTACTCGTCTCTCGGAGTTTTCCTTTTTCTTTTTTTTTCTTTTGTTCCAGGAGTGGGAGTCATATCTAGTCTCTCAAACGTACTAGTGCGTTGTTATCTATTTTTTTCCATATTTAGAAAACGTACAGTCAATGTACCAATGGTTAGAAAATCTAAAAACTTTTTTTTTTATGTGCTTAGACACTTTTGAGAAAAATCCTCCACAAATCGGAGTCAGCATTAGCAAAGTCGAGGACATTTTATGGCGCAGAAGTCTACGGATAACACACACACACACACACACACACACACACACACACACACACACACACACACACACACACACACACACACACACACGTACAAAGATGTACACGACAAAACCTTAGTTACCTTTTCCTCTAAGAAAAGTCTATGAGCAGCTGGTCTTCGATTGTCATCGTTCCCATCTACGACCCATCTCAAAGCCTTCTCACCTATGAGTATGACTATAGTCCCTCGTTTCTACCTCATAAGACAACTTCAACAGCCACAATGAAAGCGTCGGCTCATTGCTGCCCTTGGGTTTTCCTAAAATGCTTCGTCAAAGATCATTTTTTCATTGTGCAAATGGCCCTCTGCTACCGCTGTGTTTGAAGTATTCGTCTGG
This sequence comes from Panulirus ornatus, assembly GCF_036320965.1. Classification (NCBI taxonomy): domain Eukaryota; kingdom Metazoa; phylum Arthropoda; class Malacostraca; order Decapoda; family Palinuridae; genus Panulirus; species Panulirus ornatus. The sequence continues at coordinate 20,257,893 of NC_092260.1, read as the reverse complement.
CGCTATGTTAGGCGTTCTAGTCTCTTGTTATTCGTCTACTGCTGTGTTAGGGGGTTCTAGCCTCATTGCTATATAAGGGATTTTTTTCATGGTGCAAGTGGCCCTCTGCTACCGCTGTGTTTGAAGTATTCGTCTGGCGCTATGTTAGGCGTTCTAGTCTCGTGTTATTCGTCTACTGCTGTGTTAGTGGGTTCAAGCCTCATCGCTATATAAGGGATTTTATTCATCCCTGTTTGGGACGGTTGCCTATCGTGCTTTCAGACTTAAAGTCTACTTCCTAATGAAGTGTAACCTTGTTAGGTAAAATCCTACGAGATCTAGAGAGAGTTCGTAAACCTTTCGCTACATCCGTGAAGTGTGGGTTCGGCAAGTCTTAGAAGAAAGTTTCTGCTATGTTAGCAGAAATGTTACGTAGGTAGACCAGTTTACAGTCTTTGCTGTGTTAGTGATATGTGGGTAGGAATGACCCTAGACTTTTCCCCCCGCCTACGTTGTAGTTGAAAATGTGAATGTGATCATCGGTAGAGTTTTTTTGTTGGTACTTTGGCGCAATAATTGGTTGTGAAATCTGTAATACGGGGTTGTGAAATCTGTAATACGGGGTTATGAAATCTGTAATACGGGTTGTGAAATCTGCAATACGGGTTGTGAAATCTGCAATACGGGGTTGTGAAATCTGCAATAATACGGGTTGTGAAATCTGTCGACTTATTGCAGTGCTAGTGAAACGCACCATCAGGGGCCCATAGACATTATGTTTTCCCCCAGTGAAATGTTGGGTTTGGTAAACCCGAAGACATTTTTATGTTAATGAGTGTGTGGCATGGTACGTCAGCCGAGGTTTATATGCTAGTGAAATATGGGTTGGTTATTCCGTAAGCATATTGTATCACTGATATATTACCGGGCAAGTCCGTAAATTTCTTTTTTATCTTTTGGCTGATAAAACATGAGTTGCGCAAGACCAAACAGCGTGTGTGTGTGTGTGTGTGTGTGTGTGTGTGTGTGTGTGTGTGTGTGTTTCATTAAATGTAGACAAGAGACAAATTTAATGGGGAGTTTTTTCTAGTATCAATGACATCTAAAGGCTAAGGCTCATCTCTATCATGCATCTTTTTTTTTTTCCTCAGGGTTGTAATCCTAAAGAAACTAGAAGAGTTGAAAAACATCATGAAACAAAGCTAAAGGCGAACTTGCGAGCACAGTAATTCAAACGCTATTGTTTTTTATCCGATTAATCCTGAAAGGAGGAAGAAGAGATTGAATACTTTACGAGCAAAACTAGCAACTAAATAGCTAATACTTACAAGATCTGCAACGATATATATAAAGAAACCCTACTGAATTACCTTTTAGACTTCCGACTTGGACAACGAAAGGAAGAAAAGCAATCTAAACATGGGAAGTTATTGAAATATGTGATGATATGTGGTATAAATCTTCATTTAGAAGAATTCTTTGATAAAGTACAGGTCGTGTATCTATATAAATGATCTACATCCAGTAATGTTCATCACCAAATATGATTTCCCTATTTCTTTTTTCTCCAAATGTATCTATATTGAGGAAAATATAAATTTCACGTTGTTTCAGTATACATTTGTCGTTCTATATAAATTCCAAGTCGTTTAAAAACAGCTATTGGCTTTAGTGTTCACAACCCTTCTGCTCAAATTTCACGTTAGTTATTCAGTATCAAAACGGCAGAGAGACACGGGATCTCATCTACTATTCTAGGTCTTTGACACGAGACCTTGATAACCTAGTCCGCCCCATCATGTACAAAAACTGTACAATGCACTGGGCCTTTACGTGCGAGAACTTGGCCTTCAACTTGCCCCTGCACTTAGCATTGTTCTGCCACACGCGGTATTACACAGAATGTTTAAGTCCTCTTTCCCCTTACTTGAAGAAGAGGACAATCGCCCAACACCAACCAACTCCCAAACCTACCTACTCTCCCTTCCAACACTACCTTACACAAGTCGTACACTAACCCCGGAACTTGCTCAATATACCAACACTTCCTCCACATATCACACAATAATCTACTGGCAAGTCTAAACTCTTTCCTTGACCACAATAACATTGAATGAACACTGAAAACACCACTACCACTGCTTGCACCTCTATATCGATCATATTCATCATTAGCATGATGCATTTTGACTTAAGCAATACTTTTTTATATAAAAAAAGAAACACCCCGTGAATGCACTCATCAGTCACTCACGCATACATTCAAGTAACAAAAAAAAACTTTTTGAAAAAAAAAAAAATGATTCTGTTTACACCCCTTGAAAGCACTCATCAGTCACTCACATACACATTCATCAGTCACTCACGTACACATTCATCAGTCACTCACGTATACATTCATCAGTCACTCACGTACACATTCATCAGTCACTCACGTATACCTTCATCAGTCACTCACGTACACATTCATCAGTCACTCACGTACACATTCATCAGTCACTCACGTACACATTCAAGTGACGAAAAACTTTTTGAAAAAAAAAAAAAAGCTACCGTTTCTGTAGCACTTCTTAAGACAATATCTTTTTGAGATCCATAACGCCGCATGAAATGTCCTCAGTTTCTTCAGAGGTCTCCTCACGCCCACCTAAAGTGCAGATCCTTGTTCTCACCTCCCAACCCCACCTTGCTCCTTCCTGAGGCTCCCTTTTTTGTTCCTTTCCTGAAGGAGGTTCAGTAGACCTCTTTCTTTTTTTTCTTTTCCAACACGGTCGATCACTCTTCTACCACATACTATTATGCAGGATCTGCCGAATGACGGGGTTACTCTGATGATATCTGTTGTCACAGTTCTTCCCTTTGCCATTACACTCTCTTCGTCCAGACAGATACGACAAAGAAGACACATCCCCATCACGTTGTGCCCATTACCTTTTTGCCCAAGACTCCCTAAACTCTTCCCTCTATAGTTACCAGCGTATTCTGACACATCTCACTGTTCCTCCACCGACCATTTTCTCATCAACCAGGAATTCTGTATCTTCATTCCGCTATGCACCTCCCCTCTTCCTGTATGTTGTCATTACATTTACGTACATTTAAGTTACAACCCTAAATCTAGCACTCCTAGGTTGTCCGCTACACTGAACGTCTCATCAACCCAAGGGCGTCTACCCTTTCACTCCTACCGATTGTAGTGCAGCCCTGAAGCCGAGAAAGGGATGCTGGGATTATATATGTAAAAATAGTAATGAAAATGATAATGATTACGTATATAAGTTTCCAAGCTTCGCCTGCAAGATGTAATACAGTAAGCGAGACGTTACTTTTACTAGCCTCTACCACCTGTCAGCAAACGGAGTAAAGCATTTTCGAAGACCTTCCTTTCCCGCATTAAAGTGGTCATGGATTACACTGCTCCCGTATGAAGCACACAGCCTCCAAGCTGCAGAGGCTCCACACAGGATGAGGCATAGCAGTCAACATCATTAAGAAGACGAGAAGGGGGGTGGATTAAGGGTGCTAAAGATCAACGAGATAGGTTGTCGGGCCTGAGGACTGGCAGGATACATGTATAAAGGCAAGAGGAAGTGAACTGCGAATGCGAGTACATCTGGCAAGGAGTATGGGAGATAGTGACAGAGGATGGTAGCATACAGAGAACGTCTGATTAGGGCGAGTCACTGTGGCCTTTGGAGAGGTAGATGATGTGTGAACCACGAGTTCGCTTTGAAGGGTTTGTGTTAGGAATATCTGGATTAAGGGATGGATATGCATATGGCATTTGTGGATCTGGAGAGGGAGTATAATAGATCTGACACAGTAGCCTTGCGTGAGGCTTATGCGAATATATGGGGTAAATGGATAGTCGCGTAATACAGTTAGTTTTCATCGTTAACACGAGACATGTAGAAGAACATGAAGGAAGGAGTTTGAGTGGTTCCCAATGAAGGTGTATTATGGCACCTTAGTCTCCCATCTGGATAGGGCGGTGAAGGAGGTAAATGAGAAGGTGTTGGAGCGAGTGTTCAGCCTACGTTATGCTGACGGTGGTGTGAGTGGGGGCATGGGTGGTGGCATGGTTGCTGCTGCATGTAATGCGGCTCTGGTGGTACACTCCAGAGAGAAACTCCAGGACACGGAGTCTGCGATAGTGCAAACGGAGAAAATTTCAATCAAATGTGAACAATATTCAAGGTAATGAGGTGCAGGAAGTGGATGAGATACGAGGGCGCAAGTGCAAGATTAAATAGAGAGGACCCGGAAGAAAGTGATTGCTTTAGATGGCTGGGAGTGGACTTGGCAGAGGCTGCAACAATGGGGGTTGAACCGAATCATTAGGTGGAAGAGGATCCTCAGGTCCTGGGGCGTGTTAACGAGCACGTGAGAGGAGAAATCACGATCAGTGAGGGTGGAGGGGAAAAATGGGCATGTCTGATGGCGCAATAGTCCCGACAACGTTGTTTGGAACGAGAGTCTTTGGTCTGAATGCGAACGAAAGGGAGGAGATGAATACGGTTGAAATGAAGTTGCCGGAGGATGATATTCGATGTTCAGGGAAGTTGGGGTTGATTGAGTGAGTAAGGAATGACATGGTACGAGAGGGAGTTGTGGTCCGAAACGTAAGGTCCGAGACGAAGTCTAACTGAGAAGGCTGACCACTTTGTACAGAAATGGTCAAACATATGGGAACGAGGAGAGACTGGTGAACAGGATGTCTTTATCAAAAGTGGAGGAAGCATGGAAGAAGGGAAGACCGAAGAAGAGATGGAAGGATTGAGTGAAGGTTCGCTCGGTGTTTCGGACGCTTTAACGTTAAGGATGGCGAGCCCTTTACATTGGATAGGATGAATGTTATCGATGTGATATATCTGGGGTGACGTGCTGTCACTGAGCTGAACCAGGGCATATGAAGCAGTCAAGGGAAAACCATGAAAAGACTAGTGGAGCTTGGCTGGGCTCTGGCTTCTGAGCTTTATATATATATATATATATATATATATATATATATATATATATATATATATATATATATATATATATATATATATATATATATATATATATATATATATATATATATATATGATAGCTAGAAACGTCAACCTGCTAAATCGTAATTCACTCGTAAAAATCCTCGACTCTAATCTCTCTGGTAAAGTCCTCGACTTTAATCTCTTTGGCAGGAGATCCCAGACAGAATATACATTGTATACTACGATCTCATGCATACAAATACGTCAGCCAAATTCATACTCTTATCATCTAATCATCCATAACAGCCGAGATAAACAGCAAAAGGCAAATAAACACTTCACTTACCTTTATCAATACACAAGATATACATAAACACTTCACTTACCATTATCAATACATTATCAAGAAAATGGTTCTAATACGGCACTACATATTGATACTCTTTACTCTTTGGTAGGTTCATAAAAAGAAGAACAGCGAAACTTTAACGATGAACAATTATATTCAAACTTGCAATCTCATAAATCAAGCTATCCTCCATAATACAGATACTGTATCGTGCCAGCTTTTGTACTTACACTTCCAAAGCTAAACACACAATATCACAAGCATTTACTTTGAAATGAAGTGTAGTGATGTGAGAATTACATAGACTTTAGTGAACACAGAAGAATCGGTACATAGACTAAACAAGAAAGAACATAAGGTCATTCCATATATGAGATGTGCTGTATATGTTTCTCTGCAACTTGCCTATATTCAGTGACTCACAATACAACACATCTCATCGCATGCAACCTCATCGATGAATAAGTCTGGATTACTCACTCGTGCTGCCAACGAGGTGTGCCAACAATGGTTTCTGGTGAACAAACTCACCTGCAACAAAGGAAAAACCTTCTATGGCTTATTTGGAGTTATACAAAACTGCTTTGCTCTGTGGCAAATGATCTGCATCGTAACACAGACCACAACATAGAAAATACTCTCGCTACATGACTCAGTGTAGGCATTTATGAATACTTATCCTAAAAAAAAAAGATATCCATTGAAAAAAAATATCTAGAATTTGAAATTATTCATTTACTCTTATTCATAATTCTGGTAGTAAAATCAACCAAAAATACCCTTATTAGACACTGAACAATTAACAATAATCATTTCACAATTAACAATTCCCACCTTAAAAAGAGATTCACATCCTAGGACAAGTCATCAGAACACAAATCAGACAGTTCGAATCAGATTATGTATCTTCTTATCAAAATCTATAGATACTATCCCTGAGGAAATCATGCAATACAGACGGAAATTTGCTTTAGAGTTCATCCAGTGACAAAGAATTTGTTTACTTCATATATATATATATATATATATATATATATATATATATATATATATATATATATATATATATATATATATATGTGTGTGTGTGTGTGTGTGTGTGTCGGGACTCTACATGCTCGAGGTTACAGTGCAAATGAAAAGGAGCCTTTTAGGCGAGGCTGTATCACTGGCAGTACACTCTCGTCAAATACTCTACTTCAATATAGTTAAAAAATTTCCCCGTTACAAGAAGTAGCGCACGCTTGGGCTGCAGGAGACTTTACAGAAAAAAAAGGTCCTGGATAACACAAGGATTCTTTCTTAGAAAGTGGCGCTAGGGTAATTATATAAACATACATACATATATATGTAAATTATATATATATATATATATATATATATATATATATGTATATATATATATATATATATATATATATATATATATATATAATTACGAATGGAAGCCAATTAGAAATGATATAAAAGTATTCGTTATTCAAAAGGGATTTCATGCTCAGAAACAATAACAACATCCCCCCCCCCTTGATTGACCCTACCAATTATCATTACATGTATAGTGTGTAATTTTCAAATAACTGGAACAAGCTATACACCACAGCTTTAAACATTAGTCAGAGCAAAAGGCAATTAACTCTTAAAGAGATACGTTTTCTCTCTATACTATACGGGTCAACTGGTAATAATGCATTCGTTTCATGGTGGACTGTATCAACTCTGGAATGAAGGCAACTATAGATTGACCACGACTGATATGCAGTAAAAAGTGTGTCACTCGATCATTGAATTAATCATTTCTACGTAGAATTCTTCAATGACTGTTCGCTGAGGATAATCCTCTTTTAGGAGGATAATCCACCGAAAAACCCCGTTGACGATTAACGCGAATTATACATAATCCTTCTGTTAACTTCCTCATATTCAATGGGCAGTTATCCTAACTAAAACAATAGACATCACATACGACGTACGTATGGCATTCGATCGTGTCCCTCTTCCTGATTAAAGTATAGGAGTCCCTGGAGACGACGTGGGCTAACGAAAAGGAATCCCAGAACCCAAGGATGATCCAAGATCTCATTGAACTTCCAGTGCTCTCGTATTACACGAAGAGGAATAGGGACATCTGCCGAAATGGGAGAGGCCGAAATCATTTTTGTCTTGATGTATATCAGCGGCGAAGATAAACAATACGGGAGAGTAAGACCAGAGGAGGGATGGGGTGGGAAGTGGAATAGGCGAGCCAGTGAACTGATCACCTCATAGCCTGGAAGGAAACAACAATATTCAGAAGACCACAGCATTGATGATATGTCGTCACTGTGTGCAGCGGCTTAGTTAGGTAGCTAACGTTACAGTACTGTCATACAACGTTGGAAGCATAGTTATAATTCCATAGTCAACTCCATCAAGTTAAAAGAGTTCTTCAAACTTCAGTTTATGGCTACAATGCGTTTTACATGATATGTACCCAATCACTCCACTCCAAAGATGTGGATAAAGATGATAACTAAATTACTAAATCTCTGCCTGGTTCTTAACTGGTCTTGGTCGACAATTACTGATGATACGAATCATTAAGTAGACAGACGTGGTACGCAACACGATCAAAATCAATCGCTCCAGCAATGTGTTCTTATGGCGTCCCATACTTTGCGATGTGATCGGTCATAATGCGTTAGTCATTACTGCGGTTCACACTCCGTAAAATCAATTGCATCACTGAACTCCGAAACGTTGCTACGAAATAAGACGATCTACCAGAAGGATTGAAGGATGGTGGTTAAGGACGACTGCGTCTTACTGTCCTCTTCCTCAACAACCTGTGTGACAACCACTCGCAGGCAAGACTGGTAAAGATGGAGCTTAGTCGTGTGAAACATGACTGACAACACGATTTCTACAGTTCCTTTTCTGGAAAAAAAAAATCTTGGATTGATATGAAAACTAGGTATAATCACCTGTTCCCAATACGAAATCTTTCTCAAGCACTAGAAACCAAGATGTCAAAAACTAGTTTGTACGCCGATGAACACAAACGTTCATCATTACGAAATGAGAACAGAGAACAGTCGCTTGGAAAAGTGAACTTCTTCTCACTGGGAGAAGACATTCTTTGGACAGACAGATTTTCATGTTGGTCCCATAGTTCTCAGTCTTGGAATTTCTCTCACAGTGGTTTCATGTGCTGATAATTCCTAGAGAGAGGTAGTGAGATACTATACGATTTGATTACTGAATGGAGGGGTTAATCACTCGTACAACTACCATAAGAAACATAAGACCATCCTTATATGTTTAAAGCAATATCTGAATGAAGTCGAAAGGTGATCTTCGATACAGGTGACCTCGAAAAACATTTCATTAAGAGTCTGTATATAACTGTGAACTACAATAGAATTTTTCTATAAGGCAATATCACTGAAGAGCGTCTCCTCTGCATCTCCCCGGCCCACGGCTCTTCCCTCTGAAGTGCTCAAAGATGAAAGGAAGACGCGGGAGGAAAAAAAAAAAAAATTATTCCAAGAAAGGAGGCCTCTGAAGACAATGGTGGAGTTATTCCCTTACACTTGCCTTCATAAGCAAGAGTTTAGGTTGGCAAAGGTTCATTACGACGGAGCGACGTAGCTCCAGCCTACAACAGGCTTGTATATAAAGGCACTCTCGCCCTTATGAAGTTATCGCGCTCGGAAAATTTATTATATGTACCTTGCGCGATCTCTGTTTAAGTTCTTATAAAATAACGGAAGAGAGTGGGTACGTGTCGCGTGTATATAGAAGGAAGAAGTGAGGAGAAGGGGAATATGACAGAGGTACGAGAGGTAGAAGGAAATAGAGGAAGAAGGATACAATGATTTACAAGACAAAAGAAAATTTGAAATACTAGAACTTCTTATAAAGTCCTGGGGAATGGAATATAAAGGGAAGGCAGACGTCTTGCATGGCGAGAGACGAACTAGCGCGTCAAGACATGGCCTCAAGTCAAAGAATAACAACGTATCATGTGTTCCTATTTTGATATACTAGTCTTGTGTTCATAACTTGTTAGTTGTTTCAGATGCCTGCCTGCATCATATGCACACTCGTTACTTGTATACCACCAAGAACTCTTACACCTTATACACACAAAAACACCAACATTTTGCACCACTGAACTGATCGCATCCATTAGTCCGGCCTCTCGCACTGTGAACACGCGGCTTCACAGCCTCAGACACATGAACACCACCTACAAACACCTGACTTCGTACACAATGCACACACGACTGTGTGGCATCTCACATAAACGACGTTCATACAGTCGTCTGGGTAGAAATCACTCCTCTGAACATACGACCTCCTAACACCCTAGGTTGTGAACACACGACCCTCTGTCCTCGTGCACTGTGCCTGAACGACCAAATCTTCATCTCTAGTCTCCCATCCACACTGTGCACATATGCTCCTTTAACCTCCCATCCACACAGTGCACACATAACCTCCTCGTCTCCCACACCGTGCACATGCAACCCTCTAGCCTCGTTCACTGTCCACATACGACGCTGTAGCTTCCCACTCTATGCACACACGACCCTCCGGCAGCTCACACTGTTCCCTGATCCACCCATCTTCTTACGGACTCCCCCGCGTCTCACCCATGCCAACGCCACAGACGCAATCACTTACCAGGCAGGAGCCTCCGGAAGACCCCCCTCCTCACCCCAACCCACCCTCCATCCCATCCAACCTCTTCCATCCATTTCTTTCACTACACCCACGCCAAAGGCCCCGTCAAGTCTTCCACGTTTCCCCTCCCCCCTTCCCTCCCTCCACTTCAATCCCTCCAACACCCACAGCCCCACTCAAAGTTTCCCAGCGTGTCTCGAGTCGTTGAAAGGGTATAAATTGGCTTCGTCCGTATACCATCTCACAGCCTGACGTAAAATCAATCTTGCTTCGTATCGGAGTTCGCTCCAAAGTGGAGATAAGCAGAAACCTATCCTATCCATCCATCCATCCCCCCCCACACTCACCCCATCCCTCTTTCCCCCTACTTTTTTTTCTTCTCTTTTTTTTTTTTTTTCTTTTCTCAAAGTTGATTTGTTTTCTTAAGTGGAGGATTTCTCCCCGGAGGGACGTATAGGATGAGCAGCTCCAAATGGAGGGCGGATTAATCCTATTTTTTTTTTCTTTATTCTTTTCCTAGATCCGTCTAGATATCGCTATCCTTAATCCCCTGGATTTACTGTGGGACGCAGGGGGCATGGGGAGGCGAGGTAAAGGACATGGATATCGCGTCTCTCACACCCAGGGACACAGGGGAATACTCCAGGGGAAAGGCCTGGTGGAGCCGACTGGTTGGTGGGTTACTCGAAGTTCTTCATCGCATGGCATTCCCTTTGCTTCATCAGTCACATTTAGTTATCATTCACACGACGAAAAGAAGATACCGAATGCTAATGATCAATTACGTCGGGGAAGAAAATCATCTCTGTACCTCTTCTTGCTTTTGAAAGCACAGAAAAAAGTTTCGCCATATTTGATTACAGGGAAAACGTTTCGCCATATTTGATTACAGGGAAAACGTTTCGCCATATTTGATTACAGGGAAAACGTTTCGCCACATTTGTTTACAGGAACACGTTTCGCCATATCATTCGATTATCATCAGGAGATTTTAAGACGTGATCCTCTAAAGAATCCTGAAAAGCTTAGAATTCCATCGAGACCTTAAGATTTAAGCCCTTTATCGATGCCTTGAACCCCTTACCTCAAAGTCTGAACCAATAAGCGAAAGTCTTATCCCTTTTATCGAAGCCTTATAGGTTCTACGCTTCGTTATGAACGTAACATTTTAAGGATAAACTGAAGATCGGAATCGAACATATGATAAACGATTTCACCTTGGCTAACTGACTCGTATTTTCCATAAATCTTCACCTTGACTTCGAGTCTAGTATTCCTAGGCATCTTTCATCATATATATATATATATATATATATATATATATATATATATATATATATATATATATATATATATATATATATATATATATATACATATATATATATATATATATATACATATATATATATATATATATATATATATATATATATATATATATATATATATATATATATATATATATATACACATATATATATATATATATACATATATATATATATATATATATATATATATATATATATATATATATATATATATATATATATATATATATACATTACGCCATTTGCAATGGGTTTCATGACTCCACCCTCCTGGGAGAGTAACATTTCATTAACATTCAAAACGCACCACATGGCATGTCAGAAAATATCTAAAAAAGACACTCCCCCTGACGTGCAAACATTGCCTTTGACAGAGCAATGCTTTGCCATCAAAAAGGCAAATACAGCAGAACGAAAGTCTATTTTCCTTGTTGATTAGAACATTTCACCCACACCGAAAATATATACACACACACATACATATAAACACATGTATACATGTACAAAATATGCGATGGCACTGGGTGTGATCTGATGTCTATATCACCTATGGCTTCAAGCTTCAGTGATCCACACGAATCTCAAAAGTTCCACTCTCATAGCGATGCTGAATCGTGAAACTGTCTCGCTCCAGTTCGTAAAGACGAGTCTAAAACTTCTAAAAGGGGGAAAAAAATATTCATACTATGGACTACTTCTATAGTCTTTTTAGAACTTAGTGTTTTCACTAATTCATTCCTGGTATTTATTCTTCCTGTGAAGTTGGAAAAAATAAAATATCCGATGGAAAATAGTTTCATATAATTTTTCCATCGGGATGTAGGTATGTGTGTATGTATGCATGCATGTTAACTAATGTTGCAGGCCATCATACACTGGTCAGCTGAATATCATTACAAGGCTGTCGTAAACTCGTCCGAGTTTCTGTACGTCATTAAAACTTGGCAGCATTCAGCTCTATTTGCAGAGCGTCTCCAGAGCAACCCACCACCAAAGAGGTGCTTTAATGAACTTCGATTTAATGATTTCTTCCCACTCTCTCTCTCTCTCTCTCTCTCTCTCTCTCTCTCTCTCTCTCTCTCTCTCTCTCTCTCTCTCTCTCTCTCTTTACACTACTCCCAATCAGATCTCTCCTCACCTCTCTCCTTGGAAATCGTCTAAACCACCCTCTTTCTCTCTCATTATATATATATATATATATATATATATATATATATATATATATATATATATATATATATATATATATACATCCCTAGGGATAGGGGAGACAATACTACTCACGTAGCTCCCGAGTGTCGTAGGAGGAGACTAAAAGGGGACGGGAGCGGGGAGCTGAAAATCTTCCCCTCCTGTGTTACTTGCCGAAAAGGTGGCACAGAGGAGAGAGCCAAATGAGTATCTCTTTTATCCTTCAATCCTCACTCGTCTTATGTTCGCTACCTCGTTCACGCGGGAAATATACGTGCACGAAAGAAATATATATATATATATATATATATATATATATATATATATATATATATATATATATATATATATATATATATATATATATATATATATATACTTTTCTGTGTCAACTGTATAAGGGTTATGCTTGTGTGTGTGTGTGTGTGTGTGTGTGTGTGTGTGTGTGTGTGTGTGTGTGTGTGTGTGTGTGTGTGTGTTTGGTTTGCCACAGGATTGTTCTCTTGTCCTATTCATTCCGACACTGGGCGATACACACGTCGGATCTGTTGGACACGTCCGCTGATGGGATGTTCGCTAGAGAGGTTGTCACGGCTTATTGAGCGTCAGGATGACGTTCGCCAGCGAGGGAGTCGTCCCCCCCCCCCCTCCCGAACCCGGCAGACTCGGTGTTCCAGACATGATGCTTGCTGGCTAGTACCGTTGTTGGGGGTTAGCTGCTCAGGAGGCTCCAGCCGAGCGTTTTAAACCCGTGGGGCAAAACGCGTATATAGTCTGGTCTGCCGTCATCTGGTTGGGATGGTGCTCCTTCGTGGAAGAGTATCTGCTTTCTTGTATATTCATAAGAGGTGCTAAGCACTCGCGATTTTAGCCAGGTCTCTTTGTTCAAGTGTGCGTGTGTGTGTGTGTGTGTGTGTGTGTGTGTGTGTGTGTGTGTGTGTGTGTGTGAAGGCTGACTTTACAAGGAAAAACATTAATCAACAGATAGAATAATGGTCTAGAAAGGTAGTTAGAATGACAAAACTGTGGAAATGAGATTCTTCTTCGTGATGCCTTCGTATGTTGACGAATTCAACAAAACAACGAAAAAAAGATTCTTACACACACACACACACACACACACACACACACACACACACACACACACAACAAAAGTGTCTTGACACGGGAAGCACAGGTGACGGAAGGGAAAGACAAGCAGCTGGTGAGACAGGAGAGAGAGAGAGAGAGAGAGAGAGAGAGAGAGAGAGAGAGAGAGAGAGAGAGAGAGAGAGAGAGAACCACCTCACACACCACAAAAGGAACATGCAAATGACGGATCGGGGGAGTGGGGTGGAATGGGGGGGAAGGAGGAGAGGGAAAGGGCAAGAAAACTCAGCAGGAAAAGAAAATATGTCAAGAAATCTGAGGACTTGGCCGAGAAGCTTCGACGTGAGTAGCAAGAAAATCGGGACAGGTCTGCCACAAAAGGCAGCACAACACGAAAGATTAACAGGAAAAAAGATGAAAAGATAAAAGGAACATTCAATTGCAGTAGAAAACAGTCGTATAGATAGATAGACAGACAGATATCAAGCCAAAGTGTTTAAGTCACCACCGCAAAAAAATGATATCAATGAAATGCAAAGTAAAAGAGTCAAAATCGAGTTGTAAACATCCCTTGGACGGCAAAAGTACAGAGTACACAAGGCATGACGATGCATCGTGCACAAACCTGCGGGAAAATATACCAACAGTTTACATACACTAGAAGTCTGGAGGAGGAGAACTCCCAGCAGAAGTCTATAAATCTAGAATGAAAATAAAGAAAATGTGTGGTAACGTCTTGGAGTAAATTTGGGCTAAATCTAAGGATAACGCTGCTGCTGCTGCGTCCTGCTGACAAACTTGGACTAGAGCATCGCCTTTGGCAGGAGGAGGTTGGTGCCTGTGTGGTGGTCTGGTCGAGGGAGGTGGAGACTTCTGGAGCACCTCGAAGGCAACGTTATGGAGATGTCTTTGTGCCGGGGAAAAGAGGTTTCATAGAAGTCTTTCATGCCTGGGAGACGATGATATGGAGATATCTCGTGCCTAGGATACTAGGATGTGGAGACATCTTGTGCCTGGGATACTAGGATGTGGAGACATCTTGTGCCTGGGATACTAGGATGTGGAGACATCTTGTGCCTGGGATACTAGGATGTGGAGACACTTTGTGGCTAGGACACGACGATGTTTTGACACCTTGTGACTGGAAGATGATGTGAAGACACCTTGTGTTTGGAAGACAAGGGCGTGGAGGCATCTGGAGCCCGAGATATGAAGGTGCCCGGGATAAAAGGGTGTGGAGAAGACTCTCTTCTTGAAGACGAGGGTGTAGCAGTGTGCCTTACGCTTGAGAGACAAAGATGTGGAGACATCATCATACGTCTGGAGACGAGGGTGTGGAGATACCTTAAGCCTTGGAGACAAGAGTGTGGAGATATCTACTGCACAGTAGACAGGGTATCCTACTGCATAGTAGACAGGGTATCTAACCCTATCCTTAGAGGAGTAAACTGTGGAGATATCTACACGTTGGAGAGAGAGAGTGGAAACAAAATACGAAATGAAAAACAACAAACAAACGGAGGGAGAGGTAAAAAAAAACCCTGAGCAAGTGAGGGAATGGCATGGCGAGATAAACAGGGAGAGAATGCATAGACGCAATAAATGAACTGAAAAGGCACGTCAAAATTAACGAGAAAAAAGAGGAAAAAAGGTAAGAAAAAAAATGGGTGTCGAGGGGCACAGACAGAATTAATGAGTAGACAAGGCACGAAGGAAAAATGAAACGATAAGAGAAGGGACAGAAAAAATAAACGGAGGGCAACGGAACAGACACAATAAACGGGTGGAGTCGGCACGCGAAAACAAACTGGAGAATGAGGCGGGGACAAAAGGCTGGCGTATAATTAATTGAGGGTGCGAGAAGCGGCCCGGGGATCCCACCCAGGACCCTGCACAATGCCGCGCCCTGTCCAAATACCGAGGGGAAGGAGGATGACAAGAAAAGAATTGCGAGATACAACTCAGAATCGACTCTGCGAGCGAGCGCGTGCGTGTGTGTGCGTGCGTGAGAGGGGAGTTTTAGAGTATTTCCTAAGAGGAAGAGATGCGGTCTTTCAAGTGGGTAATTGCACGGTATAATGTTACAGTAAGGGGGGATATAAGACGTGAAATTACCATGAGTGAATCCAACGATTTCATGAAAAGGGGTTTAATCAGCATAATGGCCGGTAGAGGGAGGGACGAAAATATATCAAAAGCGTACGCTTAGCTGTCGGAGAGAAGAATGAAGAGGTCTGGAGTCCACCAAGTCTCCCTCACTCTCTCTCTCCCCCTCTCCCTTTCTCTCTTTTCCCTAACCACCACCCTTCCCCACGCTCTCCCAAAACGCCCCCAACCGGCCCCAATGTAAAGGCCATACCAAGCAACGCTGCTTAATTCAGGGTCTCATATATACTTCAAAGCACAAACACTACACCCGACACACAGCTCATGAGGACCACTTTTCTCAACTGGCCCCGAGAAAGAGAGAGAGAAAGAGAGTTGCTGCCATTATTTCCCTCTTTTTTTCCCCCTCCTCTTCTTAGTCCAAGCGTTACGCTTCACTCTTATCATAACCTCCTTCCTGGTCTCTCTACCCCTTAAGCCATAGTAAAACCATGGCCGCTAACGCCAAACTAGTTCCTAATGCCTTTAAATGGCGCGAAGGAAGGTGGGGGGAAAAAAAAGAAATGTACGTCTTCGCCAGTTCTCCCCTGGGGGATTATGGGGGATGGTTATGGCTTTAATAAACGCAAGACAATGTCTGCTGGAGTAGAACGTTATCATGTGAGAAAAGCGCCAGGGAAGATCGGTCACATTTATGAGTCCATTCTTGTTTTGCGATTTAATGACTTGGTGTTTTTCCTTTTCTTTCTCTTTTGTGTTTGTTCAACTAATTGCTCTTAGAGACTTGTTTACCCGTCTCAAGGAACAGTAATTGGGTGTACTACCCTCTACTCCCTCCCACACACACACATACACACACACACACACACACCATTACAGTTGACAATAACACGTTTGTAAGAAATTCATCAGAGGAAAATAATCGTATGAAGGTGTTTTGGCCAACTTGCTCCCTCCTTCCAGCTTTCATGGGCTTAGATTCTTTATTCTTATCATGGATCCACTAAGCCCTCTCCTCCCCTGTCAGTTCTCGTCCTTAAACCCTTACTTAGTCTGACATCTTCCTATCTACCCGAGTGGCTATAAACGCTCAAGTGGACTTACCGATGACATGGCGAGGTATAATCTAAACATTCCTAGAAAGTCTGGGGTATGACCGATATCGAATATTTAAGCTACAACAGACTTAATCTTTCATATCCTCCCCCCAACCCCACCTTCCCCCTCGAGTAGGAACTCTTATAATGGCTGGGTTATTAATCCTCGAACGAAAACTTCCTTAAAAGGATGTTTGATGGATTTCACTCTAACCTACGGACGCTGAGTAATGCTGAGACCTTTATATTAAACTTGTCCCGAACTTCATTCAAATTCAATGCGTCTTTTTTTTTTCTTGTATAGCCAAGTACCATAATGCCTGATACGACCTCCATAAAAAAATGGAACAAGATGAAAAAGCCTTCGAATATTAACAATAATACCAGAGATAGAACAGCACAGGACGGATTAGACAAAGACTCTATGTTTTCCAAGTCAAAGATGGAAGCTTTACCCCCATATTTCAAGCGCAAAAAAAAAGGAGTCACATCTTGGCGTTAATAATTACATGTATCTTGGTATCACAATTACCGTATTTTCCATGCAGGAACCGAAGGGGACATTTCAACGAACGCCTAACTTATCATGGCCCTAATTCGTAAACATCTGAAGGAAAGGTCTTAACGAATGGCATTGTATTTCATACGGCTCAACACAACATTTACATATCCGGCACAATGGTAGGATATCGTCGCCTCATCACAGGTTACATCATTAGTGGACTTATTAAACTTCTCATCTTCATTACTTGATAAAGATGTTTGATGTTGAACTCAGTCTATTCCTTCTGGAGTCGGCTCAACGCCTCAGAGAGTCTCTCCTGGTGTCTGTTGAAACACAGGCAGGTAAGGAAGGGTTTTATTCATAGTATATTCCTCCCAAAGATTCGCTTCTGTAAACTCGTCGACGCCCAGATTTCACATGTACTTTGTCAATCATGCCTTGTCTGTAGCTCCAAAAGCAGTCAGAGTTCGGAAGGAGAGAGAGAGAGAGAGAGAGAGAGAGAGAGAGAGAGAGAGAGAGAGAGAGAGAGAGAGAGAGAGAGAGTTAAGGGCAGGAAGACTACACACTGATTAGACAAGCAAGCGAAGAAGAGAGACACGAAGAGACACAAAAAGAGAAAAACAGAAAATCACTAAAGAAAAGAAGAACAGAAAATCACTAAAGAAAGATAAATTTGATTTTTAAAAAAAAAGAAATCCGTACAGTAATCTAAATTTCAATAAAAATAAAGTCAATATCCTCACAAATCGTTCGAAGGGACATCAGGTCCCACGATCACAAATATGGAAGATGCGATTCGTAGGCAAGTCCTTTAAAAATGGCCATAATAAACACATCGAACCGGAGTGGCAGTAAATTGGGGAAATGTCTCGCAGGAAATTTCTGGCAGTGACAATAAATACCCATTTCGCATAAATTTGCAACGGTGATCTGAGGTAGCCAACTTTCCGAAGGAGAGGGTGAAACCAAACCATGTGTGTGTGTGTGTGTGTGTGTGATTACTATTTGCGATTACAGTTTGTGAATATCTGTATCTACTATTTGTGATTACCATTTGCCAGTTACTGGGAAAGAGTTTAATACTTGTGTTGTTCAGTCTCTCAATAGATATAGCACTGTATGTGCTATATCTGTACTCCATTTGCATGTATACAATAGTATAAAACACTCTCCCCTCACATTAAAAATAGGTGAATGCACATACACACTAACCTAAGCTAGGTATCCATCCATCGACCAGCCTAGAGGTGTTAAGAAACACCTGCGTTGGATGTGGGCTGATTGATACACGGTATATGCGTGTCTGGACGCCTAGGAAGAGACTTTGTCGATAGGCAGAGCTAGTACGAAGAATTTAATACAATGATATTTTTTTCTTCGATTGATATCGATTTCTTAGGCCCTCCTACGCGTTAGACACTTATCAGTCCTAGGTTACTTAGAACTGTTTTAAATCATTCATCTATGCTTCTTCTAAATTTCTATATAACAGTCCAATGCACGTTTCTCATTTCTCGTGGCAGTGAACTGAACATTCTTAACATCTTAAGCTCTAGAATCGATTACAATTTTGCTCGACATGTTTTTGGTGTATATCATTTTGGCATCATAGACTTGATAGTTCTGCTTTTCTTTTGTGAACGTGTTCTTTTATCAATATAGTCTTTATGAGAGACAATACTAGAGCACTTTGTGTGTTCTTTTGTTAAACCGTCTCTCTCTCTCATATATATATATATATATATATATATATATATATATATATATATATATATATATATATATATATATATATATATATAAAATACCAAGGCCTTTCACTAGCGAGTTCCCGAAGGCTTAATCAGGGTATAATTAGATGCACCCGAATGAGTACTACATTTTCATTCAACTGCTGAAATTGACGCATTAACTTCCATCACTACAGAGATCTGCTAACTGCATTATCTTTGCCTATAGCTCGACTTGATTGGTAACCGTGCGGGCCAAAAAAAAAAAAAAAAAATGAATGACATGGCTTCAAAGAAATTACTCTACCATTTCATCAGATACCGAAAAATGAGTCACTACCAAAAGGAAGAGAGAGAGAGAGAGAGAGAGAGAGAGAGAGAGAGAGAGAGAGAGAGAGAGAGAGAGAGAGAGAGAGAGAGAGAGATTCGCTTCAGATACATGATGAGAGGAGAAAGGGGAGAAGCGAGAGAGAGAGAGAGACAGTTAATGAGAAGAAAAGAGATGCTAGAGATAGTTAATGAGAGGAGGAAGAGAGAAGCGGGAGCAGGAGGCGGGGAAAGAGAAAGCTGGAGGGAGGGGAAGTGGAGGGGAAGTGGAGGGAGGGGCTGGCGTGTGGGGAGCTGGTGTGGGGGGGGGAGCAATCACCTCCGACAATACTTCTAATCAAACTTCGGAACTTGCAGGTGGCCGTCGAAATTCTATTTTCAAGACTTGGAGGTAAACCAATTTTCTGTGGAGGTGGTGTGGACAGGAGGGGGTAGCGTGGGGTGGGCTGGGTTGGGTTGGGTTGGGTAAAGGTTGGGGAAAAAGTACCACAGTCGTACCTTATGAATTAGTAGTCGCCTGCCGTGTGTGCCGTCTACAGGTACAAAAGTATTGGATATGAACCAAAAAAAAAAAAAAAAGAGAAATTGATATCGCAATCGTTTCTAAGTCAAGTTCCACTTCGATGCTACTGTCATTTTTGTATCATTTTTTTTTTCCTGTCTCTCTCTCTCTCTCACTCTTTTTACCTCACAGTAGTGAATGAAATGGAGAACTTTCCGACAGCTGAACTGAAGCTGCAGATGAAAACGAAATGGACAAGCAAGAGGAGAGAAATGGTGGCACCGAAATGTGGAAGAGTCCCATTTCTAACCACTGTTAATCCAGGGACATAATATGAGCTGCTGTGGATGAGTTCAGACGTTATGGTACCCCGACGCTGTGGCTCGGAGCCTTGTACGCTCGCAGATCTGCTGTGATGATCATTGGCCCCTTAAGGGTGACGGTACGACCCTTGTGTACAACGATACGACCCTTAACAAGAGGGCACGCCGATCCTTGGGCAGAAAGGTGCGACCCTAACACACGTTGCCTAAACCCTCGCGGGCACGAAGGTACGACCCTTGCGTACGAAAGTACTGCCTCAGGCCTCTGATGACCTTGCAAATGACCTGACCCTTACTTACGAGTCAGGTTCAAGGCGACGATATCATAGCCAAGGGGTCGTAACATCGTGGTTTACGACAGTATCACCGTACTCAAAGATTGTTTGGTATTACTGGCATGTGACGGTACGACTGTGGCATAATCTTAGCCTCAGTGGTATAATCTCGATACATGATATGAAATGGTAGCGATAACCCTGTGATTTAATCTTGCTATGGCTTCTAAAGGGCATAAACGTCTAAATTCTCACGAGTGTGGTCCATCATTGGCCTCACTTCACTACTACCTTCACTCGGTAGGATACTCGACTTGACATGAACACATCACTTCGCATACTGGTCCCTGAACGAATTGGATATCACGAAAGAACAAAGAATATACCACGACTTCACGAGTAAATCACAGATTTGCCCGCTAATACAGAGAGCGCCGAGCACGACGGAGGAATGAGCCCCTTGTCTGCACCAGCTGTTGAAATTATGGCAGACCGCGAGAGAATAGGGACAAGCAGGAAGCCGCCTAAGTTGGTGTTGTATGCAAATGAGGTAGGAACACAGTCATCGCTAGTCGTTGCTCGCAGCCGGTGCCACGCTGCTCGATACAGTCGCTACTACGGTGGAATGCTGCTAGTGGGAGGCACCGGAGCTCTCAGGGTCGAACTGAAAATGCATTCCAAAGGGTGATGCTGTGCATACACTTTCTCGTGCATCAAGCGCATGATGTAGAACATTGCCGCAACCCTGTGGCATCAAGTCCTAAAGTGGGAATTAGAGGCGAGAGGTAACACAGGTTGTAAACACACACACACACACACACACACACACACACACACACACACACACACACACACACACAGAAAAGCGAGCCTGAAGCCACAGAACAAACAAGCAGCGTCGTGTCAGAGGAGCCAATCAAACTTTCCCAGCAAAACAAACACACCAGACTTGAGGGCCTCCATGCATGAAATTTTGAAGGTAGGAGAAATTGAAAAACTTTCCATCGCACGAAATAGATTCAGTTACATAAATCTTTTGCATCTCCCGCAATATGTCCTCACGTCTCCCACACACGATGACCCAAGATTCCAAGACGTGTGTGTAGATAGGAACACTTAATCCTGTTTAATTAAAGCAAAGGCATCTGGGGCAACCTGGAGCAAATTCTTTATGCGATTCCATCCTGTAACTGAGGAGTCGGATTCCTCATTCCAGCAGATCCTACAGTCCGGGAGGGAGAAGGAGGAGGGTTGGTTAGGTGGTCCTCTCCTTTATTTACCCCACCCCCAACCTCCCCAATAAGATTTCCTGGGTAACTTGGAAACTCTGGGTCAAGCTTTGGCGAATCATGTCAAACTGGGGTAACTTTTCCCTGTTGGCATCCGTAATGACCACTAACACAATGCTCTTACTTTTCTCTTCCTTCTTTCTTTCAAACTATTCGCCATTTCTCGTTAAGAACAGAGGCCTGGGCCTTTGAGGGAATACCCTCACCTGGCCCAATTCTCTGTTCCTTCTTATGGAAAATTAAAAAAAAACGAGAGGGGAGGATTTCCAGCCCCCCGCTCCCTCCCCTTTTAGTCGCCTTCTACGACACGCAGGGAATACGAGGGAAGTATTCTTTCTCCCCTATCCCCTATTCTTATTTTCTTTATCATTTTCAGCTAATTTTCGAGTCTCCGCTGCCGCTACTATAGTCCTTTTTTTTTTATTCTCTCTCCGTTTTATATTCCGGTTCTTCTCAATACCGCTGATGTCATCCGGACAGAATCATCCTATCCTTATATCCATTTTATCATACGGGTCAACATCACTTGCCTGACGATCTTTTGCGGGATTCTCATCTTGAGTGCTTTTAGTCTATCTTTGCATTTTATCTGACCTGATGAATTGGGGAAACTGGATTTAAGAGCGTTCGAAGAAGAGATACAGAGGAAGGTATGGAGAGAGAGAGAGAGAGAGAGAGAGAGAGAGAGAGAGAGAGAGAGAGAGAGAGAGAGAGAGAGAGAGAGAGAGAGAGAGAAGGTATGTATAAGGGACAGAGACACAGGGAGGGTTGTCGTGTGCAGAGGTACAGGAGGATGGATGTGAGAGGGATAGGGACCGAAGGAGAGTTACAGAAGGGGGGGGTGTTATCAGAATGAGGGAGAGTATGGAGATAATCAGGGAGATGATATGGAGAAGGAAAGTGTATGGAAGGGGAGGATTTTGAGGATCGGGGAAGAGGGATGGACGATGAGATATGAGGTAAGGGCAAAGGCAGAAATGGGCGAGAATGGGAGACACTTGGGACAGGCGAGGAGAGGCAGGTGTAGGGAGGAGGAGGAGGAGGAGAGAGAAGCAAGGAAGGAAGGGAGAACCTGGAAAAAAGATAGAGCTTGGGGAAGTACAAGAAGAAAGAAAACGCGGTGCTGAGACGATGTCTGGGGAGAGATAAGAAGGAAGGGTTAGCTGGGGAGAGGAGAGAGAGAGAGAGAGAGAGAGAGAGAGAGAGAGAGAGAGAGAGAGAGAGAGAGAGAGAAGAGAAAGTGTAGCAAGTGCGTGCAAGGTGAAGGAAGGAGAAAAGCCAGGGAGGAGGGAGGGAGCGTGGAGGGAGGGAGGGAAGGTATGTGGCAGGCGAGAGGGTGGAAAAGAAGGAAATTGGTTTCTCAGACTTTCCTTAAGGGTCAGCTGCTCGACCGCCGAGGACAGCCTGGATCCTTGGGGCAAGACAGACGTATCTAATGTTTCTTTCAACATTTCCCAGATATTCGCCTCGAAAAGAAATACGGTCGTCGTACATCATCCAATTCCCTATTACAGATCAATTAATATCGGAGTGAAATTGCATATATAATTGTTCATTGGTTCTCCGAATTGCTCGAATGGAAATGATAGTTTTCATGCCTTTGACCATTCCGTGATATATACATCTTTCTACTTTTGTATTCATCATGGTCAGGTCATCATCAGTACCTGCAATGTATAGTGTCCCATTATCGTAGTCATCTTCGTAGTCTTATCTTCGACTGTTTATCTTGATATCATTAGTTTCACTATCAGTCTCCTCGCCACCATTACTTAATAACAATCGTCCATTCTAAATATTTACGTTTACATTCACGCCATTCTACCACGCCTCCATCATCACCTTTCATGTCACCTGCTCTACCCCAGCGTGTCAACTCTACCATTATCCTTCTCCCACAAGGTTTGTTATCAACTTAGCTTATCTCTCACCTGCACACTAGTGTTTTTTCCTCTCTCTCTCAACACCTGCAAGCACTACCCAATCCCATATAGATCTCGTCCAACATCTTGCCTCAGTTCTAAAAGCCTTCAGTCAATCCCACCCAAGATGTGCCCTTACTCCACAATAATCCCCAACGTTTATACCAACGCTACCACTTGCGCTCAGACACCTCCCTTCACACCCAACACCTCATCTCAATCACCAACACTTCTCTTCATGGCCGAAGACTCAAGTCACATCCTTTCCCAGCATTTCATTATACTCTTAAGCACCACCCTTCCTTACATGGCAAAGATTACCTCGGGTTTTAAGAGATTTCCCCACGCCTTATCATCTCCCCTCACTCTCCAGATTCTCGCTTCCCTCTCGAGATATCCTAGTCTTAAAGACACTTCCTTTCAGTGCTATACATCCTCTCGTTCCCAAATAGCTCTCTCTTGTTTTCTAATCCGTTTCCTTCCTCCCACAGGCCAACCTTTTTCCCGGGCAAGTTCCACGTTCCAAGATACCCCTCCTTCACTTCTAATATATCCAATCTTTCTCTTCCATATATATTTCTCAGTACCCCCAAGTGATTCCGTCCTTCTCTCTCATATATCTATTCACGCGCTTCAATACTTTCCCACGTACTCTTACTTCCATCCACTTATTCCCTTTCGTCATTCTTCGTTCCTCCATACATCCAGTATATCCGCCTTCTTCCCGTCCTCATTTCCCTATTACATACCCAACCACACCATCTCCACACACACCAACACACACACACACACACACACCTCACCACACCAAACACTCCACACTCTGGGCTGGTGTGCGAGCCATCCCCCCCCGGCTCTTGCGGCCATCTTGCTCCCCCTTTGTTAATCAGTCAGTATTTTCTCCTTTTGGCCAGATGACCCGGCCACCACCCTCCTCCCCTCCGTTAATCCCTCGCTCGGCCACATCTTCCTCAACATTGAGGTCAACGTCTCCTATGCTCACTCGTGGCTCGGCAGTTGGTCTGGAGAGAGTATCCTCTCCTTGCCTTTAGACGAGATTTTTTTTCCCTCCTTCTCCTTCAAACAACAGGATTTTTCTCTTGATTTCTCGTTCTTCGTCCTCTCTCTCTCTCTCTCTCTCTCTCTCTCTCTCTCTCTCTCTCTCTCTCTCTCTCTCTCTCTCTCTCTCTCTCTCTCTCTCAACTCTTGAGCCCTCTCACTCGGCCTCCTCCCGCACCCTTATCAAGCTCACTTGCTGTCTCTTCTCTTCCTGAGCGCAGCGTCTGTGAACCGGGGATAGATGGGTCACTGACACTCACTCAGTCCTGACGGCATTAATGCATCTCACGAAACGCGGAAGCGACAGCGTGTATCATATTGTCAAGTGTCCCCTTTATTTTCGCAGCTGAAACTAGTGTTATATGTCTCTCTCTCTCTCTCTCTCTCTCTCTCTCTCTCTCTCTCTCTCTCTCTCTCTCTCTCTCTCTCTCTCTCTCTCTCTCTCTGTATACATATACACACTAACAATGATGTAATCAAGTTCTAATTATCTCCAGCAAAGCATAAAAGGAGACGTCATATAAGGACGAGATACAACTTATCAAAATCAGCAACAGTAACACATTAACAGCAGCAGCACTAACAACAGCGACCATAGCACCCCAATTAAAAGCAGCAGTAGAAAAGTAACAACTTCAAACCAGGCACAGTAGCTGTACTAGTCGAAGTAACCACAGCAAAACAGCAGCAGGAACAACGAGAGTCGCTGCAGCAATGGCAGCAGTAACAGCAGGACCCTTCTCCCTCCCCTGCATGTCTGTGCAGTCGGGTTCACCAAGAGGTAAACGTCTCCATCACCTTGTTCGCTTCCACCACACCACACCACACCACACCACACCACACTCCGGTGGTGGTGACGACGTCTCCCCAAGGGGTGCTACTGGATTGGGACGTCACGTGCTCCCTCATCCAATACCTATTACCCAGCTAATAGGATCAGCACTCCCGTGTCTTAGGGAATATGGAGATGGTTAGGAGGAATTTCCCTTTTCCTCCTTTCTATCTATCTATTTTCTAAGGAAAAATGCTGTGCTTGATTCTTAAAAAATCAGGGCAGTCTTCTTTTAATTGCCGCAGACAGGTCAGTTTCACTGCAAGTAAATTTAAGGAATTGGAGGGCAAAATAACCGTCGATTTAATAGTTCCGACAAAAATTTTCAACTTTTGCCGAGTTCAGTTGTTGGGTCGCCAAAGTTAGCGGAACCCTCGCCACGGCTCTTTCAGGCAACCACCTTCCTCACCGACTCATTGTCAAGCTTTTAGGAACGCGTGTTGCTCTCTGACCTTCCCCCCCTGCACTGTTTGCCTTGCATATCTTCTTTAACTCTTATACTTTCTAACAAAATAGAGTTAGCCAACTAGTGGCCTCTGTCATGCTAACGCATCCTCCCAGGCGCGAGCCAAAATATTTGGCCTTCGGTTCCTTGTCAATTCGCTCCTCTTTTCTGGCAAAATTTTCTGCATAACTTCCTGTGCTAACTTTTCCTGGTAATTCTCTTTGTCAAAATTTGCAGACATTTACTCATAGCCACAGTCCTGTCTCTCTCCCTGTCTGTCTGTCTGTCTGTCCCTCTCTCTCTCTCTCTCTCTCTCTCTCTCTCTCTCTCTCTCTCTCTCTCTCTCTCTCTCTCTCTCTCTCTCTCCCGATCACCTGCCCTCCGCCTCTAATTCTCCCCCACTTCAATCCATCCTTTTCTCCCCCCCCCTCACTTCATCGACCCCCATACATTCTCTCGTACCACTGATCCGTCCTTTCCCTCACACCAACCCCGACTTTCTCCTCTTCCCCCCATCCCTTCTTCACCTTCCTTAAAAACCAAACCACCACCACCCCAAACCCTTTAACACACACTCTCTCTCTCTCTCTCTCTCTCTCTCTCTCTCTCTCTCTCTCTCTCTCTCTCTCTCTCTCTCCCTCCCTCTCTGGAGGCATTAGCGTCTCGTTGATACAACTGTGTCAACGCTGCTAACCTTCTTTCTCCCCCCATCCCCCCACACACCCACCCCACCCTCACTCCCTTGGCCCACTTCCTCCCTCGTAATCGATGTCAAGATGGGCGGGGAGCAGGATGCAAAAGCGAACGATGTCAAGGCGGTTTGTCAGCAACGGTAGCGGGTGGATTCGGGAAGAAAGACGAAATTAGACCAGGGGAGGATTGCCGTCCCACCGAATGAGAGAGAGAGAGAGAGAGAGAGAGAGAGAGAGAGAGAGAGAGAGAGAGAGAGAGAGAGAGAGAGAGAGTCCATTTAGGTTTGACGGGTCATGAAATAGGAAAAGCCATTGGCGGTACGACACTCGGAAGGGAAGGTGTGAGTGGATAGTCCCTTCGAGATACGTCTTGTGCCGAAGTTAACCAAGTGTGTTCTGGCGCGAAAAAAAAAGGCAGAAATATCATGTGTTCTAGCGCAAAAAAGGGCAGAAATATCATGTGTTCTAGCGCGAAAAAAAAGGCAGAAATATCATGTGTTCTAGCTCAAAAAAAAGGCAGAAATATCATTTGTTCTAGCGCGAAAAAAAGGCAGAAATATCATGTTTTCTAGCGCAAAATGAAAGGCAGAAATATCATGTGTTCTAGCGCAAAAAAGGGGCAGAAATATCAATTATCTTGACATGGTTTTCCAACTTTGTCGATTCTTTGGGGTCTCTCTCTCTCTCTCTCTCTCTCTCTCTCTCTCTCTCTCTCTCTCTCTCTCTCTCTCTCTCTCTCTATTCACCGATGCTCCCAAGCCGTGCACACAATGCACGTCACACTCTCATCGATACAGACCCACACGGAAGTAACATTAGAGACGTCAGTTTGCCGTACGTTATGCTCATTACTGCCCCGTTTTTTTTTTTTTTTTCCTGTTGCACCATCTCCATAAAGACGTCTCTCCCGTTCCTTTTTAGGTATGAACGAAATCTCGTAGACGACACTGTACGTCATCACGGTGTGTGGGGCATTTCTTCGTAGGTGTGGCTCCTCTGTCGAGGAGACTGGCAGAGACCCATGCCAGGGTAAGAGAGAGAGAGAGAGAAAGAGAAAGAGAGAGAGAGAGAGAGAGAGAGAGAGAGAGAGAGAGAGAGAGAGAGAGAGAGAGAGAGAGAGAGAGAGAGAGAGAGAGAGAGACGACACCCCCCCCTCCCACCAACCCGAAGAATGAATTTAAGTTTTTCCTCTTGACATAAAATGATCAAAGTTGCAGTAGGTTTTTGCATAAGATCTCCTTAGGGTTTTAGGAGTCGACCGTAACGGCGGTGTAATGGGGCTTGATAAGGGCTCGTGGAAGAAGGCTTTGCCAAGGGGGAGGAGGAGGAGGAGGGAAGGAGGAGGAGGAGGGAAGTGGTAGAGGGGGAGTGGGAGGAATGAGAGGCTTTTCTGAAGCACTTAGGGTCCCAAGGATTTTGTTATCTGTAAAGAGTTTGGAGTGGCAGTAAGAAGGCGGCGGGGGTTGGTAGTAGTAGTAGTAGTAGTAGTAGGAGTAATAGATAAAAAAAAAAAAATCATCTACAAAATTTTCCTCGTAGGGCAACAGACAGGCTCAAGATATATATATATTTCCATGCGTAGAATATTCAAAAGTACAAACGTTCGTCATCTTAAAACACAACCAATATGCACTCTTGGAGGAAAACTATTAAATAAAAAGGATCCATTTGTTATCCCGATAGATGACTATGAAAGGGCAAAAGCGTGGACAGAAAGGGACGGAATTACGACTAGTTGCGAGAAGGCAAGTCACCAGTCGAGCGAGTGAAACGCAGCCGCTCAACCTCCACCTCCTGCACCACCTCATGAAAATAACACTCGAAAGTCCTCATTAATTCATGAAGCGAGCGGCCAGCGGGACAATAGGTTTCCCAC
Source organism: Panulirus ornatus (assembly GCF_036320965.1). Taxonomy (NCBI): domain Eukaryota; kingdom Metazoa; phylum Arthropoda; class Malacostraca; order Decapoda; family Palinuridae; genus Panulirus; species Panulirus ornatus. The sequence goes on along the minus strand of NC_092260.1, from coordinate 20,229,327 downwards.
ACGTCGAGAGAGAGAGAAAGTTGTTGTGGGGAATAAAGAACCAATTTGCCGCAGTCAGAACCTGAGAAAAAAAAATGTTGCAAGAGAGGAAAAAAAAAAAAAGAGAGATCACAGGGTAAAGTCGCTGTTGGACAGCGATTCTCAGCTCAGGAACACTAATTCAGTAATGTTCAGCTGCGCTTCGTATACTCATCTACAAAATAGCCCTGATTGTGGTCCATCAGTTGAAGAAAAGAATCTAAAAACTTGATCGAAAGTCCTGAGCCAAGGTGGTAAACACAACCCCCAGCTGGCTGTGGTCATCAGCAATGTCATTTAGTGACGCAAAAACTGCTTCACAAATGAGTAGGGGAAGACAAGGTGCCACACGCGGAAGTTTTATCAACGAAGAGGTGGTTACGTCGCCCTTCTCCTCCTCCTCCTGCTGCTGCTCCTGCTGGATCAAACTTGTAAAGCGGACGAGCCCAGCGATAAGCGAAGGATGAACACGAGAGAGAAAAATAGATGAAGATAGAGGAAATGCAGAGTTACTCCCCGATATATATATATATATATATATATATATATATATATATATATATATATATATATATATATATATATGGGAGCGGGGGGCTGGAAATCCCCCCCTCTCGGTTTTTTTTAAATTTTCCAAAAGAAAGAACAGAGAAGGGGGCCAGGTGAGGACATTCCCTCAAAGGCCCAGTCCTCTGTTCTTAACGCTACCTCGCTAACGCGGGAAATGGCGAATAGTATAAAAATATATATATATATATATATATATATATATATATATATATATATATATATATATATAAAGCCTCCATCCTCGAGGCGTCTTAGTCTCTCACAATCTTGGCTTCCCCTCAGCGCTTGCCATATAACCTATTAGACGCAACCTCACCACTTCACTTCAACCCTTTATCAGCCCCTATTCAGTCCATCCCTCTGTCGTACAATCCTTCCCCTGAACCTCACCACGTCGGCCCATCTGCCCCCAGGGTCGGACATAAAACACGACAGGCATCAAAAGTTTTCCTTCCTGCTGTCCACGGCTTGAAATACAATGGTTCGAGCATATACGGGGAGGAGGGGGAAAAAAAAAATTGGAGGGGTAGAGGGTAAAAGTTCCGAGAATTTTCTTTGTCGTATAAGAAGCAGCGGCACTGGTCCAACTTCCGGAGTAAATTCGTGTAATCATAGGGTAGAATAATTGATGAAGGTCTGAATGCGATGGCAGGAGTGTGGGGCATAATGATATCGGCTTAATGGTCCTCAAAGGGAATGGGGAAAGAAGGAGGAATTAGAAGAGAGAGTGTAGGGAATGGCTTGCATACCATGAGAGAGAGAGAGAGAGAGAGAGAGAGAGAGAGAGAGAGAGAGAGAGAGAGAGAGAGAGAGAGAGAGAGAGAGAGGATGGATAGACACCGGGAGAACGATTTGTATGCAAAGTAAGCTCGTCTGGTTGTTAGCGTTGTGGCTCAGGTCGGTGAAGACATAGGACCTTTTTTGTCCATCATAGATCATGCAAGGCACGTTAGGGAAGGTGGGGGCGTATGTGGATAAGACGAGACCTTACGGTGGATATTCTTATCCCATAAGGACCCTATGCCCCTTGAGGACACGGAGGTGGATAATACATCCTGCAAGGATCTTGCACTTGTAGAGGCCAAGGGAACAGTTATTATAGGATCTGTGTATAACATACCGAGTAGTGGCTTGAGATGTCCTATGGGATCATAAGGATTATAACTGGACAATCTACTGGTGGAATGCATTGTATAGGATATGTTTTAGATAAGACGTAAAGCGGAGTATTCGCATTCTTTAAAAAAAACATACTCAAGTATGAGGCACATGGAAAACACTTTAGCTTATGTTATGTACGAACAGCCTAATCAGACGATTTATGATGAAGGATTATCTTTAATCTTGGAAGGATTTTGGAGAAAGTCACGGCAAAAGCAAATGGCAAGATGTTAGGTGTGACGAGACATGTTAAGATCAAATAACGAGACATTATGGGGTTCAGCAAAGCATTCTAACGAGACATTAGGAACGAGATATCAGGTATATACTAAAAGACACGCAAGAAGCGTGATGGCGCAACATATCAGTCATGCATGAAGTGGAATATGTCCGGAATGTGTAGCGAGAGATGCTATAAGTGGAGCGATACACGAGAGAAGTCGCACGAGAAATGTCAGTTTATGAGGAGGGCATAATGCTTCTAAATGTGGCAAGGCATATTAGGTGTGTATGGTATGATGGGGGGAGGTCTTAAGTATGATAAAAATCACTGAGGGTAATGGATGCTAGCGAAGGGTGATGGAACACATCAGTCCTGTATGGCGAGATGCTTCAGCGTGTGTGAGATATGTTAGGAATGCATATGTGTTTGTGTGTGTGTGTGTGTGTGTGTGTGTGTGTGTTCAAGAGAGAAAGACAAATATTAGAAATAGGCAGGGCATCGTGCCAAGAGTGTGGCGAGAGACACTTTAGCCCTATGGCGCGAGAGAGAGAACAGGAATACGTAAGAGAAATGTATCGTCATCGAGAACCCGGAACGAACCGCCTCTACCGGGTAAACAAAAGAATGACACCCGCACTCCTCGGGAAAAATTTCTGGGAACCAATAATTGCAATTCCGTCCATTAAAGAAGATCATTAAGTTTCATCAGGTAGCCTTCTCACACCCATTCTTCCCTCAGCAAGGACTCGAATATCGACCTCGCAAATACTCTCGAGGACGGCCATCGGAAATATAAATGACAAGGGAATCACCAGGGATCCAATACCTCCCAGGCAGGACCAGCAATCACGGCGGAGACTTGATGGAAAGGAAATATTTCTCCGCGGGGTCCCGGAGTCAGCCAGCCCTCCAGCCATCAGATTAGGAAGTATATGTAAACTGCAAGCCGAAGGTCGAGGGGACGTATTCATCGCTAATGCGAGACACGCAATCCCGCCCTCCCAGATGACGAACGAGAGACAGCCGGTGTGTAGAACGCTGCCGAAGAACTAGGTGGTGGTGGTGGCTCGGGTTTGTTGTGGTGGAGAAGGCAAGAGGGAAGAGGGAGGGAGGGATGTACAGTAATCCCTAGCCGTGGTGGGGAGGCTGCGTCGTCGCTAGTCTGCGCCCGAAGAATGATCGAAGTTATTCCAGGGGGCGGCTCTTTGTGGGGGGGGGGGGGGGGGGGTCTTACACAGCTCGTTATTCATAACGACCTCCGTTTATTAGCCCTTGTGGACGGCACGACGCCCCTGATCACCTCGTCCGACGGCCTTATCGCGAAGGGACGACCACCGGGGATTGAAATGCTGGCGTCATTGGAAGTGCTTCCGGTGAAATTCATTAAGGGTGAGTAAGGGTACGTTCTGGCGTTATGACTCTCGCCCATTTGGACGGGGCGAGGTCAGATGGCATCTGTGACTAGTGGCGCGGTGTTTTATGGGACAAGAGTTAATCGTTGTCGCAATCCTGTCCTTCGGCAACTGTCGAATGATTTGATAATCTTTGCGTAAATTAATGATCAAGAGAAGAAGAAAAAAAATGATTGCTATTCATACATTGATGAGAGATTTTAAATCCGTTCATTGTTACAACATACTGGTTAACTCATTATTCATAGCAACTTCATCATATTTCCTTTACAATCAAAGTTTCACAGCAACTTTATCATATTTCCTTTACAATCTCATTTTGATGCAAAATGACAACCTTTCCTCATTGAACCTGACCTCCTGCTGCTCCCTCCGTTCATTCCTTATGGCTAATGCCTTCGTAACAAGCAATTCCTTCATGATGAAAACACAGTCTCGCATTCATCGCTTTCCCCATACGTCTTCCATTAGATCAGTTTCATACCAAATTCAAAGAGCACTAAAAAAAAAAAAAAAAACTCATAACACTGCTACAAATGATCTTAACTGATAAAACAATACTCAACAGATTTGTGATAATCAAAACAGAAATCCCGATCATGAAACAGTTCGAATCATACATTCGTTCGTTCCTTTGTCAATCATTCCCTCCTTTGTTCCATCCCTACACTTCCTCAGGACCCCAATCTTCTCTCGCACAATAGCATTACACATTGCCCCTATCAGCCGCACATCTCTATTAAACTTAACAACGACGACCAAACTCTTTTACCATTAGAGGAAATTTCCCAGCACCTTAATCACAAGAACCTCGCCACAGTAAAACCCACCACAATCCAATTACACAGTACACAGCAACCTTCCCTTACCGTCCTGAGAGAGAGAGAGAGAGAGAGAGAGAGAGAGACAGACAGACAGACAGACAGACAGAGAGAGAGAGAGAGAGAGAGAGAGAGAGAGAGAGAGAGAGAGAGAGAGAGAGAGAGAGAGAGAGAGAGAGAGAGAGAGAGAGAGAGAGAGAGAGTGTGTTGGGGAAGGACTCCAACGAGTTCCATTTCTTAAACATCACAGCCGATTAGGGTCCTTCTCTTGCTGTGTTCGCAACTCGAAAGGATGAGCGCCACAGACCTGAATCAGTATCTAACATCTTTCGCTTCACCATACATTTCATCCTTTATCTTTAGGTTCGCCATCTTAGTCCTCTTTACTGGAAATAGAAGAATAAGGAAAAAAAAAAAACTTATTTCACAGTATTGCAACGATTCTGGCTCTCGGTATTATGAAGGAATATCACAAATCGTCTGTGCTCGAAAATTTTCGTTCATTCTTGATCGTATCTGGAAGGTTTGAGGGAGAGAGAGAGAGAGGGATCAATTTAACCAAGTCTGCGGGGTAGGTGACCCTTCTCCTCGATCTTCGTCGTCACCTGCCACCTCGCTCCAGACCTCCTGCTGATGCTGCTAATGGCCAACACTCAGGGACCCAGCGGCGGAGGAAGGGAGGGAGGGAGGAGAAGACAGACCCCGTTGTCAAGGAAGAGAGGAGAGAGAAAGAGGAGGAGGAGGAGGAGGGAGAGACGGAAAATGCTAAAAGTGATATAAAGAAATGAAGATGTACAAAGAAAAAAAAATGGAGGCTCGACAGACCAAAGATGGTTTATCGTTACTTTATAAACCTTAGGACCACTTCTAAAGGGGCTCTTGCGGTTTCAAGGCTGCGCTACAACCAGTAGCAGGGAAAGGATAGACTCCTTTAGAGTGAAAAGTTCTTCGACGAGATTTGTCCTGGCCGAGAGGATTCTTCTCTCGTTGTGTACCCACAAGTAGGCCGAGTCCGAGAAAGCCCTTTCTTTCGCTCTACATTCATTACTATTCCATTAGTATTCTCCAGTTTCTTGTCCATTTGGAACCGAGAAAAAAAAAAAACAGTTGAAGTTTTCCTTTACCCAGAAACCCTCTTTCAGATTCAATACATGATACTGGGATAGAATTCAAATCCCTAAATCCCAAAGGGCTCTCTAAAACTATTCCCAAAAGACTCTTAAAAGACTATAGTTTACAGTATGAAATACATATAAAGGAAAATTTTACTCATTATCGAAGAATCCAATAAATGAAGCGATCGAGAAAACAAAAAAAAAGAAAATAGCCATATTCATTCCATTCATCTTGCGTTTCACTCTATTTTGTAACCGAAGGAGTAGTCAAGATCATGTATTCTGGCGAATGCGTTGCAGAATGGTATACAGCGAGCCACCGCTAGAATTCAGAATTATTCATAAGCAATAAAAATCAACAGCGTTATGTATACACGAAACAGAGTCTTGCTTTTTAAGTCATAAACAAGCAAGAAATGTTTGTGGAATGCATTAAATGCTGGGTTCGAGAACCAGCTAGACGAGACAAACAAAGGAGAAAGGAACACAGAAGAAGGAGAAAACAAAGAAAGTGAACTGTGGAGGTGGAGATAATAGAATGAAGCAGAAACAAAGGTGGAAAGAGAAAAACCAAAGATAAAGTAAGTGGAAATGATGAGGGGAAAGGACACGGAAATGATACATGTGGGAATAGACAGAGTGGTGGAATTTTTTGTCATATTATAACCAGCAACTCTTGTTTACTAAGGAGAAGAGCTTGCTAGCCTGCTGGTAGGACAAGATGGGGAAAGACTGCTGGTAGACAGAGTGGTGCGATTTTGTCATATTGTAACCAGCAACTCTTGCTTACTAAGGTGAAGAGCTTGCTAGCCTGCTGGTAGGACAAGATGGGGAAAGCCTGCTGGTAGGACAAGATGGGGAAACAACAAAGCTATCCCATTTATTACACGAGATATTTACGACAAAATCGACTGCATATGCAGTGGCCTCTGGCATCAAATGAAGAATGCGGAAATATTTGTATGTATATATATATATATTCTTATTGTAGCCAAGCAGACCATCAACACTAACCAGCAGAACACGTCCAAATCGGTTATCCACTCGACCATTATCACCTCTATTTAAGTGCGATTCAGTTGATCTCTCTCGGCTGATTACAAGAAAGTGTTTCTCATTAATGCTTTGATAATAGTCCATTTTGCTTAGCCTGCTCACACAGCTCCCCAACATTCTCGTTCAAAAGTCCTCTTCTCATTTTCTTTACTGTCCCACTTTGAAACTTCTTTCATTCTCTTATACGAATTGATATTGGACCTCTACACTAGCATCATTATCTTACGTTATCAAACATGGTATTCCAAACTTGCTTCATAATCTTAGTCATATGGAAGGATTTATTATGGGCTATTGGTGTACATCAACAGGGATTTTAATCGCCTGTCGTTTCACCTTCTGCAGGTCGAAACTAATGCCCCATTCATGGATGACCTCCTATATAAAGAGTATAAGTTGTAAGGGGCAATTGATTAAGTGTGAAGACCTCATGGCATATATACAAGGCCCCTCTGCTCCTGTGTCCCGGTCTCCAACTAGAACACTGTCCCATTCTTAATTATTTAGGGCTGAACATAGTTTATGTTATTCTACATAGTTTATGCCTTAGGATGACTGACAGCGACTATGCTGTGATCATTTCTAACTGTCATTAGAAGTATTACCATTAATTGCATCATCGTCAAAATTTCTGTTCCAATATAATCAACCGTGTTAACATTTATCATTACCAATAATTTCATTTATATCATCTATATTGCGTTTATCGATGATGTCAATAAAAAATAAGGAACATACACATACTGAAGAGTGAATCTGGTATGAACTTTAGCCTTAACACCCAAGGAACAATATCATTATCATTAATTATTATCATTATTATTATTATTATCATTATCATCATTATTATTATCATTATTGGGCGAATTTTCACCGGTAGAATCATTAAAACCTGACGGATCATCTGGTTGAGCTTTTGCGACTTACAGAGACGAATTCCTCAAGACTTCCCTTTATCGTACTCCAAATCTGCGTAGCACTACAAACGGCGAGTTTTAATATATCCAATACGCACTCGGCTTCCTTATTAAACTGTACCGTGAAAGGATTTGCGATCCATGAACCTCGATCAGCAGTTTCAAGCTATACAATCATCATCTACCTCCTCTCCCACATGGGTCACATGCAAAGTGAGTGTGTATGTGGTCTTAGTATGATCTTGAACACCCGAAGAAGGTGTTGAAGATGTCTCGGTTTGGTGGATGCTGTAGCTTACGTCGGCGGCCTTAATGACCCCTGGCAGTCGATAGGCCTAGAGCCCAAACAACCAGCGAACCAACCAACCAGCCTCCCACACTCTAGCTCACACACATTAAACACTGTCAGCTGACGCTCCACCAGAACTCCCTCTCTATCAGTCTTTTAGATTACCTCTCAACACTGGAGTTAAAGGTAACACACGAACGTGGACAGGCTGGCGAAGCTGGTATCTAACTTCCAGCTCCCAAAACTCCCAGAAATTTGTCAGGCATCTTGTACACTTACGAGGCTAAACCTGCATTTCTCCCTCCTGTTACAGGAAAGGGATGTTAAAAGAACATCGAGAGTAAAACATCCATCGTTCATCTGTAGTTTTTGGGTTATCCATATGAAATATACCAAGACAGGTACACATCCACGACTTAGAAACATTGCTATTGCACGTCTCAGAATGGGCGGGCTATCGACTGCTCTGGAAGCTGGCCAACAACTAAAAACTTTCCAAACAAATGTCTCCTAGCTCACTATTGCTATGGGTGCCGTATATAAAGCTCTCAGGATAGAAAAAAAAGAAGAAAGGGGTTGTCGTTCCATTTAAAAGTTTTGAACCCATTTCGATCCGGGGACCTAAACAAACCCTCTTACAATCCATCCATGGAGAAATTCCTTACTGTATTACATCCACGCGTGTTGGAAGCGTTCTCGACGCAGCCCTTACATTGTCCTGTGGGTGTACGGCGCGCCCAACGAGACGAGGGTACTTTGGATGTACCCACACAACAAGGAAGGTGACCTTTGTGACTGGACGAGGTCCTTGACGTACGGCCTCAGTGACTAGTTACTCAAATACCTCATCATTACTATCATGATATGATTATATGATCATCATCATTGTCATTATCATCAATCTATTCCGATACTCAAAATCGTCATTACTATCGAATATTTCCTACATTTCAACCCCATTTCTCCGCTGAACCATCTGTCTGCACCACATTATACCCAGTCGGGACGCCAAAGCAGTTTAACCTCGGGTGGAAGAAATTCTCACAGCTGGCTGGAACTCCGGACTAATGCCTTCATATCAAGTTTTGGCACTCTGGTTCGCAAGAAACTTCCTCAAACACGCACTTGCTGCCTTCAGTAACTTGGAAATCGGTCGAGTGAAGAGAGTGCCACTGGTGTCGGTTCACATTTCGAACATTATGACTTCATCAATAATTGCACTGTGGTTCAAGGACTCGTATTGAGACAGTGGTTGGAGGCGTTGATGGGCATTGCTTCGAGTCCACACGAACGGCGGGGTGACGAGTTTATTGTACTTATGTTTCGAGGCTTCACGAAGCAGGGGTGGTAGAACGATCCAGAGAGGAAGTGTTGGGTCACGAGCTTTCGACTCTAAAAGTGGACCTTAGGCTAAAGAATCTGGCAGGCAGCTGTCGTAATTATTGATACCATTACTATCATTTCTGCTATTGTGTTATTCTTCACCTTCTGGTGACGATTCACTGCTCTTGCGTCCCCTATTATTACCCTCACATATGTTACTAGCTGAACTATGAGAAAAAGTAGATGCAGTTTTCCCCCCACATAACTTTAATTATCGACGAGATTAATCACCTCGCAAGGATCATTGTTGCTGTGCGTCCACGAGCACTTTGTCTTCGTTATCGGATTTAACCGTTTCTCTTAAGATTTGATTAAACGAGTAATTCATCCTCTTGAAACACTGTCAAACACCCACACACACACACACACGATTTATAATTCATGATTTAGTAATAAACTACATAAATAAAATATATTGAAATGGGGAGAATAGGAACAGCTAATGAAAGTTAACAGACACACACACACACACACACACACACACACACACACACACACACACACAAGAAAAGTTAAGGAAAACGAAAATTTTCAGCCTATACTAAACGTCTTTATAAACGAGGTTTACGAGTCACTGTACAACTGTCAGTCTGCGCTGCCGACATAAAGCAAATGATATGGTAATAGAAAGTGTAATTGCATCAGGAATTTTATAAAGACTTAACGAACTATTGAGTAATCAAACCCTGTACTGTTCTACCCTGACGATCCCTCTACTCCAAAATCAAACAAGCAATATTCATCCCATTTCATCGATACTCAAACTGATGCTCTGCATAAGTGGAGTTTGTAGTTAAATGAAACTTGTACATGTAGCGGTTCTGACGATGATTCTCGACAAACTTTCGACGCGATATACTTGGGAACAAATGGTCCGTTACAATAGGGAATGGTCCCGTTACAATAGGGAATGGTCCGTTACAGTTCTTCGGTACATGCAAGATTCTACGGTGATCCGAAACTTAGCAAGTTGATCCATTAGAAGTAAATGAGATAGATACCTTGTTCGTAAAGAGACTGAAAACAACACTTCGAAAATTTATCAATATACCGAGAGGTCCGAAACTATAACATGTCAAGCACTGCCCCCACATCACTAAATGATATCTAGCAGACCATGATATCAAACGATAGCGTAACGGTGGCCAGAAATAATACTATAACGCACACAGCGAATCAAAATACAATCCACTTTTCATACAGTTATCAAAAATGAAAAAGAGACTACAGACAAAAAGAAAAAAAAAGAGATCACTGGACACTAGTTATCAAAGAAAAAAAAAATTTGTCTTTGATAAAGTTTCTCTTAACAGCATTAAAATACATAGTCAGAGACCCCTCCAAAAAAGAAAAGGGCTAGACATGATGAAGATACAGTGAGAAGAGACGTTAGAATAGAATTACGAGTTCTATCCTTTACTGAATTTCTTTTTTTTCTTTTTTGTCTTTTTATTTTAAGAATTAATGCTCGTTCCAACTTTTGCTCCCACCCTGATTTTTCCGACTGTATACGTTACAGCGAGAGAGAGAGAGAGAGAGAGAGAGAGAGAGAGAGAGAGAGAGAGAGAGAGAGAGAGAGAGAGAGAGTTTTGCGGCGTGTGAAACATTTTACAGTCGGGACAAAAAGTTTATCTTGTTTACTAATCTCTAAGCTAAAAGGATCTGGATGGCCTCCATTGGCGTTTTATGTAGAAATTATTTCATTTTACTTTAATGGGAAGGAGTCCTTAAAGAGTGAAAGTTTTTTTGAAAATGGACAAAAAAAAAAAAAAAATGAAGTCCCTGAACCTTATTTTGCTGTGGGGTTCATATTCTCGCTAACAAGAATGATCACAACGTTATATTCAATCTATTTGTGTATTACATACGTCTTCCTTTAAGAGGAAGAATAGAAAAACGAATTACCGAATAACTTCAGCATGAGGATTGGTCTGAAACACCAAAGAGACCATATTTATCTATTGTCAACAGACCAAAACTATAAGACTCTCATTACATATTGCATAAGTGTCACTGTCGATTACAAAGTTAGGATTCATGCCCATAAACAAGAGAACCCAGATACAGACGCCTAATGACAATGTAATAACAGAATCTGCACCTTCTCTGTGTGGAATTTGATGGAGTTAATATGTGCGTATTCTTTTTTTTCAAGAAAGCGTCTACCTATCTTTCAGGTCTCTTAACGGAAAAAAATACATGAAAGTGTAGAAAGTCCTCTTTTAGTCATTATCTACTTTACTAAAACCATCCCAAGCCAGCGTTATTCCAAACAAATGCAAAAAAAAAGGGGTTTTGGTATGAAAGTAAGAAATGGAAATATCTCGATTTCTAAAGCCTTCAATTTAAGTTCCATTTCATATTTCGTGCACACACACAAAAAAGTGGAGTGGTGAACTAATAACAAACAAAAATTTATGAAAGTCCCACAAGCAATAACGATGTTGAATCAATCTAAAACTTTCGATGAGAAAACGAGATTCAAATATCAACGCTCCTCGAGGAGTGGAGGCGAGTGATAGTGGACTCCAGACAAATAGTTTGGAGTCGTCAATACTTCTCGGCTTTCCGAGTTTACCCAATTGTGGCCCACGTCCACGTAATAACGAACATGCAACTTCCCGTAGCTCTCAGGTACCTACATCCTTAGCACTCACGGTATCCCAACCTCGACAACACACGTACACAATCACTGATGTAACAGGGTAGGTAATGCGCAGCTCAGCCCTGCGCGTCGCTAATAGTTCGTGTACACTTCTGGCAACTAGTGATTTACGTGAAGTGTATTACTAAAAATAAAACTTGAACACGGTGGTTCTGTACATAGCGTCAAAGAAATAAGCTACCATATCTTCCTCTCTGGACAATATTAGCCATAGATGAGCAATGGATGAGCAATAGATGAGGAGGAGGAGGAGGAGGAGGAGGACGAGGAGTGATTGTGTCACCGAGGGAGGGAGGGAATGAGGTGCACGGAGAGGTGGTAGTGTTTGCGGTAGCGTTATGGCCTAGGACGAACTCCCCCTACTTTCAATACTCTTTCCTTCTGTGCTTCAACAGTAGCAGAACAAGCAGGACGATCATCATCATTTTAGATGAACTAGGTCGTAATGGCGACGATGAAAACATTACGAAACTGTGAGATTATAGGGCGGTTGATCCGTTCTAAGGAACTGATTCGAACCACACCAGCGACTCACTCTAAACATCGGGATATAACAGTTACAAATATGCCTAAAAGTGATAATTCTCCTGCAAAATGAACTTACAGTTTCAAAAGATGATTGAAATAGCACGACAGCCGCCACTTGTACGCCAGCCTCCAGGTTGTGCGAGGGTGTCCACTGCTCCAAGCGTCTGCTTCAGGAATGACTCGTTTTCTTGGTCGTTCTTACGAAGTAAGATTCGTCAACGTGTTCCAACAATATGTAAATAAGAGTAGTAAAAAGTCGCAAAAACTCTCACCTTCACATTTCGCACAAATGATTGATGAAAACAAAAACTGGTATTTTTCTGAAGAACATAGATATAGATGGAACAGGAATAGCGAGATGAAAATAACAGAAAACGCTACGTTACTGTGAGAAACGTAAAGTGAATGAGGATTATCTCGTATGGGAAATGCTACGACAGTGTTACAGTCACCAAAAGAACTTGTGACTATCTTGTGCTATTTGGATATCCTATAAACTTTGTAGACGTTTCTTGCAATCTCATGATCTTTATTGTGTAGATTCTTTCTCGCGAGTAAGGAGAATACTACACCCTCAAGTGGATATCACTTTCAAACCCCGGAATCACCACCATTGGGAGGGGGTTCTCATAGTACTGAGATTTTCCGCGTTTTCGTGGCAATAATACTTGGTCTGGCATTACGTATCACCCGTGTTATTGGTCGGGCCAATAATGCTCCAATTGGCACGCGCGTTTTCCCCTGCTGATTCGGCACGAGAGTCGCGTAACAATAAAAAAAAACTACACTTGCATTCGAGAATGAGCGCAACAAAGGAATCCGTTGTAGTCATGATGTTCGATGTCTCTCGCCTTTTTTGTTTTGTTTCCGAAGGGGTCTTGACATAAACATAGAAAACGGCAAATATAAGAGACAGGGAAGCAAGCGATGCGGGTCTCCGATACCGTCGCCTTGGGAGCAGTAGTGACCAACCAAATGCTCTCACAGTGTATGTAAACGACCTCCTGCCTCGTTCCATTATTCTCCTCTTTACGTCTGGTTACCCGAAAGATATTCTCACGGGCCAGAATCCAGTTAACAGGAGTTCAGAGCCATACGTGAGGCGAGAGGGTGTATATGGTGAGAGAATATCCGTCTCCTATTTTCTTTTTCTTTATGGGTTGTTCGAAGATGACGTAAACCCACCATAATGACCCTGGCAGACGATAAATGCCTTAAAGCCGATATCAACCAATCAGCCACAACAAAAATACGAGGCAAGAAGTCTCCTTCGTGCCAGATGTCCATCGTAAGATGAGGAGAATATTGCGTTGTGTTCTGCGCTCGATATCCTCTGCGGAATGAAGATTAACGAGGCAAACCATCCGAATATTCTGTACCATCAAACACGGTGTAAATAATGCAAATACTCCCGCTTATCACATTTCATACCTGACATGCAACGTAATGCGAGATAAATCGACTGCATATTATGTTTTGTGCCTGATACCCACCAGAAAAAAAAAAAGCGAGCCCTGATGAGGAAAATGATTTAGAAATAATTCTAGAACCGAACTCCGCTGCGAAAAGCGGATCCTAGTGGGGTAACCTGTCTACATATTACGATCCACAACGGATTTTCCACCGTAAGAAATTGTGAAACTGATACAACGCTGACAAAAGGAAGGAAGTATGGAAAGAGAGAGAGAGAGAGAGAGAGAGAGAGAGAGAGAGAGAGAGAGAGAGAGAGAGAGAGAGAGAGAGAGAGAGAGAGAGAGGTAAAAGCGCTTCTACGTATATTTTCGGAAAAGAAAAATAATGAGTACAATATTCTACTCCTCCTTCATCCCTCCTCCTCACAAAACAACTTGACCTTCTATAAAGCGTGAGGCATACCTGGTTAAAGACTTGATACAGTGCGATAGTGGAGTGTGTACTACACAGGGACTTGATTAAGATTACTTTTAATAATCGTAAGTCGTCAAAGGACTTCCGCAGGCCAACGCTGTAGTAGGGAATAGTAGAGGTTCCCTTGGAATAATTTCCTCGGCGAGACTCTACTTCCAGTGATACAGTCTCGCCATAGGTGACTTCTCACACACACACACACACACTCAGGCGTCTGTTCGTCTTCTGAATCCTGTCACTATAGCACCTCGAACATCATAACAGGCTAAAGGAGAGACAGTGATAGACCCCACACCCAGGACGTCCCTACACTATATATATATATATATATATATATATATATATATATATATATATATATATATATATATATATATATCCTATATTCTTTTCCTTACTCTTCAGTTGATCCACCACGAAACTGACATCGAAGACAGTAAATCAATGTCCTTCTTAGCGGAGACCTCACATAAGGGGAGGCCACAAATCCATTGCCTTACCTTAACGAGAAACGGCCAATCTGTCTGTCAATTAGTTGGACATTTCCCAGACTCTCATGGTGGATATTTGGTGACTGTTCCCGTGGCTTTACCAGACGTCCCTGTTTGACGATGCCACAATGTTACTCGATAAATCTTGTTTAGGAGGTAGAAGGGAGAACGTACGTACGAGGAGAAGAACGAGAGAGGAAGGAAGAGGTGGGGTGGTGGGTGGTGGGGAAAGAAAGAGGTAGTAAGAACGACGGGTGAAGGAGAGAGAGAGAGAGAGAGAGAGAGAGAGAGAGAGAGAGAGAGAGAGAGAGAGAGAGAGAGAGAGAGAGAGAGAGAACAAAGAATGGCAGAAAGAGAAATACAGATGATATAAACGAGCAGACTGACAGACAGACAGACAGTCAAGGGGTGGAGAAAACGAGATAAATGACGAATAAAAGCTGAGAGAGAGAGAGAGAGAGAGAGAGAGAGAGAGAGAGAGAGAGAGAGAGAGAGAGAGAGAGAGAGAGAGAGAGAGAGAGAGAGAGGCAGAGGGGGAGAGAGAGGGAGGGAGACAGAGAGCGTAAAATTGCACAAGTGATAGGTATGTTTCCAGTGCAGCGGGTAAACATTAGCTCTCTCGTGTTGCCAATCCTATCGGCTTTACGCATGGTATATCTTCTAAGCCCATGTGATTCAAAGTGAATATGAGGGAAACATTTTTTTTTTTCGGCTTAATTCATCTTTACTGTTATCTGTGGTGTCCATTGTGTGGCCTGAATGCGGCTGTAAAATGCTAAGTAACTTCTCTCTCTCTCTCTCTCGTTTGTTATTTCCCCTTTAGAATGTTCTTTCCTGTCCATCTGTCAGTCATCTTTATTTCATCCCTCTTCCGCCCCATATTCTAGCACCGAAATTGATACTTCTTTCTTCTTTTTTTTTCACTTTTTAACAAAGTTCTTCTATCATCTACTTTCTATCTACCTTTCAAAACCCCTTCCAAATGAGAGTGGAGTCCTCAGTGGTGTCACGGGATCTCCAGTGGTTTTATATATCATTTTTTTTTCTTATCTTTCTTTCCGCTTCGTGTGATGTGGTATCAATACACGCGTGTCTCTTGGGCCTCCCCTATTCCCTCCACAGCGCCGTAACAGAGGCCCTTTTCGGGAGTTTGCAACTTCTGCCGTCAGACAAATGAGGTCAGAGGGCCTTGGACCCCTTTCTCTTGGGGGGGTCTTCCTATGGCAGTCGAATTTCCCAAGAGATTTTCGACTGTCTGACACCATTACAAAACCGGAAGAAAAAAAAAAATAAGGAGGAAAATCCCAATAAATGGAAAGGGGGAAGAGGGTGGTGTGTCTCTGTCTTTAGATGGTCCTTCCCCAACAGACAGTGCTTCAAGGAAAGAAGAAGAATGCTGGCTTCAGGAAAGACGTTGGCTTCTTCTCAACGACGAAGGATTCTGAGAACCTCTCTCTCTCTCTCTCTCTCTCTCTCTCTCTCTCTCTCTCTCTCTCTCTCTCTCTCTCTCTCTCTCTCTCTATCCGTGTGTGGAGGTGCGACAGCAAGCCATCGCACGAGGGCTTCTGCTGCAGGAGTCCATGGCTGACGCCCATCATCGGCTGGGCAGGATAACCAACGCAAAAATGACTAAGGTCTCTTTTTTGCTCTTCTTGTTTTCCCCTCTCCACTCCACTCCAACAGCAGCCGACCACATCAGGAGCAGAATGACGAATCAAGAGACCTTTTACCGAATGCTACTGACGACATCCTCCTCGAATGAGCGTCGCCAGTCTAAGTGTCTTCTACAGAAGCCATCTACTACACATTTTCTCCTAGAAACCTATTCCTTCAGATAAAGCATGATACCAGGAGCCAGATCTTCCTCCTTTTTTTTCTTTCTCTTTCCCCAGAAGAGTCAGTCACCCGGGAGACAACAATTTCCCTTAAAGAAAATCGGCTTTACTGGTATAAATGACCGCCTGGAGGCCATTAAGAGCTTATAGGGCCGGCCGTAAAGATGCGGTTTAAAAGAGTTTTTACTTTTACCTTCTTTCTTTGTTCAGGTCCTTCTCTCCTTCATACCCTGGAGTATCGCTCATCTTGTCCTCTCCCTCGTGTATGGAGTGTTACTCCTCTTGTTCTCTCCTACGCCTATGGAGTATTGTACCTATGATTTCCTCCTTCATCTGTGGAGTATTACTCCTCTTGTTCTCTTCTACGTCTATGGAGTATTGCTCCTCCTATTCTCTCCACCATCTTTGGAATATTGCTCCTCCCACTTCGCTTCTTGGGCTATAAGCGGAATTTTATTACTCCTCATTCATTACAGGATTAAACTCTTGAGTTAGCTCCTATTTTCTCACAGTATGGGATTACATACACGAATTCTTTAACCATCTTCAATTTTCGTGTCAAACATATGGATGCATTTTTTTCCTTCTTGAGCAACGTGATAGGGAGTACATGTATACGGGGGCGATTTTGGGCGGACCGTGTCCGGATGTAGGGTAGATACGGATCGTCATCATCGGAAAACAAGGGAAGCATTGGTAATGCTGTCCGGATATGAGAGAGGTGGGTAGATATATGAGAATACAAGTCTATGGATGGGTTGGGTTCGTACAAACTGGCTGGGTAGCGTCTAGATGTGTTTTGAGATGGGGCCTAAGTAACGTCCGGAAACACAGAGGTTTGGTTCAGTTATTGATATATATATATATATATATATATATATATATATATATATATATATATAGTGGCTGAGACCAGCATGAGGGAGGTATAGACTGGATCCTTTGACGTCAGTGGAAATAATCATCCTGCAGTGACTGTAGTTACACACACACACACACACACACACACACACACACACACACACAGAACAAGGCTGTATCATCATTAATGAAAAGAGAGGAGTACTGCCATGTCAAGGATCATCTCGTTCCAAAGGAATTCGTCATTTCTGATAAAAAAAAAATGGTAAAGAGTTAGAACTAGGCACTGAATAGCGAATCAGTCAGATGAGTTAACGATATTCGCAAGGAAAGTCAAGGAAGGACAATCTAATGCCACACATGTAGTTAAAAGAGGGATCCACGGATACGAAGAGAGTCGAAGAGAAGATCGGTGAGAACGGTCACCTACGAAGATAAGTTTTGTGGACCAGAGGCTGAGGACAGTCAAGACAAAAGAGATACAGCAACCCATGTCAAGAGAGAAGAACCCAGGCGGTAAACTGACCGGGAATATATCCCACTGAATATTCAGGATGGGGTGGCAGAGACATTTAAGCAAAGAGCAGGTGTTAATAGACAGCTAAGCAGATAATAGACGACACATGACCTTTAAGCAATAAACAGGAAGAGGAACTAGAGAGGATCGAAGAAACGACAAGACTCACGAGGCAGCTGAACATAACACAGAAATTACAAAGACGTTTCCAGCAAGGAATTGAAACTACACGATCCGTGGGACAGTTCAAAATGCAAGGACCTCAAGACCATAAAAACAACTGAATTCAAACAGACAGGGTAAAGCTGGCGCTATAAAAACAAGATGTAATAAAATACGAAACAGAAATGGTGTCCAGCGAAAACAATGAAATGTAACTCTCAGAAGTTAAGGTTTTCCGTTTAGATGTCAGAGTAACTGAGACAAGATCCCACAGATGATTAGTAAGTAAAACAAAGAAATACTTTAATGACTTTAAGTTTCCTTCAATGACACAACATAAATCGGGCAATCCCTCCTTCCATCCCCTTCATATATATATATATATATATATATATATATATATATATATATATATATATATATATATATATATATATATATATATATATATATATATATCCGAAGGGCATATTACTAATGGTCTTTAAATAGAGAAATAATTGCTTCATGCCTCGATTCACGTAAAGTATTTTTTTGTCGGGAGCGAACAACACACCCAGACCCTGAAATATTTGTTCGGGGTTGTGGTTGTCAGGGGCGAGGCAATTACTGATAGCTGGTTGCTGGCTATGCTATTACTGCCGTCATGGAGGATTGCTCTGAGCTGCGCGGTTAATGAGAGGCTTATGCGTTGCAGTCGAGGTATACGTTGCACTGTCTCGAAAAGGATTTGGATAGTGTGCGTTTCTTTTTCCCAACTGGATGGAGAAATCTAGTCTTGGGTGTGCCATGGGATGCCAGTCTCATTACGATGTATTCTCTCTTTCTTTTAAACAATGGTCGAATTAATCGATGTCGCGCGCGCGCGTGTGTGTGTGTGTGTGTGTGTGTGTGTGTGTGTGTGTATAAACACGGACACAAACACGTACACAGACAAGGAGAGACAAGTTCATATGCTGTGATTTTCTCCTTTTGAGGCATTCATATCACTCCTGTATTTCATTAGCGGTTACAAAGGCCATGGCTTCTGTGTCATGATGCCTCGATATGCCAGCAATTGAAATTGTCCCTACCCTGCCCTACCCTACCCTGTCCTGTCCCCCTCTCCATATCAGTTCTGAAATTGACCCTACCACCACAGTCTCCATTTTTTTTTTCAGTATAAAGTAGCGTTCAGTAGAAGAATTTCGTTACGTTTGCACCCTTATTCTATAATGTTTGGTAAGACGTTCATTTCTCTATAGTATACTATTTATGTATATGTCGTTTGGGCTATAATAGGATGGCATCCCCAGTATATATAGAGAGAACCATGATGAAATACCATAAGAAGCAAAATCCAAATAGATCTTCAATTTGTCACTACAATAAGGGAAGAAGACGAACGGGCTGGACTTATGGATTACATTTTTTTCTTTGACATGTACATAAAATAGATTCGTTTCCCACCTCCTCAGCGAAGTGGCGTCATGAGCAAATGAAAGACGGCCTCATTCGTACACATCCGGTCATTAACTATCATGTGCAGTGGACTGAAACCAGAACATACCAGGAGAGTCCATTTGCCCCTGTGGCTGAGAACCATTATTATTGAGAAGTATTTCTATGGTAGTTTATAAAGAAGACATCTCGTGGTGTCTAACTACAATTATCTGTATGTATGTACGTCTCAATAATAAATTTACCGATACACACACACATTATATATATATATATATATATATATATATATATATATATATATATATATATATATATATATATATATATATATATATATATATATATATATATATATATATATATATATATATATATATATATATATATATATATATATACCATGGAAAGAGAGAGAGAGAGAGAGAGAGAGAGAGAGAGAGAGAGAGAGAGAGAGAGAGAGAGAGAGAGAGAGAGAGAGAGGAAGTGGGTGGGTCTCCATGACTTCCCCGTGGAAATCTTGTCCACACAGCATTGCCCGGGGTCAGACACTCGTGGTATTTCTTTCCCTCCGTGATGGCTTTCCTAACCTTACCCCAGGTCCTGATGGCTGTGTGTAGCACAACTTTCTACAATATGGCTAGTATTAGTCAGATGTTTGCCAGCTGCCTAGATCTGCATGTTACCAATTTCTTCACAAAGAGTTTTTAGTCTTATAATCTCTTTTATTTGCAATTCAAGGTTAACTAATCCTAGCAAAAGGAATGTTTATTTAAAAGAGAAAATTAAGTTTCGGTTATACTATTGCACTGCGTGTCTTCTGTTCAAAGCATTGTCTTGAAACGCTGCATTCACATTAACGGAACAGCTTCACATTCAAAGTTGTGAAGGAACTGGTTCATAGCAACTATTTCCGAGTCACTTAACTTGTTATGAGACAATGAAACCATTCTCTAATTCGCCCCATGAACTTCGACCATTAACGGAACTACTGACTTTTTTTACCTCTCTCTCTCTCTCTCTCTCTCTCTCTCTCTCTCTCTCTCTCTCCAATAATCTTGCTCATTATCACTGACTATTACTTTTACATTGTCTTTTGCAAATTGAAACTGTTTCCTTTCATTCGCGTTTTTGTATATCACATCCTCTCCTCTTCTCTCGTTCACTGGAGGTACCGAAGCATTTCAGTCGGGTTGGCGACTCCCCCACTCACTCATCGTTCTCTCGTGTGCGTACCGCTACTTCAACATCAACACGTCCCTCCTGCAAAGCCAAGCTCAACATCCTTACATGGTGAGCATGCTACCTCAACATCAACACGTCCCTCATGCAAAGCCATGCTCAACATCCCTGCATTGTGAGCATGCTACTTCAACATCAACACGTCCCTCCTGCAAAGCCATGTTCAACATCCCTGCATTGTGAGTATGCTACTTCAACATCAACACGTCCCTCCTGCAAAGCCATGTTCAACATCCCTGCATTGTGACCACCCGTAAAAAAAAAAGAAAAAAAGGTATATTTCTTTTTTTAATACTTTTTTTTTTTTTCCTCTCTTTCTCTTACCCCTTTTCGTGCACTGCTGCTGTTGTTGCCGGTGGAACTTCATTCTCGCGAGCATTCTCTTCCTTACCACTACCCAATTTTCTCCCACGGGCCTTTTCAGCTGCACCAATAACACTAGCTCCAGAATACCTTGAAACTGCTTCAGCATCCTCTCTCACGGACGAGAAATCTGCAGGTCTCATGCGGACTTTCCCCCTGCGTGGTACACACACACACCCTCGCGGTGTTTCTCGTATTGAGTTTATTGTTCTCCGGCAACTGGAATTCCTCCATCGCCACCAACTGTGTTTACTTGATACCTGCATTCTGACAAAAGTCACACACGACTTCCAACACACTTTTCTCCCCCCCGCCCGCCCTCCCGAGTCTGTGATATTCCTCTTTTGTTTCTGGGTCTCCTGGCGTCGCAACGAAGAGGCGTTGCTTCCCCTGTATAGGTAAACAGATGGCTCTCTCTCTCTCTCTCTCTCTCTCTCTCTCTCTCTCTCTCTCTCTCTCTCTCTCTCTCTCTCTGACGCGGGATCATCTTGTCGTACGAACTGATCTTAACGTCGTTGTTTCGTTAATTGCATTTCCATTTTCGTCTTTCACTTTGTAGCAAAATTATTTGGGGAGGTGGTGTATGTTTATTGATCACGTACGAGATAAAGTTTATATCAGTGTGTTGTTTGTTCTGTATTAAAAGAAACAGTGCCTCTTAATAAACCTAATTTTTCAAATTATCTTTAAATATCTTGGTAGAGAGGATAATACATACGTACAAAATGAAACCCGATGTTCGTTTTTTTTTTCTGATTTTTCCCTCCTCTGAAGAAGTTGAACATTTTCCTCTCCATCGTACTCTAGTAACCTCGCGTTACATGAACACCCACACCACAGTCACACGACCACATCCCCTGCCTCGCTGCTTACATCATGCTTTGCCTCGATCACTGTACACGGAAATATTCCCCTTTCCCGAGTCTCATTGGCTTGAGTTCTCTCCTCCACGGCAACGAAAAAATATATATGTATATACCAGAATTCTGTACGTCTGATCACTTATTCTCTACTGTCTCCCTCATATTACCATACGGGGGGAGGAGGAGGGGGCGCTTCAGTTGTACATACATATGCATTTATATACAAATGAATATTTACGTGTCCACAGCAGTGAGGGTCGGATCTCCATGGCCACCTCTTCGAAGTGACCCACTAGCCAGCCCCAAAGACCTCGAGCTAAAAATCGATGGTTGTGGGGAGGGTCATATAAAGCAGACATAAACTACCCTTGGGCTTCGGCGGTGGTTGCGGTGGTGGTGGTGGAAGAGGGGCGCGCGCCACCACCACAAGAGACACAGAGGGAGGGACGTACGCAGCCGCTTCGGACGAGACACGTCGTGTCGCTGTCTCGCTAGCCTAGCCTCGCGTCCTCGTTCGTGTCCTGGGTTGCTTTCGTGTGTCTTTATCTTTATGCTGTTACTAACCTCAAAATGATTCCTATCTTTTTTATAATGATGTGTTCGTGTTTGTTGGCCATGATAACAGTCGTCTCATACGCTAAAATCGAACACATAACACACACCATATATATATATATATATATATATATATATATATATATATATATATATATATATATATATATATATACTTCCTGCTTTAGAGGTCCCTTGTTTCTTTATGAGGCTCCTGCTGCGCTCAGGAAGCCGGCCACGTCGCCACATCCACCGGTTGGGACAACAGATCATAAAAGTGGAGTGAGGTTGTGGGTGCGTGTATGTGCAGAGAGTGCAGGGCAGCTGGGGTAGTAAGGCTTCGGCGTTTTCACTGTGACATCGTGGGCATGAATGGGATTGGAATATGCTTTAACGGTGTGTGTGTGTGTGTGTGTGTGTGTGTGTGTGTGTGTGTGTGTGTGTGTATCGTTGTAGGGATGTGAGATGGCCACACCATCGACGGGAAGGTGTGACTCGTGGTTGTCTGGGGTGTGTGGTTTTTGATGGTTGTTCGTCTGGGGAGTGTGGCTTTTGATGGGCGTATATCTGGTGGGTTGGAGTTTAAGAGGTTGTTAAGCGCTTGTCGGGATACTTCGGTGTAGATGTGTTTGGTTTGTGTCATATCTCTTGGGGGATGGGAGTGTCTGTGAGCAGGAATTGCTGAGGTGTTTGCCAGGGGTAAGCTTTCTATTTTTCCTTGGGGGTCTGGTGATGAGTTATGGGTTGGTTTGGGTGGGAAAGGGGGTTGGGTCTACTAGTGCTGTCGCACAGACTTGAGTGCCAAGCAAGTCGAGGTGAGATTGTACTCGGATGATCTTTGTTTCATTATGTACATTTTGAGCGTCTGTCGTTGCTTTCAATCTATCTGTCTATCCATCTACATGCCATACATCCTTGGCCATAATGTCTCATCCTTCCTATTACGAATAAGTCTCACAAGAAATGATTTCTTCTGTTTCATTTCATTCTTTCTCCCCTCCTTCTGCGAAATCACAGTGTGGCGCTAGTCATCTTCCTTTAGAACGGCCACCACCGGAAAGAGAAATGAGACTACACAAGGAATTGAGAGAAATTCTCTGCCTTTACTTGTCTCGGTGCCATATATTGGTCCTGGTGAATCGTGCAGCACACAGCATCGTCATACAGAGGGGGAATATCCACTCCCCTTCGCTATCGAGAGACGCTTTGAACTGATAAGAAAATGTTACGTTATGTACCTACAACAAACAGAGTTAGCTGACTTTTGAAAGTCAAAATGCAGATGGTATTTAAATGCTGTAATGGCAGGATGCAGCGGTCTTTAACTTTCACGGGGCATTATGCAAATGACCCGCTGGCAGGACGTGAAATCCGACACCGCTGTCTTAGCCATTTAGATTTTTGCCTTTGGTGTTTGTCTCGGGTTACGGCATTAAGTCAGGGGTCGGTGTGCCGTCGAGAAATCCACCCAGGAAATTCAACTTACCTTTGATGTGTTTGGTTTGGTTTGTTTGGTGAAGTTGTATGCAAGAAATGGCATAGTTTCCATGCCCCATAACCAAGTCTTCAATATAATTTCGATTCATCAGTCAGGTTGGAATCGATTGGAGACAAAATCATCTTTATATGAGCTTTATATTCGCTATAATTCTATCTATGTCTTACTATATAGTACGAGGCCAAATCGTAATGATCTAGTTCGTGTTGTGATAAGAATAACAGGGAGACTCTGTAACAACATTATCTCCAAACAACTCTCACTAAATTCGATTTTTGAATTTTTCTTTAGACTTCGGGTTGTTCAGTCTTATCTCATGATGTGAGAATTGTATCGATGTTTCAGTGGAGAATCTTTTTCGCCATGGGTGTTTTCCATGAACAAGGGCAATGATATTTCTGTATAAGGATATAAATCCAAGTATCAGGTATATAATTTGCTGATGTTCAAAGACCGCACAACACCTCAACAGCAGAAGCTATAAAGTGAGACAGGCGTATGGACAACTCCTAAATAAGCATAAAACCATCTCAAAATAAATAAATGAGTAGTGTTAATGTATATGCAAATTACAATCACATAACTATCGTACACAGAATCTAACAAGGATTTATCAGTAGCATAAATAAAAAAATAATATTTAATGAGAATCG
The DNA here is from genome assembly GCF_036320965.1 of Panulirus ornatus. Classification (NCBI taxonomy): domain Eukaryota; kingdom Metazoa; phylum Arthropoda; class Malacostraca; order Decapoda; family Palinuridae; genus Panulirus; species Panulirus ornatus. The sequence goes on along the minus strand of NC_092260.1, from coordinate 20,204,802 downwards.
GTGGATTATAGTATCAATGCCATGTTCCGAATCTGGCCTCAAACAGTCTCTAAGCCATATTAAGTAGGCATAAAGCTGTTTGGTTCAAGGTGAGGTGCAGCGAATTTCAATCTATTAGATATACATATAAAGGATCGAGTTTCTGAAGCAACGAATAAGACGTCGGGGGTGTAAATGTTTGTGCATAATCATAGGTTTGTACAGTCTAGGGAGACAGTTGTACAAGATCCGTCTCTGGAGTAGAGGCGTGTGAGCTACGTGTTGGCGAGTGCTATAGAAAGTGATGGTGCCTGTGAGCGTGAATGCCAGCAACTCGCATATCTCAGAGGTTAAAGGAAGAAAGGGCAAAAACCTCGGTCGGGGAGAGGGGAGAAGACCTTGACAGCCACTGTAGTGCTGCCTGACAGCGCTGCCTTCGTTAATCCTCCCGGTAACCAAGCGATGGTAATCTACCATTCATATTGTACAGGAAGGGAGTTCTACACTCATGAAGCCCCATCTGGTGTGTGTGTGTGTGTGTGTGTGTGTGTGTGTGTGTGTGTGTGTGTGTGTGTGTGTGTGTGTGTGTGTGTGTGAAAGCAATATTCACGACCCTGAGTCATGGAGTCTGTCTCCCTATAAGTGTAAAGCTCAACAAAAAAAAAAAAACCCTGTAATTGGAGACTTTCTTTATCTTCGTGTTGTAGCTCCCTTTAATCAAGGACGCTGCGAAGGATGATCTTAAATGCATTATTTTCTACCTGCCAGTGAAGCCTCTCGTTAGACCCCCTTAACTTATCGAAGACTCTTTAATTCAATCCGTAACTTGATGACTGACAGCAGAGTTACCAGATTGGAGGAGACTTACTTAAAAGAGCTCTGATGGAAAGCGGTGTTACCTAAAAGAGCTCTGATGGAAAGCGGTGTTACTTAAAAGAGCTCTGATGGAAAGCGGTGTTACTTAAAAGAGCTCTGATGGAAAGCGGTGTTACTTAAAAGAGCTCTGATGGAAAGCGGTGTTACTTAAAGGAGCTCTGGTGGAAAGCGGTGTTACTTGTTTTGTTACCTTTTTGGAGGCAGATGTCTCTGGGAAACTTTTAAAAAGTCATTTAATCTAATTCCTCAAGGTATTGCAGTTACTCTTGGTCATTCAGATATTCCAGTAACTCAGGTACTTTCATAATTTGAAGCTCTTTACGTATTCTTGCTATCACTGGCGTGGTGGTTGGAAGTTCATTTACTCCAGATGTACCTCACAAATTCCTATTACTCTTGGGGCAGACTCTACTTAATCTATTCGCACGACATACCTTAGCCATTGCAAATACGCTCTCCGAATTACGCTCTGTTGCCGGAAATGTTAAAGTGAAGGTAGTGTCATCCAAAGCATTATTAACACGGAGCACTCCACTTGTATTTGGGAATCACAGGAATTTTACGAGCATAACAACGGTTCAAACTACTAATACAAACATCATGATATCAATTCAGGTCGGTGATTGAAAACTGATTAATATTAATGTACATTAAAAAAAAATACATTTACACCAGTAGCTAAATTCATTATCGTTACAATGCAACGGGTTAAGCTGTAAGTATTGGAGAAAATGATACAATAAGTGGAAACTACGCAATACGCTTGAAAAAAAATATATATTCATGTATCACCTTCATTTTTATTGGTTCTGCGATCCTCTTTATGTCCCCCATATATGCATCCAATCGACAGAAAGTCATGATATACAACCCGTTATCACTTACAGTGCACTCAATGGCTGCCATATTCCTCAATCAGTCACCTGCAACACCACACAGTGAGTCAGTTTCCCGGTGAACACAACGTGAAAGGAGGAGAGGCATACAGTGCCGCTTTGCTGTAGTACTGTCTGTCTTCCCTCCTCCGTCGCAGAGCATTAATCACGAGTTCTACAAGACAAGCAAAGACAAAAAGGGATGGTCGGTGTACTCACACACATCGGAATGAGACGTGTCGACGTCCAGGGTCACTGTGCTACCAAAGATGGCAGATGCACTCTCGCTCTACACCGGCACACACGACAAGAACTGAGGCCAGGACCAAGCTTACCTCACCCACATAAAAAAGTTGAAAAATTCCCCAAAACAAAAAAGGTTTCTTCGAAACGTAGAAGGCTAATGGGGAAGGAAAAGGCCCTCACTTCCATTTATCTGTCACAGTGGTTTGGTAAAGGAAACTAAACGAAAGTGCAATGATAAATACCAGAATCTGATGATATCAATTTATTGAGCTAGAACACCCAGTGATGATACTAAATGACAGAACCATCATGAGGAAACATTGTAAGAATTGTTTAATGTAGCTGCATGCCAGTGCGTTTCATCACTTTGCAAATGTGATGCAAACCTCTCGTCGAGTTCCAGCCCTTGAAAGAGGAATCTTTTTTTTTCAAATGTTCATCGAACACAACGAAAAAAAAAAGAATGGAGAAGTTGATGCAGCGCTAACCCCCCCACCCCCTCCCTCCCCCCCCAAAAAAGCTTAAAGCTCACTGGATGTGTATCAACCAGTCAGAGGAGGCTGTTTGATGATGGATCGGCATTGGAAACAAATGCCGTGTTTGACAATGGACCAGAGATCGTATCGACCTGTTGGTACACTCATTGAACCTTCATGCAAATTGCCTCTGATGAGAACTGGTACGCCTGTGTTGGTTAAGGTCCCGCGATCATCATGCTGTGTAGCAAGGTGTAGCCATGATTCACCAAGGCCTAGGCTTGATCCACCAAGATGCAGAGAAAAAACAGAAACACAGACGTGAAAGAAGGATGCAGGGGGAAGAGAGAGGAGCACATTTGTGCCAAAGGATAATGAGGATAAAGGACTGTATTCTGGTGACCGAAATGATGAAACGAGAGACAGGGTGAACCAGGGAATGTCCTATTACCTCAAGGCTCCATCCTGTCCCTGCTACTGATTGTAATTCAGCACTGAAGCTCCAGGATCCTCTGGATAAATGGCTTTGGGTTTGCATACTAATAATGATAATATAGATACGAAAATACATATAGATACGAATATAAATATATACATACTTACTTCTAAATATACTCATATACATATATGCATGCATGCAAAAGTACTTATATACATACATGCAAACATATTTCCATCATAAAACCACACGACCTATTTAACTAGGCTTCTGCAGTTTCGAAACTGCTCTCCATGCAAAACGAGGGAAATGAGGGACTCCCTAAGCGCGAGAATATGTACTCCTTTCCGTCCACTGGGGATGATACAGTTTCACCGAGGTGCAACCGGTGGCAAGTAGAATCCAGTCACACCCATACATACATACATACATACATATGTACATACATACACACCTTTACACATATGTACATACATTAAGGCTGACATAAAACATATACATAGACAAATGCATAAATGCATATCTCATATGCAAATGTAAATAATGACCAACCAAGGTAAAGAAAAATTAGATGAAAACAAAGTGGGAAGTCTTGCCTTCTGTATATCAGTAAAGATGCGATATCAGGGATCAAAATATACAATAAAACCATGATTACTTTTTAGTATCCAATGCCCTTTCATGCTCCTAATCTTCCCAATAGCAACGCCCTTTGGAGGAGTCCAACAAAATCCTCCCCAACTCCTCAACTCCTACAACCCGTCCCTTCTAACCAACAGTCAAGGAAGATAGATATTCACAACTTTGTCTCCGGCAACCTGGACTTGTGATTTCTAAGTGTGTGTGTGTATTCGCTCGGGGGATATCATCTTCACGAGGCCTCTTTCCCTCCCCAACCTACCGCTCCCCAGCATATCATCCACCACGATGTCCTCTTCCCTTACTTCCTCCCCGGTCCCCAGAATTTCGTCCCCACAAGTTCCCCTTGCCTCTACCATTCCCAGGCTCGCTGATCTACAAACCCCTACACCGCTCCATACACCCTCATATTTTATTTTCGCTTCACTCCCCTCCCTCTCTCTCTCTCTCTCTCTCTCTCTCTCTCTCTCTCTCTCTCTCTCTCTCTCTCTCTCTCCTCTCTCTCTCTCTCTCTCTCTCTCTCTTACACACACTTTCTTTCTTCCCTCTCTTCTGTCTGTCTGTCTGTCTGTCTGTCTTTGTGTATTTGTTCCTTCGTATTCCTCGTCTCTCTCCCTTTTTATTTTCCTCTTTCTCTCCATTGCATCTGTCTTCTTCCCGGTTTTTGTTCAGCGCTTTCTGCTCAGATTTATGTTATTCATGAGATCTTTTTTTCTTTTCCTTTTCTTAATTTAAAGTTCTCCGCATATCTGAAATATCCCATCCAACCTCGGATCTTTTTCAAGTCTGTCTTAAACTGTTTTACTGGAACGCATAAGTCATTCTGGTCTTGATTTTCTGTCAATTTCTATTTGTCTTCTTCATCGACCACCCAAAATCTATGCATATATATATATATATATATATATATATATATATATATATATATATATATATATATATATATATATATATATATAAATAGATGGATAGAAAGATAAACAGATAGATAGATAGATAGATAGATAGATAGATAGATAGATAGATAGATGCAAAATTAAGGCGACGCTTCAAATTACGTATGAGCACCCAGTGGACACTACCTATATTTTCCCTCGCATGTTGACATCATTTCTTTCCTCCTCTCACTTCATAAAGCTTAGCTTCAGTATGCGAGGAAATCATCGTGAAAATTCTTACATCACATATTTTGAAAATCATTAAATAACCCGGCGAGTTTTATATCAAGTATTATTTTCGCGAGAGGGTCCGTAATTTACCCCACTTTCTTTTTTTTTTTATCTTTTTCCTTCAGGATTTTGCCTCGAAGGAAGCAAGGGGAGGTTTGAGGACGAAAGAGACCCTTGCGTCAGCTGCACTCAAGGCTCGTGTTGCCTCAACCTCAGTCCCCCACACACACCCCCAGAGAGGTTGTAACCCACCGACGTTAAAGCTTCTTCAGTAAAATGTAAACATGAGTCAAACTTTATTATGATAATGTCCTGGTCGTGTCCTTAGTCTGCCAAAAACAACAACAACAACAACAACAGCAACTAAAACGTCAACAACAACAAAAAGAAAAAACAAAAACAAAATCAATGCTATTCATTGCATACCCACACACACACACACACACACACACAGAAGTGTGCCACTGTGGATGTGCTCTGCATACATAAGTTCAAAAAGTTGTGTGTGACAGTATGGAAAGTTCAAGGGACAGGACCCCACTGTAGCAATGAGTATTTACAATGCGGTAATTACAAAATATAACACAGGGACAGATAGATAGACTGATAGACAGAAGGTTTACACACACACACACACACACACACACACACACACACACACACACACACACAGCTTAGGCTGGGGTCTTTGTGTATGTGTGTGTGTGTGTGTGTGTGTGTGTGTGTGTGTGTGTGTGTGTGTGTGTGTTGTGTTTACAAAGAGCATTATAGTAAAGTAGAAAGTTAAGAGACGGCAACGCGAGTGTAAAATCACTTTCCCTGTAATATATAGAGCGTCATTATATACAGTATCATGCGATATTGCAGGTTTAGAATCAAAAGACGTCCTTATTTCCATTCTAAAACTGTATGCTTTCTTTGTAGACATCAAATCGACTGGGGAACTACAGTTATCAATATTCTAAAGTGACTTACTAAGTGAATCTCCTTTTTCGACAGTATTTAGAATATGCTTTTCTTGAAACCCATTTTTTTTCCTTCAAAATATCCTGCAGTCATAATATCCATTAACTTACTCATTCTTCCTCTCAAGAAAAGAATATATATTATATATATATATATATATATATATATATATATATATATATATATATATATATATATATATATATATATATATATATATATATATATCCAGGTAATAAGAAAAATAATTATATGCACGTAAATATGACGCTGTTCATGATTTTACCAAGACGTAAACGAAACTCAAACAAAAGAAGGAAGGCTTCGTATGTCCCTCACTCGCATGAATACAGTCGACGAGGCTTCGTGAACCCTCTCGGCAAACACATTCAGATCACGGAAGGTTTGCACAGCGCACGAGAAACCTAGAGCATCAAGCACTCTACGACCATTAGCCTGAAGCAATAGATAGCTTACTTAGTATTATGATACCACACTAGCTTATTCCTCCTCCAGCAAATTGCCTCACAATTGAATTTTCTTTCGTACCGCGCGCGCCACGTCTAACCCCGGGTTTCGTATCATAGAACCAAACACCACTTCAATGTTTGCTGTGTCTCAAGCACTAAACATGGTTTAATGGAAGGCAGTAACTTGCTCTGAGCACAGAACAATGGAGTGTTTTCGAGTTACGGCACTATAAGACCACATTTATAATGCCTCTATATAACTATCCTAGGGCGAGGATAATACCAGACAGAGTTATAGCAAAGTATAGCAAGAATTTCTTCCTCTGATTTGAGTTTTTAGATGTGAACATAGAATATAAGTTTTGAACTACGTGGATAACTTTCTCGGACGCCTGTTACTTAAGTCCGTGATCCAATATGCTGTTCACACACGTCTCTTTCAATCAGCCACTTGCAGAAATACGATACACAGTAAAGAGTTCAATCCTACTTCCATGAATCACCTACCCGAGTATATATACGTATCATTCATAAAAAAAAACTAAATATGCTTTAAAAGTAATACGAAATAAAAAAGAAAAAATAAAGTTGAAAAGAAATATATTTGAAAAGCCGATTAACCAATTACAAATTGCTGCTTTAAGACAAAAATCGATATGATACTCAGTACCTCACTGACTCAGGTCTGAATCCCGGGTATTTTGTACCACCGAAAGGTAACATGATTAATAGTATATGTAACCGAGGGACTCTATATAAACATACTTTCTATCATTATTCGGCAGGACTGAAATGGAACGACTCACTGCCAGTCTCCTTCTGATGGCCTCCCTGAAAGGATGACCTGGACGGCGTTACAAAAAATGAAACATAAATGACATATAATTTTTTTTCCCCCCCTGAAAGTGCTTGCTGAAATATTCATATGACCTCGCGGTATATGAAATCATTGTTGGGCAATATCCACTGATCTTTGCCAGCGAATTTCTAAATGCTATATGATTTGCATATTAATGCTGATGCATATGATTTGCATAAGGAGATCAAATGTTTTTGATGTGAGGCAAAATTTTCGTTCATTTCTATATGAATTCGCTTTTCGGTGTAACGGAAGATCTCGCTAACTATATGAACACCTCAAGTCTTAAAAGACTCGATGTGTTGGTGTGTGTGTGTGTGTGTGTGTGTGTGTGTGTGTTGATATGGGGAAAAAAATAATAAAACACACTGTCTAAAGTTCTAATAAGTACGTGTAAAGTTCTTCATTACGATATGATACCAAGTTGATGCAAATTCTCTCACAAGGGCCTCGACGACCAAGTTTTAAATTAAGTTTGTTGCAAAAAATCAAACTCTTTCCGGGAATCCCCCTTGGCAAAAAACTCCCGGTAGTTAGCATATCGTCAAGACACAGTAAGCCCCAGGATGCAAAATAAGCTAACAAAAAAAAAGAGAGAACTAGAACGTAATTTCAAAAGAGAATCCGAAACGCTCCGAAAAACTAAAGAAAAAAAAATGAAGTCTATGTGTACAAAATTGCATATTATTTGTATAGACCAATTTCCGGCCATGATGCTAATGAAGAGCAAATAATCCATATTTCTTTCTCTTTTCCTTCGAGTTTTCTTGCACGTTCTACATAACATGATTTCTGTTTTCCACCTTACATTCAAACTCGTTTGCGTCCACAGACGATGGCACAACCACACAGAAGGTGACTTTTCACTTGTGGCGGAATCACAGACATACAGAGTCCGGTGACGCCTGCCATATATACATATATATATATATATATATATATATATATATATATATATATATATATATATATATATATATATATATAGAGAGAGAGAGAGAGAGAGAGAGAGAGAGAGAGAGAGAGAGAATGTGTGTGTGTGTGTGTGTGTGTGTGTGTGTGTGTGTGTGTGTGTGTGTGTGTGTGTGTGTGTGTATAAACCTCATTTCCCTATATGCACAAATATAAGTACAAACAGTTAGCCACAAATAGGTCATAATAACTTACACACACACACACACACACACACACACACACTTCCATCATATATACAAAATAGATAAAGCAAACCATATAATAGATAACATTTCTGCAAACCTATAAGTTCAAAGCTACATGCCATCTAGGTTCCAGTGAGAAGGTTAAGGGCATGGTATACAATTATCCCCACAAAGATATTGTTTGATGCCCATACAGCAGCTTAGTTTAACCAGCTGTAATATGTGTGAGCATCGTACATACACTGGAAGAGACAATTATGCTAAGGTTCATTTGAATGGACCTAAATACATGAGGAAATGTAGGGAATAAAACCTACATTTCGCGGCGTGAATCATTGATCTTTGAACTCTGCAAAACTGAAATTCGGGCAATGGTCCAATGGGTCGCTGTTTTCCCCCTGTAAGTGCTCTTACGACTTACCCATCTGCCAAAGCCTCTCATCTGCAGAGCTTATGTAAATAAAGAGGGAAAGTATGGTCTAACAAAATCTTTTTATCTTTTGATTAAAGATGAGGATAAGAGCAAATAATCCATTTCAGAATTTCAGAATTCCCTGAGCTAAGGCTTTTGGATAAGAAGAAAAAAAACAGAAAATAATCCTCAAAGAGGAAAGGAAACTGACATTGAAATAGCTAAGACATGCTCCGTTCTTTGGGATGGAAATTAAGAGGTTATGTTTTACATACACTGACTATGCAGTAGTCTCTTAAAGAAGCAGTAATGATAAACTGCCACATTCTATACGTTGCTTCACATGATCATTTCAATAAAGTCACGTTTCAACTTTGTTGTAATGAAACAAACACGAGAGCAAAATCGACTTTGTATGTATAAGGCCGAGGTAATAAAAAAAAACACACTGATTATCCTGAAGTTTAGATACAGAGGCCAGCTGTCACTAATAGGAAATTCCATCCTTCTTGTAGGACCCAGGGCAGGTTAGAGAATTCGAAGTCATTGGATGTAGACATATGAGTTATGGTTATGTATTTCTCAAGAGCAGGCACTGAGAGGAAAGACAGAAAACTCAGTGAAACCATCACGTCTCCTTTCACATTAGGGTAGACGGTATTGTCGATGAGTTCTGTGCATATTCTCCAATTGAACTGTGGATTATTGAAGAGTTTACTAAGCATATCGCAGTAACCCTTTCTACATCTGTCCTATTTCTCTCACTTCTGCCGTTTCTATAGTCACTCAAACTTTCCTTCCCTCACTTTCGTAAACGCTCAGAATCCCATTCTCTTCTTGCTGATGATCCATATGGACTTCGTACTACTATTGGTGACCTCCCACATGTAAAGAGAACTCTGATCCTCCTCTCTTAGGGATTCTGATGAAGCTTCCGAAGTAGCCCTCGACATCCCCAAGGGCATTGGACAGGGTCTTGCAATGAGTCATTGCTTTGTAAACTCCTTCCCTTTGTTTTTCTGCTTCTCTCAGTGGAGTTCCTTAGGGTTCTTACTTATCGCCTACTCTCTTTCTTCTCTTTATAGATATTCCCTCTTCACTCTATTCACTCCTATGCTCTTGATTCCACCTTACATACTCCAAACTACTTTCAGTTTCCTTCTCCTTCTCATGCTTGTTCCCTTTCTCGTAATGAACATATTTCCTTTCTCATTTCGGACTGGACCTGTGTAACATTTCGGAATGGTGGAGCCGCGTCGAAAATAATTTTGACAGTGCTAAACCGCAGTTTCTCCCTGTATCTCTAAGAATCAGTCGTTTCCTTATGCTTAACTTCAGAAAACCACAATTCAATCCCGTAATACCACAAAAGTGCTGAGCACAAGTGTATTCTCTGCTCTAACCTGCGAGTCAAGGCGTCTCTTTAACAAGCACTTCCTAGCCTTCAACACATACCAGAAAAGCCTTTTGAGTGGATACTAAGAACTTACTTACTAAGGACTTACTCAGAAGCTGAAGCATCTCTCGGAGTAGCTTATAGCTTATTAGACTTCTACTCTGCTAACAAAAAGTAAGTAGGGGTCTTAAGACGGTCGCAAACCTTACGATCATCTTTCGCAGATGGAACATTTTTCTTCAACTGTTAGAGAATGATATGGCTAAGGATACCTGTTATGACGGGAGGAGCATCCTGCTACTAGAGAAGGCTTTTCAAAGAAGATGTGGCGAAGTCTAAGAGGATTAGGTAGCGATGGAGAAAAGGTAAGCCTGTCGTAGAGGATTTGGGGAGTTTAAAAGACGGTACAGCATGTCTCTCTCTCTCTCTCTCTCTCTCTCCAATCTCTTTATGTAACAATGAAAAGTAAAAGTAACTGCCGATGATCCTTACCTATGCTGACCAATCCGCTGTGATACATGAAGTTGTCTGGGGAGGTTAGAGCTAAAACGTAAACAGGAATAATCAGATGATCAGTGGAATTATTGGAACAAGTTGGGTTTAGAAGAATTTCTGAGACTGAGAGATCATATTATAAAGACAGCGAGAGATAAGAAGCGTTCCAGACCAAGTGGAAGTCTTGGAGAAACTGATGTTTAATGATACAAGATGAATTCACAAGTGATGTCTAAAAATTAGGGGAGATATAGAAGTTTCAGTGAAGTATCCTCAAGTGGTGGATAGAAGACTTAGAATATCAAGACGATTTGGAGAGAATCATTGAAAAAAAAAGCAATGTTCTTGAGAGATGTGATGCGCAAGACAAACGTTCTACGTCTACTATGCAACTAGAAGTATTGAACTCTTTATATCCCGCAGTTACTTGAGGATCTCGTTACGTTAGAATGAATATCTTGCTAATATGGCTGGATTTTGGATCGCAAGGACGAACAGATCTATACATGATGATGATGATGATGATAATGAGAGAGAGAGAGAGAGAGAGAGAGAGAGAGAGAGAGAGAGAGAGAGAGAGAGAGAGAGAGAGAGACGACGACACCGCCAACGATAATGTAGTTCGGCTGAATTTGATCTGATAACGGAAGGTGGTTAGTACGAGGGATTAGTAATACCCTCCTAAAAGCTGAAGGGATGGATCAAGAGGGAAGGATAGAAGAAAAAAAAAAAAGAATTTTCCGAGGACTTCATCTCCATCTACATCGAGGAGCTTTCTGAGCGTTCGGGAGAAAAAGAAAATAATGACTGGTAAGATACGAGACGCTCCGAAAAGCTGAGGGTGATACACAACGATCGAAATGAAGGTTGAGGGATGAGGCTTCATCAAGCGGAGGAAGACGTGACCCATCACTCCCATACACGAGAGAGAAAACCCATTTAGTTCCTGACGGAGGAAGAGTTAATTTCTTTTTTTTCCCCGACCTCATCTGTTGCCTCCTGCGCTGTGCGAGTCAAGGTTGTGTATAAGGTGATATGAGGAACACCTCTCCAAAGACCATAGGCAAGATGAGGCTGAAGACGGGTTGCAGAGCGGGAGGCGTCAACAGTGATTGGAAGGTAGGTGAATCTGAGGTCAGTTCTCGTAAATCTAATAGTCGACTTCTGACTGGAATGGATCCCAAATAAGTGTGGATTCCAGTGGTTTATAGACCCCCTTAGCAGAGCCATCTAATGGGGTCGAAAACTTTCCTGTAACGTTGTGTCTCCGTACGTTAGTTACACACGAGATGGTAAACAACACGTCGCTCGGTTCCACGGAGACGAGATGCGTTACTTTTACCACCGCCAGGATCGCGGATAAGGTTACTGCCTCTCCTTTACCGTGGTTCGTCTGGATCACGGTATCTCTAAACCACAGTTATCGCTTGGTACAGAATCTTAAAAGGAATATGGAGGTGGAAGGTTTATATTTTAGTGTCAGTGGAGTTGATAGATCGCTTCGGTCACCTCGCTTTGCTAGTGCTTTGAGATCAGTGTTTGTTAGGAAATCATGATGATTACCTTGGGTTATCAGAACCTGGCTGACGATCTCTCTCTCTCTCTCTCTCTCTCTCTCTCTCTCTCTCTCTCTCTCTCTCTCTCTCTCTCTCTCTCTCTCTCTCTCTCTCTCTCTCTCTCTCTCTCTCTCTCTCTCTATCTATCTATCTATCTATCCATCTCGACCTCCCTCTGATTGCCTTTCACTATATATATATATATATATATATATATATATATATATATATATATATATATATATATATATATATCCTAGATCCTCGCTGCTCTTACTTCCCTTCATGATCTCCCACTTCAGACAACCAATTAAGGAGAAGCGAGCATGATTGACGATAACCTATTAATAAACCGTAAAAGTCAGAAGCGATCATCTAGATTAGGAGTAATTGCAACAAATAGTGAGGCATTAACTAATAAAAATCAAGAAGAGCGAGTTTCAATATAGATAGAAAATGATCATCAACCTACTATTCACTGCAAAACAGATATATAACATGATTATAACAGACATTAATATAAAGTTTTTTCCTCAAGAGAGACGCAAAGTCCCTGTTGAGATTAATCCTTCAAGCAGACACTGTAAAAAAAAAAAAAAACGACAATATCATGTGAACGGAAGCATCTGTTTCACTTTACGAACAGGATGTTAATCTAAGAGTCACCCAGGGAGATACAGGCGAGAGGCAACAGTCGCGTTAATGTCATTATAAACATATAGCCTCATTCCCATGAGCTCATGATGTCAACGCCGATACCCATCCATCCCCCCCTTCACGCCTTCCTCCTCGACTCACCTCCACACTGCAACTCCCCCTCTCTCTCTCCCGCCCTCCGCTACGCATTACCCCATACTATACAACAAGAACGCCAATGTCTGTCATTGTAACAAGGTTTCGCGAAGGGTTTTCTCTTTGAGTATTTCGTTTACGAGGAAGAGAGCATGCGTCTGTTCTAAGACGGGGTCATAACTTTGGCCTTGAATACTCAGAGAGAGAGAGAGAGAGAGAGAGAGAGAGAGAGAGAGAGAGAGAGAGAGAGAGAGAGAGAGAGAGAGAGAGAGAGAGAGAGAGAGAACAAGTGTAGCTATGAGGAGTTTTTTGCCATTAGGCAGAACAAGCACGTAGCGTTCATCGCCAACAAAATAATAAGAACAACGAGTTGCGAATAACGCGTCGCGTGCGTTAAGCCTTGTGGAGTCTTATATGTACGATGGACAGATCGTATGTCTGCGGCCACTGGACCAGAGAAGGTAGACTTGGTAGCCACTGCACCGCCGTCACTAACCCTTCCCGATACCCAGGCAGGTAGTAGTAGTAGTAGTAGTAGTAGTAGTAGTAGTAGTAGTAGTAGTAGTAGTAGTAGTAGTAGTAGTAGTGGTAGTAATAGTAGTAGTAGTAGCAGTGGTAGTAGTAGTGGTGGTAGTAGTAGTAGTAGTAGTAGTAGTAGTAGTAGTAGTAGTAGTAGTAGTAGTAGTGGTAGTAGTAGTGGTGGTAGTAGTAGTAGTAGTAGCAGTAGTAGTAGTAGTAGTAGTAGTAGTAGTAGTAGTAGTAGTAGCAGTACCCCCAAGGTAGGCGGAAGACGTGGGTAAGAATTCCCTCCTTAGGTGTCGTAACTTCATCCCTTGTTACTACAGATGTAAGCACCACCCGTTTCTCTCTTGGCTGCAGCGAGAGCCAGGACCTAAGCTACCTACCTACCTCACACTCACTGCACTGAGAGGAGCACTCACGTCCTCTCCTTCCTACTGTTGGAGAGGACTATCGTCTCGCTTCTGGCTGTCGTGAAGGTACTTATGTGTCCTTTAGCTTGAGGAATGCAGACGTGGAACTCTAGTTATCCCGAGAGAGAGAGAGAGAGAGAGAGAGAGAGAGAGAGAGAGAGAGAGAGAGAGAGAGAGAGAGAGAGAGAGAGAGAGAGAGAGAGAGAGAGAGAGAGAGAGAGAGAGAGAGAGAGAGAGAGAGAGAGAGAGAGAGAGAGAGAGAGAGAGAGAGAGAGAGAGAGAGAGAGAGAGAGTGTGTACCTGGTTGACAAAGACAGCAATGCTATGGGTCCTCAACTCAGTCATCCTTATGTAAGATCTGGGTGAAGACTTCCTCTACAGGAGGAATAACCTATGGATTCTCAACCTCACGTGGCTGTATCTCATGTCGCATTTGACTGACGAACTCCATGCCGAAGACCTGACATGGAATTATGTCTTCCTTAATGATGTACCTTCCTCCTAAAGCAGTACTTTTCAACTGAAGTAATTAATTTCATCCGCTGAAAGTCAGATGAAGTTTTGCTCTAGTTTGGGCAGCCTTAATTCAAATCGCTGACATCAATCGACATCAGGTGATTTGAGGCCTGATGTTCAGAAGTTCAATATTCCTTTTATCAATGTATTAGTCTAGGGCTGAAGAACTCCCAGGCCCAGTCACTGCCCTTTCCTATATTAATTTATTTATATATTCATTGCAGATAAAGTGGAAGACTTAATTACTTTCACTGGTCGATATTCTTTCTGGGACTGAACCCAGACAGCAGGTGGGACAATTCAGAAATCCAAAGATCACGAAGATGCAACCATGAGGATACAGTCATGGAAACACAATCATGGAGGAAAGAAAAAATGGAAACAAAACCATGATGACACGATCACGGAGACAAAATCATGGACACGTATCCTTGGAGACACAACCTTGATTAAACAATCATGAAGACGAGACCATGGAGGCAAGACCATGGAGGAAAAAACATGGAGATATAACCGCAAAGATAAAACCTGGAGGCAAACCACAATGATGCAGCCACGCAGATAAACCAGAGAGATGTAATCACAGATATAAACCAGAAGAAAAACCAAGGATGTGAAAACAATGTAGATGCAGCTCTCCACATAAACCAAGTGCAACAACAGATATAAGCCACGGTAACAGATATAAACCATGAAACCACGGAGATAAACCATGCAGACTCAAGCACAGAGATAAACCATGCAGACGCAAACACGGAGATAAATGATAGAGATATAACACCTACAACACAGGAGCGGAGGTGTGGGGCTGAATATATGAAAGACGATGCACCAGAGAGAGAGAGTATGGTCATGGAGGACTGGTCAATACGGAGACACAGCCGGATGACATAGGCAGAAACACCTCATAGAGATACAATTACGGAGACAAATATAGGTGGAAGTACACTGAAAGATACTCAGTATAGAGACACACTAGCCTTGGAGACAGAGTCACGGAAATACAGACGTTGAGAAACAGAAGCAGTGACAGAGAGCTACGAGGATACAGATACAGTGATACGGCTCTACATATACACCCATAGAGATACAGGTGCAGTGAAAAAAAAATATCCAAGGAGATTCCTACTTGGACATAGGGATATATACTCCCAGGGATACGCTTCCTAACAACATATTTCTCTTTTCTTTTTTTTTCCTTCCCCCGCAGGTCAATCTCACACACCAGCAGACATTGATCTTGACGCCTCTAGCCCATCATTTACCTCAGAGGAGTAATGTTAATCATACATCGCGAATTCATGTAAGTACGTCCGTCGACATTAAGAGAAATTACAATCATGCTTAATGGATATTTAAGAAGAAAAATCACAGGACATCAGAAGGTTTTCGAACCCGTAGGAAATATGACGATAGTCTTAGTTTGACTTGTAAGGTCATTTATGGTTTACTGAGAGCTCTGCATAATTAGTTTATATCATTATTTTCTTCATGGTGGATCTCAAGTTCGTGACTTGAGTATAATTCTCTGGTATTTTATCTCCATTCTTAAAGTATGAGTCATATGTGAATGATCTTTGTTAATCTACTTATCTATAATTACCAAAGGACCCTTTTCTTGAGAGAGTCTTGGAATTACTCCAGGACCATTTCAAGAAACTCCACAACGTCAAGGCTGTGCTGTATCTGTAACAGGAGAGTGATGAACCCGTGGTTCTCTGATGAGACCGTACTGCCGATGACACAGCCTTGCCTAAGGTGACCAGTGGTATATACAAATGTAACTCTCCCTAATTACAACATCGCTGCAGTTTGTTCCATCCCTCACACATCGCACATCCTCCTGCATCCTCAGGCTCAAAACACTCAGGGTGTCTTTCACTCCATCCCTCCGTCGCTAGATCGGCCTCCCTCCTCTCTCCTTTTTCCTCTCTACTTCCGACATGTATACCCTTTTAGCAATCTTCTCTCACTCATCCTCTCCCTATATCTGAACTATTGCAGCTTACCATCTTCATCTCTCTCAGCTATACTCTTCTATTGCCAAACCACTCTCACATACTATCATTTCTTGCTCGAACGACTCTCCTCATACCACACGGTCCACAAATGTATCATTTCCAAGAGGTTCACCTTCTTCCGTACTTGATCATCTAGAGCCCATGTCCTCGCGTCCATAAAACACCGTCGGGACTGCTCTACCATCAAACGCACCCATCTATGCCCTCACAGATAGTGACCTGTCATTCTCCAAGTTTCTCAATGCGCCCCCTCACCCACCCTCTTTGCGGCCTTCATGGCTCCATTCATTGCATTGTCCACTCCCAGGTATCTGGAACTCTTCACCTCCACTAAGTTCTCTCTATTAAAACTTACACCTCATCTAAGCTGTCTCTTTGCAATGTTTTTAATTACGTTTACTCTGAACTTCTTCCCTTCTCGCAGACTCTCAGTTTCAGAAACCAACTCTTCTGCAGTCTCGAATTTGCCACCAAGAGTCGTGTCATCCCCAACAACCCAAAAACAGACTGCAGACCTAACCCTCCAGCCGAAACCATCGTATTCAATTCCTTCATCAACCCGATTTACAAATGGATTAAACAGCCATGGTGACATCACATACCCTTGCGGGAGACCCCCAAAGTTTGTTTATACTCGCTCATCCCATCTCTCAACAGCCATCTTTTTCAGAACCTGCACTTTCCTCTTGACATCCAGTTGTTTTATCTTCTGAATATCATTCATCTTCACATTCCTTCCCTGGAAGTAAGGTCTGTAAACATCTCTCTCCTGTTTCACTAGGAACTCAACTTCATCATTCCACCACTCTTTACCCATTTTCACATGCCTACACCCCACCTTCTGTCTACCACAAACTTCTCCCGCACATGCCAGCACTATTTCCCCAAATGTTTTTCATTCCTCGCCCACTCGCCATAGTATACTCAATCTCTTCTGGTACCTTTCCACACAAGCCTGGCTTCCAAGCACACTTACATTCACCGCCCACTTTCCAACCATAACATTCTTCTATTCCCAAAGCCTCAACAAACACTCACTCTCGCCAACACCAAATCGTGATCAATCATCGTCCTTGCTGCTCCTCTCACCACAGTCACATTCAAGGGCCTCTCTTCTCGAAAACTAACAATTAGTAAATATAACCCAAAAATGCCTACCCACCATCTACCCCACTCATCCATGTATACTTATGTATGTTCTTTTTGAACCAGGTATTTCCAACCGCAAGTCCTTTTTATAGCACACAACCCCAAAAACTGCTCACCATTTTCATTCACATCACCAGATAACCCTAAGCCCCCCCCAATTATACCCTCATCTGCCACATTACCCATTTTAACATTCATTTCACCTAACATTAATACTCGATCCTCTGAATGCAGCTAGTGACACACTGATTTAATGCCTCCCTCAAAAAACTCTCCTCACTTCCTCATTCCTCTCGTTTCTAGGTACATAAGGATTAACGATCATCCATCCATTGAAATCCTCGTTCATTTCAACCCTTGTCTGTCTTGGGTTTGCATCCTTACCGTCTTGCATTCATCTCCACAACTACTCCTGTAACAGAAGTGCTACACCACTTCCTTAGCTCTCGCCCTCACACTTGGTTCCTCTCAGACGTGCTAACTATCTCTCCCTCCTCCTCCTCCTCCTCCTCCTCTTGCTTACATCCATAATGAGACGCCCTAGTCTGAGACTTAGAAAAGGATGAGTAATCCTCGCTTGGCTCTTTTTTCCCTTCCTATTTTTACAAATCGCGATAAAAAGGAAGGGAAATTTTGTTTCCAGATGTATATAATGCTACAGGAAACCTTCAAAGCGATTTTCGGCTTACAAGGCTCTTTGCCTAATGTATTATAAGGTTAATAAGGGTTCATCATAGTGGTTCATGCACACTTGTCTTATAGAACGGCCTAATCCGATTCGAATTCCCAAAGAGCTTTATGATGGTGTACTGAATTAAACATAGTTTGATATGTGTCGATATAAACATATGATATTATGGCTATCTGTCCTATTTCCGAAGGTATTATGGAGCCAGCCACTTCGTTAGGGCATATCCCCATTTCCTCGATTACATATTCTGACGCAATGCCCCATGGAAAGTTCTTCGAGTGCAGTGTACTTCACCAGCTTTATGGAATACTCTGTGAGATGATTCATAGAGCTTTGCTTCAAGAAAGAATTTTAATCAAACACTTTATACAGAGTGCGTTCCGACTGCAGCCAACCTCCCTCTCATCAAGACTACTACAAGCCTCAAAACTTGGAGTGATGATGATGGGCTTTTTCGATTAGCCTTCCTCTCTCTCATCATCATCCATGATAGCCACTTGACCACAGCGTCTTTGAACGGGGGCTAAAAAAGGGATGATGATGGAGAAAGATGCATACACCCATTAGCCGTCTCATGGATATTTTTCCTTTCCACTGCCTCTTACCTCCAAAAGGAAACTTGAAAATGCAAATTTTCTCAATATGTTCGTAAACTAACTAAACAAACACACACACACACACACACACACACACACACACACACACACACACACACACACATATATATATATATATATATATATATATATATATATATATATATATATATATATATATATATATATATATATATATATATATATATATATATATATATATATATATATATATATTTCATTTATTTATTATCTATCATACTTTGTCGCTGTCTCCCGCGTTAGCAAGGTAACACAAGGAAACAGACGAAAGAATGGCCCAACCCACCCACATACACACGTATATACATACACGTCCATACACGTACATATACATACCTATACATTTCAACGTATACATATATAAACATACACAGACATATACATATATACGCATGTACATAATTCATACTTGCTGCCTTTATTCATTCCCGTCGCCACCCCGCCACACATAAAATGACAACCCCCTCCTCCCGCATGCGCGCGAGGTAGTGCTAGGAAAAGACAATAAAGGCCACATTCGTTCACACTCAGTCTCTAACTGTCATGTATAATGCACCGAAACCACAGCTCCATTTCCACATCCAGGCCCCACAAAACTTTCCATGGTTTATCTCAGACGCTTTACATGCCCTGGTTCAATCCATTGACAGCACGTCGACCCCGGTATACCACATCGTTCCAATTCACTCTATTCCTTGCACGCCTTTCACCCTCCTGCATGTTCAGGCCCCGATCGCTCACAATCTTTTTCACTCCATCTTTCCACCTCCAATTTGGTCTACCGTTTCCCCTCTTTCCCTCCACCTCTGACACATATATCCTCTTTGTCAATTTTTCTTCACTCATTCTCTCCATGTGACCAAACCATTTCAAAGCACCCTCTTCTGCTCTCTCAACCACACTCTTTTTATTACCACACATCTTTCTTACCCTTTCATTACTTACTCGATCAAACCACCTCACACCACATATTCTCCTCAAACATCTCATTTCCAACACATCCACCCTTCTCCGTACAACTCTATCTATAGCCCACGCCTCGCAACCATATAACATTGTTGGAACCACTATTCCTTCAAACATAACCATATTTGTTTTCCTAGATAATGTTCTCGCCTTCCACACATTTTTCAACGCTCCCAGAACTTTCGCCCCCTCCCCCACCCTGTGACCCACTTCCGCTTCCATTGTTCCATCCGCTGCCAAAGCAACTCCCAGATATCTAAAACACTTCACTTCCTCCAGTTTTTCTCTATTCAAACTTACCTCCCAATTGACTTGTCCCTCAACCCTACTGTACCTAATAACCTTGCTCTTATTCACATTTACTCTCAGCTTTCTTCTTTCACACACTTTACCAAACTCAGTCACCAGCGTCTGTATCAGCCACCAGCGCTGTATCATCAGCGAACAACAACTGACTCACTTCCCAAGCCCTCTCACCCACAACAGACTGCATACTTGCCCCTCTCTCCAAAACTCTTGCATTCACCTCCCTAACAACCCCATCCATAAACAAATTAAACAACCATGGAGACATTATGCACATCACGAGATCTTGACAACTCAACAGAATGGTCAGATCAGTGTATGTATGTAGCCCTAGAGACATTACAGTATTATCTGGCAGACGAATATCTGATTCCTATTTAAGAGATCAGGTGAAAAGTGACCAGTTGTAAGATATTGGTGACTGTGAGTGACCTGTATCATTACTGCTTTCCTAGTTTGCTTCCAGTGAGGCCAGAGTGTACTTTACAATATGATATTGTCTGGTTTCCAATAACTCGGAAAATAATTCTTACAAAAGATGATAAAATCCATTTTTTCCTCTTGTTCTTTATTTAGCCAACTAAAAAGAGTATGGCTTTCATAGCCAATTACCTCGCCAATTATTTCATTTTTTTTCCAAAGAATAGTTAGCAGTCGGATATGCACCAAGGGTTTTATTATGCTTGCTAGTCACCTAACGAGCATGAGGCTCATTGTACCGAGAACAAATTTGGATACAGTATAACTAGAACTCCCTCACCGCCACAAATGGAGCCTCTAGAACAATGAAGAGGAGGACAGGTTTATCATCCACAGGGGAAAAGAATACAGGTAATATGCAGTTGACTCTTGTTTTCAAAGCTGCGAGAGAAGGGCCTTGGCTTCCTACACACTAGAAACTGCACGTAAAATGTGAGGAGGGAAGCTTAGCTGCTAATGATGATCCATTGAGGTGCAGTTGTTTGTGAACATGAGTGTTTGCAAGTTGGACTTTATCCCTAAGACATTCCCAAACCATTCTTCCCCCTTACCCTTGAGATTAGATTCACTCAGAGTCAGAACATCCAGATTTCTCTCATCAACCATACTACCTATCTCTTGATTTCAGAGTTTCATGACTAAATTCACCTGATCTTAATGATCACCATCCTTGAGATATCTTCAAAACTTAAAACTAAAGCTTGACCATTGCTTTTTCAAACATGACAAATCAAGGTGTTTTTCTATTTCAGTACATTTAGATTTATGCTTTTCTATCTAAAAAGTTGTTGGTTTACTGACAGTCTGAATGGCCCAGAACAGACTCAGGACATGTGACGACTCTGTAACGTACATATTTGCTCATAAATGATCACTGAGTATCTCCTCTGTACTTAGATTTTTTTGAAAACTGTTTTATCTCTTACCTCTCTCTCTCTCTCTCTCTCTCTCTCTCTCTCTCTCTCTCTCTCTCTCTCTCTCTCTCTCTCTCTCTCTCTCTCTCTCTACATATATATCTATATATATATATATATATATATATATATATATATATATATATATATATATATATATATATAGAAAATCACAACCAATGCCAACAGGCTGCCACATCATTTACAGAAAGGGAAAAACCTCTACACAAGATTCTAAGTAATATAGACAAGGGGATATCACATTTTTCTTTCTCAAGGGGTGTGTGAAGTTAGATGAAAAAAGTGAGAACAGGTAATGAGTTATGAGATGAACGAGGAAAACAGAGGGAAGAAGTGCGTGTGATTGGAAGATGTACAAGAGAAAGCGGGATGAGACCAAGCGGAAGAGCCATGTGCTGAAAAAGAGGGTAAGTGAAAGAAGTAATGATTACATATATATTCTTTTTCTGCAATGGATGAAGTTAGATCATGAAGTAATTTACCTGTAAGATGAGAGATCAGAAAGTCATTACAAGTACCTTTTAACGTTTGTCCTTCTCAGCTGTTTTTGCCTTCTAGTATCAAAGCACTGCCCCAACATGTATTAGTAGATTTTTCTATACATTCACACACACACACACACACACACACACACACACACACACACACACACACACACACACACATATATAAAACCTGGCCTAAGGCAAGTATCAAATTCATCGACCAGCTTATAAGGGAGGATGAACAGCTGGATGGACCGTGGACAAACTTCAGCGACAATATTCGAACCAAATCAGACTCGACCCAAATGTATTATTGTTAGGCAACGCCAAAAACCCTCTCTTATGGGGCTTCGTAAGCTTGAAAGCTTCAATTTACGGAAGGACAAGGAAATGATGAACTTATTTATATATATATATATATATATATATATATATATATATATATATATATATATATATATATATATATATATATATATATATATATATATACAAGCACACACAGGTATGCACATGTCTAGGATTGTCATCAACAAAATGTATTTTAAAACCAAATGTGAAATATGTTAAATTTTCCAATGGGCATTTCTCGGCATGACAAGCCGCCCCACAGTTGGACGATAGGGTGGCGTTGCCCTGTGTTGCCCCGAGCTCTGCCATTGCATTAGCGGCCAATATTG